>NC_058132.1:182691710-182732706 GCF_016433145.1 Gracilinanus agilis | reverse complement strand
GCTCAGTGGATTGAGAGCCAGGCCTAGAGACGGGAGGTCCTAGGTTCAAATCTGACCTCAGACACTTCCCAGCTGTGTGACCCTGGGCAAGTCACTTGACCCCCCATTGCCTACCCTTACCAATCTTCCACCAAGGAACTAATACACAGAAGTTAAGGGTTTAAAAATATATATATATATATGTATATATATAAAAAAAAAGAATGTGCCTGGGATTGGTGCTCTGGACCTCACAGTCTACTGGAAAAAAGTATGTACATAACTATATACAAATAAGATATACATAGGATAAGGTGCATTGTAGATTCAGAGGGACAGCATTAAGATTAAGAAGGGCTTATTGAGTCTTATTACAGAAGGTGGGTCTTTAATTGACACTTAAAAGAAGCCAGGAAGGGTGAGAAATGAGGAGAGAGCACTTTCAGGAGATAGCATGTTATGTGTAATGAACATAAGGAAGTCAGTGTCAATGGATTGTAAAGTACATGGAGATGAGTAAGGTGTAGGGATAATGGAAAGGTAAGAAGGTGCCAGGTTATGAAGGGTTTTAAAAGGGAAATAGAGAACTTTTTATTTGATCTTAGAGGTAAAAAGGAGCTACTGGAATTCATTCAATTGAAAAATAAAATGACCTGTACTTTAGCAAGATCACTTTGGCAACCGGATGGAGATATGAGTTGTTGGAGCAGGAGTGCTTTGAGTTTTCTGGCATTCTTGGTATCCTTGGTGCATTAAATGCACAGGTGGCACTTAATAAATGCTAACTGACATCTAGTTCTCAAACTGGAACAAAATTCTAGAACCTATTATCTCAAGCTTCATGAAGGTTACATACCTCATTTAGCTGGAGCTTTCCACACCAAATCAGCTAAGAATTCCTAGGGTTATATAAACTCATTGAGCACCAGGATAGCAGACCAGACAAGGAACATGAATTTTAAAAGTCAAACATTTAATTGAGATTAAAACTATAAGCAAGAAATAGGTAAAAAATTCCACATACCCACAATGGGAAGTAGGTTTTCATTCATAAACAATTTCCTTTGAACCTTATACTCCAGTTTGGGAAGAACATAGCAGATGCCCAAGATTAAGAGAATGTGGCAGTGGATTGGAGCATCAGCTGCTGACAGCATCTTACTTACACAAGTTGATTCTTTCTCTCTCAGGCCACCTTGACTAGTTCTTAGCAGCTGGCAGCTTGTTGCTGCCCTGGTGCTTTTATATTTTCTGCACAAGACACAGTATCACTGACATCTACAACAAGCTGTACCTTCTTGAAGATCTCTGGCACCCATCTGATCAAATCATCCTATTCTATAGGCAAAGAAAGAGTCTCACTCACACAAATAGAAGCCCTGAGAACTTCAATAAGGCCTAACTCCGAGGCTAGGAGCAACAGTTCATGTCCATAAATGTACCTCTGTGACAATGTACGTTTACGTACACTTGTTTCCCAACCACCTGTCACCATATTCTAATACCCCAAACAGCCAAGTGCCCAATAAATGCTTGTTGAAGATGAATAAATAAGTGATTACTGATTTATAAAATAAGTGGTTGGTTCTTTCAACTCCTATTGTTTGTCAAAACCTATGTGAAAATCCACAATCCTGAGCTAGAAAGAATTCTGTAAAATATTGCAAAATTTATCATTCAAATACAGTTGTGTGGAAATGTCTGCACTATTTAAGAGAAACCAATTTTCAGCATTTTAGAATAATTTGTTAACATAACTACTTTGCTCACTACAATTAATTTCTTTTCTAAATCACTGGTGAAGAACCATCATATAGTCTGAAAATAAGAATAATTTTATGTTTTCCAATGTTTATTATTGTACATTTATCACTCATGTTTTATAACTATAGCTAGCATTTCTTTTTCTACATCAAATAAGTTTAGGGAATAAAGAGATCATTGTTTCACCACTACTCTTATTAGTAATATGTCTAATGTTTCTCCAATGTGAATATTGTTCTAGTTTTAAATACTTTACATGAAAGAATGGCCCTCATATGGCTGTTTTATAAGTTTTTTTTAATAAATGAATTCTATATTTTAGTTTTCTAGGTCTAGTGTTATAAACATGTTTTATGCTTATATTTTTAATAATTTACTTCTTAATGTTAAATCATTAGGTCTTCTCTATAGATCTTTGTTTTCTTACTTTGTGTTAGGTATTTTCTAATTCAAAATTCTCCCTAATTTAGAATTATCTTCCCCAAGTTAGTTAAAATTAGTTGAGATTTTCATTGTACTTTTGAGTTTTATGGATTTATTTTCATCATGAAATGTTCTAAATACCTGTATTCGAAGGATCTTCAGAACTGGTGTCTATACCAGTATAATGCTCTAGCTTAGCCATAAGTTCTAATTCAATCTGATGAAGACTGTGATCTTGTATGGCATTTTCTACATCTTCAGTGAACTGTATCTGTTCTGCCAAGCAGAGGATCTATGAAATAAAGACAAAATAAGCAACAAACATGAGCTAAAATCTGGTCTTATAATTCACTAGCAGGCATCATAGAAAATTAGAAATTGAAACCAAGATTTCACAAATAATAATAATCACTATCTTCAATGTAGCATTTATGTAACACTGCTAAGATTTTCAAAGTATTGTGTAAATATAATCTCACTTTACCTTCAACAACTCTGAGAGGTAGGTGCTATTATTATCCCCATTTTACAGATGAGGAAACTGAGGCACTGAGCAATTAAGTGACTTGCTTTATAATAACTGTCTGAAGGAAGATTTGAACTCAGGTTTTCCTAACACCCAAGTTAAGTGCTCCATCCACTGTACTACCTACCTGCCTTCACTGAACTTAAACAAAATGGAAATGTCATATTTGTAAAAAAGAGAAAAATTTTGGCAAGATTTTTTAAGATAAATTTAAATTCACATAAAATGTTACCATTTACCCATCAGATTAATTGAATACTATTGAAGGCTATGTCATAGACTAATATTAACTATTATCTCTAATCAGTTTATTTGGTCCAATTTAAATGAATTCAATAAACTTTTTTCTATAAAAGTCTATGTATTTTACAAAGGAACTGAGTGATTGAGGTGTAAATGATTCATCCAAACAGAAAGAACCCTCACGGTCCCCTATTAAGTAAATTTTTGTTACCCAATACAATGAGAGAGAATACTGAGGTCAGTGATCTAAAAGCCAAATTAACTAAACTTTAAATAATTTTGTCAAAGATGTTCTTTCTCATTTCATTTTTTGTGTCTTCTCTTCTAAAATTGATGAAATAATGAAATACAATGATTTAAAGAGGTAAATTACCATTATACATAAGCATCATATTAGGCTAAGATAAAATGCTCCCAAATCCAGGCAGCCAATAAAAAGAGCAGCAGAGAAAAGCTAACAAGCTTCTAGCTACCATGGTTAACACAAGGTACAATCTGTTCTATTCTAGCATAGTGTCAAACACATGGTAGCTGCTCAGTGTCTGTTGAATTAAATTTGCTTCTGCTTTCCTATTAGTTACTAGATAAAATACTTGTATTAAATATCACAAATATAATTTCTATAGTTTTGAACTTCACAAAAAAATAAGGAAGTGTGGCTTTTAATTCATTATGCTTAGCATTGAAGGGAATAAAAAGAAAAAAACAAGACAATGCATGATTTAAAGAAGCTCATAATCTAGTAAAGGAGGTAAGATACATACACAAGTGAGTATGGTACAATGCATGGAAAAATAAGTACTTTAAGAATGATAAAAAGTGTTAGGGGATAGAGAGAAGGCAGATGACTTCTGGCTGGTGGGGATCAGGTAAGTCTTCATGGAAGATATGTCATTTAGTTAGGCTTTGCAGGATGGGAATGATTTCAACAGGCAGAGGTGAGGGAAAAGAAATTATTCACCAAAGAAGCATAATGAACAAAAGTGAAAAGGTAAGAAAACAAGGAATAGTAATAGTAACAAATCTTGCTGATATGTGTGATTTTTTTGGTAGGGACTTTTGGACCAGACATATAAAGGGAACTCCCAGGAAGAAATGCTCTCAACTAATGCAGATAAAACACTTGGTCTGCAAATTATAGCCTTAGAAAGTTTCCTGAGATAATTAGAAGTTAAATGGCTTGACCAGGGTCACATTTTAAGTATATGTGAGAGGTGAGACCTAAATTCCCGTTCTTCCTGATTTAAAGGTCAGTTCTCAATTGACTATATCATGCTGCATTTCATAAAAGATATATAAAATGAAGTAATGGGAAAGAAAACTAGAAAGGAAACTAAAACCAGATGATACAAATTTTTGGATTCCATATTAAAGAGTTCAAACTTTATTCTATCAAAAAAGAAAACCAATGACAGTTTAAAGAATTATAAGTAGAGTACATTATCCAAGAGTACTCTTAAGGATGATTAGCATAATAGCCAAAGGCTTGGAAGTCATGAGAATGGAGGTAGAAGAGAGTTAGAAATTCAATACAAGACAGGCTCAGTGAATTGAGAGCCAACCCAGAGACAGGAGGTCCTGGGTTCAAATTTTACCTCAAATACTTCCTAGATGTAAGGCTCTGGGCAAGTCACTTAAACCCCATTGCCTTGCCCTTATTGTTCTTCTGCCTTGGAACCAATGCATAGTATTGATTCTAAGATGGAAGGTAAGGGTTTTTATTTTAAAAAAAGAAAAAATCATTGCAAAAATTCAGTTGAAAAGTTATCAGAGACTGAAATAGGGTGGTAGTCATAGAAATGAACAGTAGGGGAAAATGGGAGATACACTACCTATATAACATCAATAGAACTTAGTAATTGATTCAATGTAAGGGCTAGGGAAGA
The DNA here is from genome assembly GCF_016433145.1 of Gracilinanus agilis. Lineage (NCBI taxonomy): Eukaryota > Metazoa > Chordata > Mammalia > Didelphimorphia > Didelphidae > Gracilinanus > Gracilinanus agilis. The sequence continues at coordinate 182,727,885 of NC_058132.1, read as the reverse complement.
AAAAATCAGTAAAGATTACGACAAAATTCTAATCTTAGGTAACTAAGGATATAATTATGGAATTAACAAACAGGCAAAAATTATGAAGGAAGAGAGGAAAATATTAATTTTGAAGATATGAAGTTTTGAATCACCAACAGAGCATCCAGGAAGAGGTATGTTAAAAGAGGTTGTTGAAAATGCAGGCTTAGGGGGCAGCTGAGTAGCTCAGAGGATTGAGAGACAGGCCTAGAGACGGGAGGTCCTGGGTTCAAATCTGGCCTCAGACACTTCCCAGCTGTGTGACCCTGAACAAGTCACTTAACCCCCATTGCCTAGCCCTTACCACTCTTTCTGCCTTGGAACCAACACACAGTAAGCAGAAGGGTTTAAAATAATTTTAAAAACATCTCTAGTGAGATGCCACTGATGAAACAGAGAAGCATCAAAAAGAAAAGTTCTGAGCTTCCTATTTATAATTACATATTATTAGAGATGGCTGGCTATCAAAAGCATATTCAAATAGCAACTAAACAGTTTCATTCTGAAAGAAAGATATATGTATCCTACCTAATGTCACTAACCGGTTCTGAAAAAACAGGATATTTAGGCAATGTTATAAATACTGGTTATGTTGCTGGAGGTCTAAAATTCAGAAAACAAAAGCTTTAAAACAAGAGACATGTATGGGAGAACCTCAGGGTTTGGAAAAGACTTAACCAAAAGGTAATGAGATGATGAAAAAGACTATCCACCACCATAGAAGGAACTGATTGGGTCTGAAGACCAAATGACACATGCCTTTCTTCATTTTATTTCCTTCATGAATTTTTCTTTAATGTAAAAAATACATCTTCTTTCACAACAGGATGGACATGGAAATATGTACTTTATGATAACACAGGTACCATCTATATCATATTACCTTCCATCTTGAGGAGGATAGTGGGGTGTGAGAGGAGAGAAAGAATATCAATCACAAAAAAAGTCAGAAAACAAATATTAAAAATTTTAGTAATCTGAAAATAATTTTTTAACTTAATGAGAAGCTAAATTGTCTAATATCTACAATTGAGACAAGTCTAAGGGTCTCTCTACACTTCAGGAATCCCCCAACCTTTAGTTTAAGATCTAAATAGAGATATCTAAAATTGGATACTTTAATTTTTTAATTACTATTGCTCACACTGGTGAATATATCATTGATTTCCACAGAAAAATTGAGTAATGAAAAAGTGCAATCTCTAGTTCCATGTGTTACAAAAGGGTAACTGATAGAGACAGAGATTAGGGATCGATTACTCCCTAAACAATGACCTTCTCAAAGAGCCTGAATTGAGGCAATCAATGAGACAGTGACTTGGATCTTCCTGAACCTGGGCTCACCCCAAAAATTGAGAGCCAAGAATTCATGAATAATGTTTAAAGTTTTTTTTTCTTTTCTCTTTTTCTTCCAGTTGCAGAAGAAGCTGAGCTATCTTACTTTGAGACCTGTGTTATGAACTGACTAATAAAGAGATGTTGCCTTTATTAGTAAACTACTGTAGGGAAATATTTCAAAATACTATGATTTTTCACAACTCTAATGTAGTACCTTTAGCTCTCTGCAAAGCTACAGCCAGTAAAATGTATTTCTTTGAGAGGGGTCTTCATTTTTTGGGTCTGTAGCAAGCTTTCAAAAGAAATAGGCAGCAGCTGCAAAAGCAAGGTGCAAGTCCCACGCCTTAGTGATTTCCACTGGAAAATTCATTTAATAGTTAATATTTTCACAGGACATTAGAGATATTATCTCTTCTGATCTTCAGAACAACCCTGTGAAATAAGGAGTTATTATCCTCATTTTATAGATGAGGAAACTGAGTATAAGAGAAGTTAAGCATTTAACCAGAGAAGCCAGGGGACTTGGATGCTTCTAAATGATAGCTTTTTAAAAATCTTTACCTTCTGTTTTAGAGTCAATACTACAAATTGGTTCCAAGGCAGAATAATTGTAAGGTCTGGACAAGGGGATTAAGTGACTTGTCCAAGGTCACATATCTAGGAAGTGTCTAAAGTCAGATTTGAATCCACGAACTTCTATCTCTAGGCCTGGCTCCCCATCCACTGAGCCACATAGCTGCCCTCTAGCTGACAGTTTTGTTATATTTTTTAAGCTTTGATTATAGTAAATAAAGTTATTAATCAACTTGGCACAAAGGTTAGGTTGAACGGATCTCAGGAAATGGGCCAGTGGAATTTGCAATGTGATTTCCCAACATGAGGGTGGAATTTGTTTATAGTGAATTACTTAACATCATTACAAAATTACATTGGTTGAAGCAAATTTTTTGAAGTATACATTAAACCAACTTCAAGAATTGTTGACTAGATTTTACAATTAATAACCATGAAATTAAATTTAGAGATGAAATTAGGCATCATGTACATCATGTCTCCAGTCTTTACAGATGCTAAGATCCCCTAGTAACTTAATATTTTAAAATTTTTAAATGGGAAGGAATCTTTCAAAGGATCTAGTACTACTCTCTCAGAGAAAAGGGCACAAAAACCTGGTAAGGTTAAGATTATAGAGTAAGTTAGTGGCATTAACAGGACTGTAACCTTAGTTTTCTGACTCACAAACCCAAACATAGCAATGGCTTCTTATACTATTCCAGAATCAACCTTACCTGAGAAGGAAAGAGTGATGGGTCAATTGCACCTTGAGAACTTCGTCCAGTGGTAACACATTCAATCAATAACTGCTTCAAAGTCTCCTTCATTTCCATAGCCAAACCATTCAGCCAAATCTAATGTGAAAATTAGGAAATAAAACTCACAATAAAAATACAATTCATTTATTACCTACTTTTAAAAAAGAATGTTATCTTGCTGTTTGATTTCATTTTATAACTTCTATCTCCTCAAAAATGAATCATAGCATAGATTTTGTGACTTTTCTTAGTATAGGGAACTCCTACAAATTTCCTCCACAGATGCAGTGGGGAAAACCTTAACTTACTGTGTTAAATGAGTTTCCTAAGGCACTTAGTGGTTAAGTGATCAGCCCATCAGTTTGAGCATAGGCCCAGGTAATATATGTCAAAGATAGGACTTTAACACAAGGTTTCCAGACTCTAAGACTAGCATTCCATTCCACAAAGCCAAGATATGGCCCACAAGCAGTAACCCAGCTGAATTTTTCCAATTCCCTCCAAACAACATTTTTTTTTAAAACCCTTACCTTCCATCTTGGAGTCAATACTGTATATTGGCTCCAAGGCAGAAGAGTGGTAAGGGTGGGCAATGGGGGTCAAGTGACTTGCCCAGGGTCACACAGCTGGGAAGTGTCTGAGGCCAGATTTGAACCTAGGACCTCCCTTCTCTAGGCCTGGTTCTCAATCCACTGTGCTACCCAGCTGCCCCCTCCACACAACATTTTTAACTCCTCAAATCAAATTTTGGAGCACCAGAGCCAACAAAAACTCAGTGAGACATTTTTCTAAAATAGGAAAATTTAGGAAGTAAGCAGGAAATGTCTATAACCTGGAAGTAGGGACCAGTCCTAGAGCATGGTGGCAGCAACCGCATTAGGCCTTGAAGACAGCTGGGTCAGCAGCAGCCTTATATTGACACTGGGTAACCTTGTTTTGTGGATGTACTAAAGTAAACTTTTAACAGGGCAAAAAGTTTATGCATACTGAGAATCATGGTCATCTTAGAGATAGAGTTGGTTTAACTTTTAAGTAATCAATCTGTTTCTTTGAAGTACATATGTCTGATAAGAATATAAATCATTCTCCAATTGACAAGTGGTCAAAAGAAACCAAAGCTATCAATAATTATGTGAAAAAATGTTTTAACTCCTTCTTGGTTAAAGAAATGCAAATTAAACTCCCAAATACCACATTGTATCTATCAAATGGGCCAATATGACAGACAGTAAAGGAAAATGAGGGGATGTGGCAAAATTGGGATACTAATGCATTGCTGGTGGAGTTATGAATCAATCCAACTATTCTGTAGGGCAATTTGGAATTATATCCAAAGGGCTATTAAAAAATGCATATCCTTTGATCCATTAATATTACTACTAGGTCTCTATACCAAAGATATCAAAAAGAAAAGGGAAAGGAGCTACTTGTACAAAAAAAAATTTATAGTTGCTCTTTTTATGGTGGCAAAGAATTAGAAATTGAAAGGATGTCCATAAATTAGGGAATGGCTGAACAAATAATGGTATATGATGGTGATGGAACACTATTGTGCTATAAGGAATGATGAACAGGTTGATTTCAGAAAGAACTGGAAAAACCTATGTGAACTGACACAGAGTGAAATTAACAGAATGAAGAGAATATTGTACACACTAATAGCAATATTGTGGAATGATCAACTGTGACAGACTTTGCTACTCTCACCAATATAATGATCCAGGACAATTCTGAGGGATTTATGACACAGTATGCTATCCACCTCCAGAGAAAGAACTGTTGGAGTTGGAATGCAAATGAAAACATTTATGTTTTATGTCTTGGGGATTCAGTTTTATAAGATTATTCACTTATAAAAATGAACAATATGGAAATATGTTTTGCATGATAATACATGTGTAATCCAGATCAAATCATCTGCCAGCAGCAGGAGGGGGAAGGGAAGGGGGGAAGGAGACAAAGTTGATCATATAACTTGGGAAAATTTTATGGAAATTTGCTATTACATGTAATTATTTAAAAAATTTTAATAACAATAGTATTTCCCAGGGTTGTTAGAATGGTACAGTAAGAAAATGAGTATAAAGTGTTTTACAAATATTAAATACTATTTTAAAAATTAATTAATTAACTGAGGACTTTTTTACAAAAAATAAAATACATATGTTGGTTACATTGTTAAATGGGGTTTGAGAAATGTTCTTCTTTTTAATTTTTTTCTATTCCATTTTGCTTTCTTAGTTTTCAGTATGATTTTAAATTTGAGTTTATGGAATTTTACCTGATATTTGGTATTGAAAGATCAGTTTACAGTGTCTAATAGCCCTGACAACATTGCATATACCAAAGTTTAGCCTACTAAAACATGCCATTAGCAATTAAATTTTATGGGACCATAACTGATATCTGATTCTGATTCTAGGTAATCTACAAAGGGTGTGCTAACAAGTCACTGATCAGTGTTAAGCCCCTGTGAGAGTTATATATGTTAGTGACAAGGTGGGAAGCGCTATCTCGGAGGAAAGTTGGAAAAGTGACTATTCAGCAAAGACTCCAAGGAAGGACTTGTGTGACTTAGCCTTGTAGACATCTCCTTTTATGGAGAATATTCTCACTTAGCTCTGAGTCCAGCTTGCTATCCCTATGGCTCTTGTGTACAAATGGATCTAATATATGGGGATCGTACTACCATTTCTGTCATACTTCTGACACTCTTTTTTTCTTTGGTATGGCAACTTTATTTATGCCAATTTGTGGATAATTACAATATTGTTTCACCTGACCTACATGCTTGGAGGATATAAACTATCTCCAGTAGACTATGGATAAATATCAAGAACTTGTTATAACTTTTATTTATTTATTTTGCTGTGTTTGGGGGAAAGGTGATTATTATTTGGGTGACTTATTTATTGTTATAAAATAATATCTACTGTGTTGGAACATTATTCTGTGTTACCATCAGGTTACATATGCTGGTATTTAGGGTTAGATCCTGGGCATTATCCTATCCTCTTGAGGAGGGATATAAAGTTATCTATAAGTTATCTATAAAGTTATCTAAAAGATTCATAGATTTAAGATTTTTTAAAGCAATTTTAGGGAGAGATAGTGCCAGTAACCTGGACCAGGAAAAAAATATCGCAGAGAAAATGTTTGAAGGACCCTCATGAATCCAAACAAACTAAAAAGATGACAATAATAGATGTCCCCAGAAATCAGACACTACATTATTAGACTCTGAGTATTTGGATATAACAAACTGAATTGTGGCAGTTAGGTCCTCCATCCACTTCTGTCAATATTTTATTTTGATTGTAAAACCCTTGTGCCAGAAAAAAGGAATGCTCCCAATGGCTGCTTGCCAATACATCTATCAATCATTTTTAATATGTTAAGAAACACCCAAATGTAGTTAGACCCTTCATGAAATGTATAATATTATGGGGCCCTTATGAATCCTGGTGAGACAATCCTGAAATATATAAATATTATATATGGAATGATTCACTGGGGAAACCAACATGTCTCCCAATACAGCTTCAGGATATTCAGTCTAGGAATAGAAAGGGGGTCGGGCAACTAGTCAGGAAACAAGATTATAGAAGAACCTTTATTGGCAGTGGGTACAACTGGCACTGATTGGCAACTCTATAGTTCATTAGCACTTCTAGGTCATTGTTCCAGTAAAGAGAGAAGCACTTATGAATTGTTACAAGGGATCAGGAGCCCTGGTTATAATTCCAAGGCAGAGAGGACCACTAGCACTTGTGATTAGAGGAAAGCAGAGGACCTTCCTGGCTAAAGACCAGAGTACAGACTAGGAGAGCAGTGACCATACCTCTCCTTGGATCATACTACTTTGGAAGCACAGAAAACTTGCAGACCCCCAGGCCTAACTCTGAAAACAGAAACAGAAAACAGCCTGAACTTTGGGACAACACCTCCACTTTCATACAAAATTCTAAGTCAAGAAATAGTCTGGAAAAAAGATAAAACAACAGCAACAACAAAATCTTGACCATAAAAAAACTACTAGAGGTGACAAGTGTGAAAGAGAATTCTTTACTCTATTGTCTATCCTGAGTTAACACTAACCTAAGTACAAGCTTGAAGTAGGTGGAGGACCTTGCAAACCACTTACTGAATTCATACCCTACACTTAGTTCTAGGTGAGAAGTCAGCAAGATACTTGGAGAGCTCTACCTTTTTTCTAACTCAAACAGTCAGAAACTTGTGAATTCTTTTAAGAGTTCACACTCAGAAACTGTTCAATCAGGAAATTATGAACCCTTTTGATGAGAAATTGACTTTCAGAAGGTACAAAGTAGATCCCACAGACATTTCCCCCTGGGCAGTGTCAGACAATTTGGAAACTGTGATTGGTCCCTGTGAAGAGGGGAGGAGACTTGAAGTCACCATAAAAGCAAGCCCTAAACTCAGTCTGGGAGATGGTCTTGAAGAAGATTGACTGAAAAGATTATCTTCTAGAGATAGCCTTCTAACTGGGGAGAGTCTTTCACCTTCTGGAGGAGCTCCAGCTGAGGACTATTTTCTATTAGGACTACCAAGTGAGTGAGTAAAAAAGGCTGACTTTCTTTCCCTGACTTATTCTGAAGGTACTAGCCTAAAGAGAGGCCCCTTGTCTTGGAGGAGGCCTCGTGGCTAAAACCCTTGTTTAATTTACCTCTGGGCCCCCTTTGGTGGGGCCTCTGAAGCTCTGCCTGATTTGGACCAGGTTGGAGTAAATATCTACTCTCTCTGATTTTCTTACTTTCACTCTTTCTCCTTTTATAAATAAACTACCATAAAAAAATCATTTGGAATTGAGTAATAATTCCTGGCAATTACACTCTTATAAATTTAGTAAAACCCTTTTATTTTTACCCCTTACATTTCTGGCCCTTAAACAAGAAAGACTAAGACATAAACTCAGAAGACAAGGGGCAGTTGGGTAGCTCAGTGGATTGAGAGCCAGGCCTTGAGAAGGGAGGTCCTAGGTTCAAATATGGCCTCAGATACCTCCTGGCTGTGTCACCCTGGCCAAGTCAGTTAACCCCCATTGCCTAGTCCTTACCACTCTTCTGCCTTGGAGCCAATACACAGTATTGACTCCAAGATGGAAGGTAAGGTTTAAAAAAAAAAAAAAAAGACAAAAGCTACAAGTGAAAACAGCCACAAGCCTTTGCAGAAAAATACTAATGGGACACATGTCCAACAAGAATTCCTGGAAGAATTAAGGATAGAAATGAGTGGTAGAAGAAAAATTGGGAAGAAGAAATGAGAATGATGCAAGAAAATTATGGGAAATACATTAATGGCTAGAGGAACAAAAAATATTGAAGAAAATTACATCTTAAAAAATAGAACTGACCTATTGTGTAAAAGAAGCACAAAAATTCACTTAAGAAATTTTTAAAAGAGCAGAATTGGTCAAAGAAAAGAGAAGAACAAAAGCTCACTAAAGAAAATAATTTCTTAAAACTTAGAATTTGGCAACAGGAAGCTAATGACTCCATAATACTTCATGAAACAATTTTTTAAAAGTCAAAATAATGAAAAACAGGAAAAAATGTGGAATATCTCAGTGGAAAAAAAAACTGACCTGGCAAATAGATCAAGGAAAGATAATTCAAGAATTATTAGACTACCTAAAACCCATGATAAGTAAAAAAGAGCCAGATATAATATTCCAAGAAATCATAAAGGAAACTGCCTGAATATCTTAAATCCAGAGAGTAATAAAGAAACTGAAAGAATCCATTAATCATCTCTTGAAAAAGAACCAAAAATGAAAACTCCTAGTAATATTATAGTCAAATTCCAAAGCTTCCAGATCAAGAAGAAAATATTGCAAGCAGCCAAAAAAGTAATTATTCAAATAGTTACATGGAGCCATAGTCAGAATCACACAAGATTGAGCAGCTTCCATGTTAAAGGAGCAAAGAGCTTGGAATATGATATTTTATAGGGCAAAAGAGTTAGGATTACAATCAAGAATAGCCTACCCAGAAAAACAAAATGTAATATTTCAAGGAAAAATGGATATGTAATAAAATAGACAACTTCAACTATTCCTGATAAAAACAGCAGAGCTGAATCAAAAATTTGACATTCAAACACAAGACTCAAGAGAAGCATAAAAAGGTAAAGATGAAAGAGTAATCATGAGGAATTCAATAAAATTAAACTTTTTATGTTCCTGGTCAATCTATACTAGTCTCTACAGACATCTCCACTTTTTACTGCTCATCAGAATGAATGTCGAGATATCTTATTTCAGGATAACTTTCAATTCCACATTCTCAAAGGAGTTAAATGTTTTCTTGTCATTAATAAACAAAAATATAAGAACCTTATATTTTCTACAAATCTCAACTAATTCTCTGATTGTAAAAATATAGTCCACCATAGACAACTGCCTGCAAAAGTTTGTTTGCTGCCTTTCAAATTTTTATAAAGAATATGATTCAAGTACACAAAGAGCATTTGCAAAAATTTTATGGAAATATGAAGAAACAGAAATAACACTTAAGAAGAAGGTAGAAATAGAAGTTTGACCTGAAACACATTTTTAAAAAATTTAATGCTGGGGATAAGGCAATATGAAGTCATTCTGGATTGACTTTCAAGATATCTTAAAGAAAAGACAATACCAAAATATATACCTGCTTTCTTATATCTACAATTGTTTTTCCTTTTAAAATCAAAGTATCTTTAACTTAAAAGTAATATTGCAAATATGAAGAAAAGTTTTCTCACAGTTATAAATGACCTATTTGAACTTTGAAAGTTGATCAAATTGTCAAATCTACACTTTATTAAATGTGGGGAAATTTACTTAAATCAATTTTTGATTGTACACTTATAATAGTTGCTTACTTACCTCAACATCATTTGAGAGAAGAATTCTGTTTTTAAAAGGTACCACTTCTCCCTCTAAAGATTTCATTGCAGTTATATACTTGCAATCCTCATCAAAACACACACTGTTAATACCTAAAATATGAAAACAGTAAAAATCACATAATATTGAATCATTCCTCAACCAGTGTAACATAGTACTACATAGACAAATAATGTTTTATTCATTTTTTGAGGTATATTATCATCAATAATAGAATATTGAGGAAGCATTCTATTAAATGTTGGTCTAACAAACAACCAAAAGGTATTTATTAATCAACAAATATTTCCTTAAATGTAATAAATAAAATTATGCAGATAATTTCCTTGTTCTCTTCAGTTTAAAATTCATTACAAAAAATTACTACTCAAATAATTTTAAGATAAAAAATTATTTTGATCCTAAAACATATATATGTATATACTCAGGTACATGCATATTATACATGCATACAAACATACACATATATACATAGATAGAAAGAGAGGCAGAGAAAGAGACAAATACATATAACATGTAACTAATATACATAACATATATAACATATAGTGTGTGTGTATTTCCCAAAAGTATTCATTTTGGAAAAGTAAGTCATACATTATTAATCTCTCTTTACTAAAAAATATTCTACAATTTTCTATAAATATAGTTATACAATTACAATGACCTAAAAGTATAAATTCAAAGCATGCAATACTGCCCACACTGTCCTACCAGCAAACAGCTTCTTTAGGTGAGACTGAATAACAGCAGGGTTAGTAGACTGGCCCAGTATTTCTAACAAGTCATCGTCTCCAATAAAATAAAATCTTGGAAATGCTGAACGTTTTTCCTAATAAAAATAAATTAATGAATGGGCTTTTAAAATAAATTTATTATATATAAACATAAAAAAAAGCTATTCCAAATGTTTAATATGTCTTGCCTCCAAAAATTCATTCAGTGATTTTTGGCATCTCTGTAGCTGATCGAGTATAGTAATCAGAGCATTTCTGATTCCTGCCCGAGTAGTCAATGATGTAACTCTATTATCTTTCTTAATATCTGTCATTATTGATCTGTTGGGGAAAAAATGTAAGATAGAATTTGCATGTTTCATAGCTACTTTATTTTTGGCCTGGGTATAAACTGCTTATACCAAACAACTTAAGGTTATATTATTTAAGAGGAAATATCACAAAATCAGAGATATACTACACTTCTGATAACTATTACCATAAAATAACTTCATAAAATTTACATACTTTATTATATCCCGTATTATATTCTTCTGTAAAGTACCTCAGAAAACAAATGATTGAAGAATTATAAAACATTAAAGTCTTGTTCCATGATACTGACCTGAAATCTTCATCAACTCTGTTAAAGCGTGCCTGCTCTTTAGGTAAAGCTCCACGACCAAAAATGGGTTCCAAATATACCCACTTTCTTTGAATCTGATTTAAATTTTGCAAATACTCATCTAATTCTGCAAGTTTTCTTTCCCAAATTGATACTTTATCTTCAAATCCTTTGTAATAGGGGGAGTCCTTTAGGGACTGAAGAAGACATCGATTATCTCCAACCTGGTTAACAATATCTTTCCAGTCTTTTATCAGCTTTAGATTTCTGCCATGGCTATCTTCATAATCAATTAAGGTAAACACTGCTCCAACTCCCCAGAGATCAAGCTCACGTAAAGCTTCTCTTATTGTGACTTCACCTTGTGCCCGACTATTCAAATCCTATTTAAAAATAAATATAAACAAAAATTATAGCAACATTTAATTTTAGTCAATAATGTGTTTCAAAAAGCTTTACTAAAAACGTCTACTTCAATGTCAGTCATGTAGAGATAAAGCTAAGTTATGCCAGTGAAAGCTTGGTAGCTCTTACTATTCTAGAAAGGCTTCGAGTGTGAACCCCCTGGAAGACTGCGTCTGTCATTCAAGAATAGCTAAGACAAAGGCAAAAAGCTTATCTCTAAGAGGATAGTCAAGTATGGAATTTTTACCACTGGCTTATGAAAAGAGTCTGGGTTACTACTTGCACCAACAGAGAGTACCATACTACTGAAATTATGGATCTTTCAAAGCCTGGAAGTACATTTTAAGAAAAATGCACTTGAATCAGCTATAATACTGTAGAATCTCATCTAATAAGTATTCTATCCCTTTTCTTTCTAGTACAGCTTTCACACAAAAGACAAAGACAGTCCTAACACATAGGTCTGAGCATATTACTCCTGCACAGTAAACTCCAGTGGCTTCTTATTTCTTCTAGGATCAAATACAAATTTCTTTGTCAGTGAAAGTCCTTCAAAGCCTGGCTCTCATCTCCTTTCGCATTCTTATGATTTACTTCTTTTCGTCCATCCTTGGTCCAGCAAAACTACTTTCCTTAGGATTCTTCATGAATAATGTGCAATTTTCTTTCTTGGTACCTTTGCACTTCGAGTCATGAATGTACTCCCTTTTTCTTTTCCACTTCTTAAATTTCTCACTTCTTTCCAAGCTCAAAGCAAGCACCAGCTCCTCTAAGAAAATTCTTCAGATCTTTCCGTTTTTAGCATCTTTCCCTCAAAAACTTATCTTTTATTTTGTAGATATTTATATATTTGTAGTCTCTCCTGATAGAATTCAAGTTCCTTGAACTCATTTTATATCTCTAGGACCCAGCACATAGTACATGTTTTATACATATATGTTAATTGATTGAGTGGATTAAATTAATAATTAAAGTAATCTTAGCTATGTGATGATTCCCACCAGGCACCCAAATATAATGTTATATCAAGATTCAAGTTTATTATTGGCAGAGTTTAAAATGTGTCAACTTGAGTCATAAATAAGTCAACCTGACAAAATAATAAAATTTTAAAATAAAAAAATGTAAAACTCTTCATTAAATAACTATGTCCATTAATGAACTATATCTATATAGTTCAATATATATCTATATATCAATATGGTTAGATATAGATTCAGATATAGACATATATGGGGTAATACAGTATAGTGGAAAGAACTATATGAAGTTACTTAACCTAGGTATCTTTATATGTAAAATAAAAGAATTGGATTGGCTGGCCACTAAGGTTCCTTTCTCTCCCTCTATATTATATGCATATGCATGCATATATGTACATAGAGAGGCACATATGTATTTGTACATATTAATGCACACACATATATATTCATCTTAAAGAGTTGCCTGGGAGCACTTAGAAGTTAAGAGACTTCTCTAAATTCACACAGTCGCACTGATCAGTCAGTTCTTTATTCACTATACCAAATGCCTCTCCAACTATACATATACACATGCAAATATGTGCATATATGTACAAGCAAACACATGTATATAAAAATATATACATGTATTTTGTGTGAGCACCTATAGATATACAAGATATAAAAACATAGTCACTGAATATTTTAAAAGGCATTCTTACTTTAAGTTCTGATGCTTTGGCCACAATTGTTTCAGAGACTCTGAGAAGATCTCCAAATAATAATTTCTCTAAACTAGTGCCCCTAGGAAGGCCAAGTAGACGAAAAAGGTCAAGCCAATGATCTGGAGAAAGATGTTCTCCTCTAACATATTTCAGAACAGGAACTACCATCTGTAAAAAAAAAAAATGCACATAGGATTCATTTATTATCTATTGCTATTAGTTATCAAAATTTTAATTATTTTCTTAGTAAATATGAAATTAAAAGCTTCAAATTGAGACATAATCTTTAATTATATAATTAGAGAAATAAATTAACTTACTCTGAAGTATAATTTTAATAAAGGATATAGACTCTCATTTTTAATATGGAATATGATCTCAGCACGATGCCCCAATATATTCAGCATTTTATTACTAAATTTGCTGATACTGACAGTTATTTGTAGTTATTATTTTCATTGCTAACAAGGTAAACAAGATTACATTATTATTAACTTTCTATAATCATTTATTGACTAGAGAACCAAAGAAATTTGTACTCTTACTTGAAAAAAAAAAAGGAAAATCTAACTTAGACCTGATCTATTAATACAAAGAAAAAACAAAAATATAATTTTCCCAAATAAAAATGAAAAGTTTACAAAAAATATCTTACTTTAAATTTATCAACTTCTGATTGTAATTTGACAGTCATTACTGAATGTTCTTCTATTTTTCTCAATCTGTCATGCCAAGTCATCAGGAATTCCTCAAAAATATACGTCTTGCTCCTAGTTTTTAAAAAAAAATTACATATTTTAATGGATATCATGAAGTTTATGATAACCATAGCAGGAACATTTAAAACATTTACAAAAGATCAAACCTGAAAGTAATCCAGTCCTCATTTGCCTTTTCCTGAAATCCCTGATGAAATTCTTCATAAAGTGACCAAACTTGAGCACAAGTTTCAATGTCTTTAGAGATACTATATGCCATAGAAAAGTTAGGCTCATCTATCCCAAAGTGATGGCAGTCATCGCTATAGAAAACAGACACAAATACTGTTAAATTAAAAATCAAGACTATGGTCATATAAATTAACTGTTGCTTTTCTGAGAAAAACAACTCTTTAAAATAGTAATTCTGAATAAATATGTCAGAGGCAATAATAACAAAGCCTTGAATTGCATTACCATAAATATTTTTCAGTACAAAAGTAACCAAAAGGAATTTTGTTGCTAATAAGTTTGGAAATAGATTTAATATACCAAAATATTTAGGTCTGTGAAAATCTATGAATTGATATAAGTAGTAGAACTGCCTTTTGAATTCAAAGTGCTGCTTCATGGAATATAGAATATCCCTAAGTTTAACATGATTGAATGCAATTTAAGAAGAAATATACCATGGCACTGAAACTTTCATTCAATCTCAAACACCATACTTTTGTACTTTTATCTACCTCCACAGTTGTAAATTCAAAACTCAATTGAGGGGGCAGCTGGGTGGCTCAGTGGATTGAGAACCAGGTCTAGAGATGGGAGGTCCTGGGTTCAAATTTGACCTCAGATACTTCCTCGCTGTGTGACCCTGGGCAAGTCACTTAACCCCCACTGCCTTACTGTTCTTCTGCCTTAGAACCAATACACAGAATTGATTCTAAGATAGAAGATAAGGGTTTAAAAAAATTCAATTGATTTTACCAGTATTACTGAAACTTAAACATTATACTCCAAAATTATTTTAGCTATTAGTTTATCTCTTAGTTTTATGTAGGATACTAAAGAATTGGCCAGTTTCCAAATATTCAAAATAAACTTGTAAGTTTTAAAAGAAGAAATCAACATACACCAGTTTTTTCCTTATGTTTTCAAGGTCATCAAATTCTGCTTTTTTCTCCTTTATCGACTTTGCACTTTTCTCAAGAGCTCCCTGCTGGCCAGTTTCAATAATATCATCACTAGGTTTCAGCTGATCCCAACGAGCTTTAAATTTTTCCAGTTCTTGAAGGTAGACCTGAAGACGAGACTTCACATTTCCTTTCATCACCTCAATCTAGAAAGACAATGCAGTTAAAAGGAATTTATAAAGCAAATCCTGATACAGGGTTGCTGCAAAACATGGAGTTCTCTATAATGAATATTATTTTTTTTACATTTCAGAAGAGTATCATTTTATTTTCAGTCTATTCAGAGGATTTGTTGTTGCTGTTTAATTAAAATCTGAAGATATACTACTACAAACTTACTTAACATTTTTTTTGTTGGTTTCCATTATGTTAGCAGAACAAAATCACCAACAGGTCCCAACAATGATGGAAAATCTTTGTATATGGTCCCAATCCCAAAAATATTAGTTTTTTGAGAATCAACCTAGCTAAGTGGGCAGGTTCAACATTAGAAAGTTTAGCACCAAGTAAAGTAATATTTTTAGCAATAATAAATCATGGGAAATCATATCTCAAAATAATGAATGTAATATAATTTGCACTAGTGTAGAAATAATCTATTTTAAAGAACTCAAAAGTTTTTTTAAGTGTTAAAGAATTTATCTTGCAATAACTGACTGAATAAACTAACTCAAAATGAAAACAAAATCCATGAGTTAATAACGCTCAAATTTGTCAAGGGTTAACAATGAACAGTAATGGTGGAAAACAATTTAATAGCACTTAGTTTAATCCTTTGCATATATATATGTACATATTATATATATGTTCAATAAATATTTAAATGAATAGATGTAATAAGGAATAGAATTATAAAAATGTTTATTTCTAAGTAACTATATTTTTGGTGTCGTTAAGAAAGGAAAGCCATATAGCATATTTTGTTTAGCATAATTTAGTCATAATTTGCAAAATTTAAATTTTTCCTATTAAAATTTTCAAGTTGAAAAGTTTACTTGAGTTGCACTAACATTAATAGTTTTATTCCTAGGCTATAGGGTATTCCTGGAAGTATCTGAGCCAGGTAAATGGTAAGAAATCTAATAGGAAGGAGTAGCTATTCAAAGGCAATTAGATGATGCCTATCCCTATAATTTTCTGAGAATAGAACCTTTGAGAACAGTGTCACAAAATGGGCAAGCAACCAATAGATAGATGACTACAGTTGGGAACAAGATTAGCAAGATTTTGTAAAGAATCAGTGGGTAAGAATTAAAGCCTTTGCTCCATTAATCCTGACCAATCTATTACTTTGTTCCTTCCCAGCTGTTGTCTTCTTGCAGCACCAGTACTCAGCCACCTTGTAGCTTTGGTCATATTACTCTCTATGTACATAATTTACAACTTTCATCAATGTTAAAGTTATTATGTATGTCCTTGTATAAGGAGAGACCTGAGTTATAAAGGTTTTAATTTCTATGTGATCAGGGGACCATATGAACAGCATCATTAAGAGGCATTAGAATAAAGAGATAAGGATCTCTCATCAGCTGAACAAAGGTAAGGAATTCTGTTCAGAACAGGAAATGCTAATACAGTAGGAAAGCTGCCCAGCGGGGGGCGGGGGGAGTAATTATGTTCCTGTTAAAGGTTTAAAATGCATGGATATTTCAAAAAAGAAGTTCAAATTTCTTAGACAAACTGAGCAGTCAGTCAGTCAAGAGTCACAGTATCAATACAGTTGAATTATAATTAATATGAATTGAAATTAAGAAAAAACTAAAATTCTATAGATTTTCATGTTATATGAAAAAAATTCAGATTTCACTTTAACAAAACTTACCTGATCTTTAATCATAAGCTGATGACTTTCCATCATTAATTCAAATTTATCCCACTTAGCTCTCAGGTTACTAATTGTTTCTAAACCTCCACCAGCCACTGTTCGTAAAAGTCTGTTTTTATCTTCAGCTTTTTGAAATAAAGGCAAAATCTAAATGTTGAAAAGATTATACATGGTAATATTAACCAGCTATCATAATAGTTGTTCTATTAAATAGTACTTTATGGTTAGTTCAAAATAACCAAGTATCTATACTATTTTATTTGATACAAGATATTTTAAGGAGGAAAAACAACATAAATTTTAAAATCTTCATTCTTCCTAGATTTTTAAGATATTATATCTAAATATAAATTAAACTCAAACATTCTCCATCAATTAAAGTGCTATTATTACTGCTCCTCACATTCACACAATACTCCATCTCTCCTCTCTGTACCTTATAACAGTCTATCCTCCTTGCATTGAATGTACTTTCTTCTTGGTTTTCCCTTTTAGAATTTCTAGTTTCCCTGAAAGTCGGCTCAAAATTATTACTTTTTAAGACCTTTCTAATTCCACCAGTACCTATTGCTTGCTTCCCTCCAAAAAAATTACTTTCAATTTACTATTTATACTTATAAATGTCTATGTTGTCTCTTCCAGAGGGCAGGTACGATTTCATTCATGTCTATATTCTAGCACAATATCAGGTACTTTGCAGGTACTTAATACGTGTTTGCAGATTGATTTAAATGGTAATGTGTTCTGTTAGGTACATGTACACATAATTGATAACTTTTGTTTGTTAATTATACATGATTCTTTGAAGTGAAAATAAGCCTATATACCTAATTGTAGATTTGCTTTTTGCACCCTGCAGTTCATTGTCAGGACATACTTCCATTGTTATTTTTTTTTACTTCTGAATTCCTGCTAATTAAGAATATTTTCAAGTAGGCAATGGCCACTATTCTAGGACTTGACCAGAGCCAATGCTTTAAATGGACCCTTTAAAGAACTTTGTCAGTTACTTTCCCAAAATTCACATGCAAAGAGATTTCCCATAAGAGATAAAAAAAATATATATAGGGGTGAAAACAGAAGAATGCTATGACAATTATGGGTATAAGCAGACCATAATAAGATCTCTCATCTGGCCTTACTTCATTCATTCTAAGACTCATAGACAGAACAACAACAGACAATAGAACATAATTCCATCCTTTTTCATCTTTGATAATACTATTTTAGAGACCTTCTAACCAAATGTCCCCATTTGACAGATAAGCAAGCTGAAATTCAGGGAAGGGGAAGTGATTTCTCTGAGGTTGAAAGGTAGCTCATGACAGAATCTAAATTCAACCTCAAGACTCTCACTCCAAAATACAGCTCCTTTTCCAGTGCCCTAGGATGCCTTGGAAAACTATCCTGATTTATTAAAGAGGTTTCCACAGAAAGCAGATAGCCTTTATAAAAAAGCATGTACTTTCCTTTGGTGCTAAGTGGGTTCTCCAGGAGAAAGAAGCTAACATCCTCAACTGATACTGGAACTGCCCAGAGCTTCTCGGATACCAGTGATCTGAGTTTTAAAATCCTCCATAACAATGGACTAAAGAAAACCAAGAATGAAATGCCCAAATGTCCCTAATGGTATTACTTTGTAACCCAGGAAGACATCTACTAATAGAAATATAGTATGAATATAATAAACAATAAGATATATAATACCAGTAATAGTACTAAAATGATCACTAATTGTCATTTTTGTAAAACCCCTGAAGGCTAATAGAGGCCACTGAAATAGTATTATGTTCTTTTCTTCTATAGTCATCATAAAATTTTAATGAAAATAATTTATCTGGATATCTCTAATAAAATGAGTTCATATTTTTAAAAGGAACATTCCTTGAAAGAATTTTACCTCTGGCTTCCGTTCTTGTAGCTTGCTGTATTGCAGATTTGCATCACCTATTTCATCCACAGTTTGAGGCATAACTGTTAATACTTCCATAGCATCAGTGACAAATGAATCAATTTCATGTAAATGAGCTGAATGAATAACAAAAAACATAGTAGAAATGCTAGTATCTCAAAAAGTCTGAATTTAGCTAATCATGTTAACTTTCTAAAAATTATAAATCTATTTGAAATATATAACCTTTTAAAATGTTATATACTCTCACGTGCCAATATTTCAAAAAGAGTCATAATTAAAGAAATAATATTATATAGGTAATACTGATTGTTTAATAATTATTGAAAGGGAAATGTTATGTGATTATCGAATCTTTCATTGAATTGAACAAAACTCAAGGTATAACTTCAATTAATAAAGAATTAATTTTTGGTATCAAAAGGCAAGGGCTATCTATAATACCTCTGTGTTACATCAGCCTTACCTAACCTCTTCAGTAATAGTTAAGAATTGAACCATGGAACATCGGCATGACCATAATGAATACTATACTGTAACAAAAAATAAGTCTTATATTCAAAAGGTTATGTGCTTTCATGTTGATATTTTCTCTTTTGGGTTTATAAATTAATTCTTAGATCTTGAATGATTATAAATAAACTACACTTCATAACTTATTATAGTTAAACCTTGATTTTTCATTACATTTCAACATATTAATTTTCATAAAGATCTGACAGTTATTTCTGCTTTAAAAAAAACTGAAAAGAAAAAAAGGTTTTACCCTGTATGGACTTTCTCAAAGAAACAACAAGAGCATCAAATAACTTCTGGATAAGATCATCAATCACAGTCTTCACAGGGTTGCAATTAATATTCAAACAATCTACTTTGACAGTGCTGAAAAATTCAAAATCACAGATTCTGAGATAAACAAAGACTGATAAGAGAAAATAATCATTTTATAACAATTGACAATAATGAATTTTTAAAATAACTCAGAAGGTTTGCAAAACTGTTAAGTAGCATGAGATTTCACATAGAAGAAAGATTTGATGCCAAAAAAATACTGAATTTTGGGAGAAAGTGAAGTAAGCAGAATCAGGAAATAACATAAACATGACTACACTAATTTAAGTGGAAACAATAAAAAAAAAACCCTCTAACATTGCTGCCTAATTAAAATAACCATCATTCACTCCAGAGGAAACGATAAAATGTATTTCTCTTCAATGCAATGGTAGAAGACTACAGATGTGGAATGCTGTATGTACATATACACACATACAGCATTCCACATCTGTATATATATATATATATACGCACATATATACAATATATACAGTTGAACATAATTGTTTTCACTAGTATGGTTAAATTTTTTTTCATCTTTTTTTTAATCATTGTTAAACGACTTGTAAAGGAAGAGAACATATTGAGAAACAAATGTGGCCAAAAAAAGTCAACAATAAAAATAAGAAAATTTTAAGTATTAATTTTGGGGGGTTTTTTTGGCTCAGCTTAAGGATCATCTTTTAAAGAATATATTATCTTATTTCCACCAGTCAACAGAGATTACCCCCAGTAGAAAATTACTTTAAATAACATATGCACATATGTCTGAAATATAAAACCTACATCCATTTAATAAATTATATATCTCTGACCTCACAATTAGCCAGTTCAATGATATTCTGTTCATTTCCTTTGAACTGCTTTCCTTAAATGTTAAACTTTACCAGACCCCAATGCTGTTTAGCTAAGTGACACTAGAGAAAGCTAACACTATTTTGTTAACTAGTTCTACTACAAATTAATGTTATCTAATCCCAACAGAGCCCTCAAAGTTATCCAAAGTTGTTTTTTTTTTAATTTTCTATTTCCGTTTTTCTAATCTAAGTCTTTCTAGTTTCTTTGAGCCCCTTTCACCATTCTCCATCTCAGAAATTTTGATCTTCCACCTCTCAAAACCATTCTAAATTGACCTATTTCTTGCTTTGCTCCAGTCTTTGATGAAGAGGTATCACTTCTCCTTGCTATCTGAAAATCAGTCCATAGGATGGATGGATACCCAATCAGACCCCTCTGTATGATTCTCTTCTGATTAATACTTTTTATTATTAAAATTACTACAATCTATATTTTTAAGATAGCCTTCAAGTTTTGTAGTATAGATATAAAATTTCTTTATAGAGATCCATTTATAGAACTCCCATTATAAAATTTTCCTTAATACTCTATAATCAACCAGCATTTAATGAGTTAATAATTACACCCTCAATGAAATAGCAGAAGCTGCTCTTTTCTCTGTCTCAGAGTTTGAAGGCCACAGCATGACAAAACAAAAATACCTTTTTGCCTCAATCCTTTCTCACGCTGAATTTAACCCTATGAAACCAAAATGTTCTCACTTTTTGCTACTTTCCCACGTTAGACTTGTCCTCCCAAATTTGAGAGTTCTCACACTGTAATCCATTTTTGGAATATCTTGAAGGTCTGTTATCAAAATAATAATTGAATAACCTAAGGTCTTGGTAGTCTTGAAATTTGTTTGGACTAAAACATAATAGATATGAGAAATTGAACTTTGCTTGCCAACTTTCCTACAAATTTGGGTTCTTCTCTATTTTGAATTTGAAATGTAAATTTTCCCAGCATTTGTGTGACTGTGAGAGAAAGGTATAAAAATAAAGATTCACAGGAAGTCTGAGAGAACAGCTTCCAGAAAATCCACTATGTCTCCGACTCTCTTCCTCCCTCTCAGCTAAACCATCACAGCTCTCAAGAAACTAGAAACTGCTGGCTGGCTTCCAGCAACTAAAAATTATATTTTATAAAATTTTATTGATAATAAACTAACATAAAAAGCTAACTAAAAGGTACTAAACTAGCCCACTCCTAAGAGCAAAAGAGAAAGAGGGAGGAGTTAAAGCCGACTATAAAACAATAACGTGACCATGCAAACATGGAAGCACAGGAGAAATGGGGGATGCAGTCCAAGGTTCAAATCTCCAACAACTTCCTCTATATTTGTGCCTTTGACTGAATTCTCTTCTAGATTTCCAAGGAGTGTGCTTTTGAAATCACTCTCTCTCTCCTCTCTAATATTCAGTCTTCCTTTATCAATTTATTCCTTCCTGTTGACAGTAATGTTCAGGTCTCCCTTCTTAAAAAAATTTTTGTTTGACCTCTTGATCCTCTCCAAAAACTATCCTGCATCTTTTCTCCCTTTCACAGCCAAATTCTTAGATAAGTGCTACACTTATTGTTTTTCTTATTTCATCTTTTACTCATTTCTTAATCCATTCCAATTTGGCTTCCAAATCTACCACTTGTGAATTTTTTTTTCCACAACAAAGCTTAGAAATGACATTTTTGCAATACTTAGCTTTTCTTCTTGCTCTAAATTCATTGTTAGTACAACACTATTCTTTCATAACATTTTAATATTAATCATCACTATTTGATAAAAAAAATTCAGTTTCTCAGAACTTCAGTTTCATCACTTAAAATGAGAATAATCATTTGAATTATCTACTTTATGGTGTTATTATGAAGAAAGCACTTTGTAAACCTTAAAAGTTCTATGTAGATATAACTCATGATTATTATTCTTTGATAAGGTTATTAGATACAACATGTTTGTATTGTAGGCAGACATCTAATAAAACCTCTCACAGTAACCTTATGGAGAAGAACAGTGATTCCCAAACTTTTTTGGCCTACCGCCCCCTTTCCAGAAAAAATATTACTTAGTGCCCCCTGGAAATTAATTTTTTTTTAATTTTAATAGCAATTAATAGGAAAGATATATGTATTAACATTTCTACCTTTTTTGTAAAATATAGTAAAGAAAGGTATAAATTAGAAACATTGAACTTTGAAATTATGAAACTATTTATTGAACTCAGAATAGAATGTAATACAAAAAAAGTTAAAACCTGTGGCCATCACCACCTCCCTGGATCACTGCAGCACCCACCAGGGGGCGGTGGTGCCCACTTAGAGAATCAATGGAGAAGATGGAAAAATGTGAACTGGACATGTATATTATTAGATAAATATAAAACTAAATGTATGCTTGTCACCCAAAAAGTGTTAATTTATAGGCAGATATAAACCTTGATGATTTTGAGGAAGATCTACTATAGAATGCCATAAATCTTTTCCCCAGGTCTTGATTTGTTTCATCAATTATTTAAATGTTGTCTCTATAACATTCTGCTATATAATCATACCAATAAGTGTCATATCTATAGCACTGATCAAATTTTTAGTTAACATGAAACTAGAAGAATAAATAAAATAAATTAGAAATGGGAATGGGGTAGAATGTGGAAGGAGAAACTCTCAGTAATCTGAAAGAAATGGTATACTAATAAACGAAAATAACATTAATAAATTCAAACTCTCACTTAGGTTAAAAAAAATAACTTTATGGTTAAAGTTTAAAAGAGACCTGACATGTAAAAATAAAAAACTGTAGGTTTTATTAAATATGGTACTATGCATCAAGAGTGTAACACTGCTGCTAAAAATACTATTGTGATCTTAAGCAGTATTAATAGAAGCATATCATCCAGTATAAGGTGCATGATCATTTTATATCTTTGATCAGAATATAAATGCACTTCTGGGTAGCAAAACTGGACTCATCCACAAGAATGCAACTACAATGGTGAAAGAAAAGAAACTTGTCATATGGGACCACATGCTATTATTATCCATACTTTATAGATGTGGAAATTGAGGCAGGCTGAGGTTAAGTGAGTTGCTCAGGGTCACATAGTCACTAAGTATCTCAGGCTATATTTGAACACAAGCATTTAGATCAACAATTAGAATTATTAAGAAATAGGATAGATTTTCTGTATAAGTAGAAATTTCTCTCAATTTGAGGTCTTCGCATTTCTGTGGAATAAGCCAAACCTAAACAAAATATCTGAAGTCCAAACATGAGAGGCAAGAAAAGCCTATAAAGGTAAATAAGAAAGAAAAAATTTAAGGGACTCATTAAGGTCAAATTGTTTGTATTTCTACATTACTCTTAGTAGTAGAGTAAATAGAAGGAATATACCTAGAAAGAGGGAGAAGTAAGCTGATTATGATGATGTGATGTATATGATGATATGATGTGTATGCAAATATGATATGAAATTATATGTATGTATGATATATGCATGTATATGATATGATATGGAAAAAATCAAGGGGTGAAAAAAGGATTGCACTGAGAGAAAAGGAAGGGAAAGACAAAATGGGGTAAATTATATAATATAAAGAGGTATGAAAAATCATTATGGGGAGGTGACAATAAAGGTGGTAACAGATAGTGAATAAACTTTACTCTCAACCTAACTGGCTCAGAGAGGGAAAAACAAGTATAGATAGAATTCTATCTTATCTTACAGAGAAGAGAAAGAGAAATAAGACAAGAGAAGTGGGAAAGTAACTGGAGAGAGGGGTTTTGAGGGGAGGGGATAAAAAAGCAAAACACTGGTGAGGAAGAATGGAGTGAAAGGAAATGGAGCAGGATCTAAAGGGGGAAATAAGATGGAGAGCAATACTCAGTAAGCAATCATAACTCTGAATGTGAATGAGATGAACTCACCCATAAAATAGAAGTGGAAAGCAGAGTGGATTAAAAACCAGAATCCTACTATATGTTGTTTACAAAAAAAAAACACATTTGAGGCAGGGTAACCCACAGAAATTAAAGTTAAAAAGCTGGGGCAGAATTTATTATGCAATATCTAAAGTAAAAGCAAAATATACCTTCTTTTTAGCAGAACATGGTACATATACAAAGACTGACCATGTACTAGGGCAAAAAAACATTGCAAACAAATGCAGAAAAGCAGAAATAATTAATGCAATTTTTTAGATCATCTGCAATAAAAATTATAATTAATAAAGGTCCAAGGAGAGGCAAATTTAAAATTAATTGGAAACTAAATAATCTAATTCTTAAAAACTGGTGGTAAAAAAACAAATTATAGAAATAATTATAGATTCCATTGAAGAGAATGACAATGAGAAGACAACATATCAAAATCTATGGGATATAGCCAAAGCATTAATAGGGCAAAAATGTATATCCTTGAGTGTATATATTAACAAGAAAAGATAGGGAGGAGATCAATGAATTAGGCTTACAACATAAAAAAATTAGAAAAAAGAACAAATTAAAAACTCAATTGGAAATCCTAAAAATTAAAGGAGAAATTAATAATGAAAGTAAAAGAACTATTGAACTAATAAATAAGACTAAGACCTGGTACTCTGAAAAAACAAATAAAATAAAGAACTGGTAAATCTAATCAATTGGAGGTCTTCTAGCAAAAGATGGGGGACTCCTCAGGTAAATTGTATTGGGTTTTTTTTCCACGTAATAGATAGAATTATAGATAGCTGTAGATATCCATCACACCTGTGAAATTCTTCAGTTCTATGAGCATAGTCATTGTTCAATCATTCAGCTGTGTCCAACTCCCTGACCCCGTGGTCCATAGCAGGTTAGGTCCTACTATCCTTCACTATCTCTCAAAGTCTTTCAAATTTCATGTTCACTGTTTCCATGGTACTAACTATCTATCTTAATCTCTGCTGTCTCCTTCTTCTTGTGCCTTCAATTTCCCCCAATATCAGGGTCTTTTCCAATATATCTTGGCTTCAAAGTATGTGGCCAAAGTATTTAAGTTTCAAGTTCAGTATTTTACCCTCCAGAGAATAATCTGAATTAATTTCTTTAAATAGTCATTGATTTGATTTCCTTGATGTCCAAGGGACTCTCAAAAGCCTTCTCCACCACAATTAAAAGGTATCAATTCTGTGGTGCTTAGATTTTCTTATAGTCCAAATCTCACAGACATACATTGCTACTGGAAAAACTATAGCTTTGACTTTACAGACCTTTTTCAGTAATGTGATGTTTTTGTGTTTTAATATGCTGTCCAGATTAACTATATTCAAAAATCTGAAGTGTCACAAGTAAGAATGATAAGACGGGGGCAGCTGGGTAGCTCAGTGGATTGAGAGCCAGGCCTAGAGACGGGAGGTCCTAGGTTCAAATCTGGCCTCAGACACTTCCCAGCTGTGTGACCCTGGGCAAGTCACTTGACCTCCATTGCCCACCCTTATCACTCTTCCACCTAGGAACTAATACACCGAAGTTAAGGTTTTAAAAATATATTTAAAAAAAAAAAAAAGAATGATAAGACAGTTGTATGTGGTTAACAAAGGGAAAACCTAGACTCAACTTGATAGAAGTCTCAGGAAAATAGATGTGTATGTTTAAGGTCACCAACAAGTAATCAGAGCTGTATGAAAATATGGAATTATTTGTCTTTAAGGAGAGTAATGTTCTCATAAGTGAAAATATTCTATAACTGTTCAGATTGGACACTGCTCTAGAATATTAGAAAAGATTTATTTTTGGTAAAGAGGTAGACTAAATTATCACTGAGGACCTTTCACAACTCTAATATTCTATAACTAGCTATTGCTATGAAGAAAAAGTTCACTGTTTTATAACTCAAAATAGTTTTAATACTTTTGATTATAAGAAATAAGGGAGGACCATCTTTCTGTACATAGAAAAGTTATTTTGAAAATAAGTAAACAAATGTGCCAAGATAGCTTTAGTAGAAGCAAAGATCAGTAATCTAACTTCCCCAGAATACATAAAAAGGGATCATGAAGTAACTAATTCACAAAAGATGAAGACAGAGTAGTCAATACTTCCATTTCCTTCACAATGGAAAGTCATAGGAATAGGGAAGAAGGAAAGTTATCTTCTTGCTTTCTTTAGTTTTTAGGATACAATCAGGTACTGAGCAGATGGCCTATTTAGGTAAGCTAAATTTAAAAAAGAGTTAATTTGGAAGAAAGACTGTGATTCTATAGGTTTGAGTGAATGTCCAACACCAGACCAAGAAAAAGGCCCATAAAAATCTCTTAATAAGAAAAAGAAATGATCACTGAAGTTGCTCAATGACCTCTAAAGATTATCAACAAATTAGTTCAGAGAACATATTTAGAATGTTAATTTCTCCCGGTTCTGAGAACCAAATTTTGTGTTCATTTAAATGTTTACTTCAGGTAATAGTTTCAAGAACTGGTTTTCTAAGTTGTACAGATTTATTCTTAGAATTAGTTCATTTTCTTAGAAAACAATATCACATTCTCAATTAAGCAAACAATTTGAAAAGATTACAGTAGAAAAATAATTGGATTTGAAATAGAATTTAACTTCAACTTCCAATTCTTCCACTTATTACTGTCAGTTAGCAGGGAGTATTAAGCAAGCCACTGCAACAAGTCTTGGGAATACAAAGAAAAGAAAAAAAAAGTCTCTGCCTCTAAGGAACTCCTATCTAATGGAGGAGGCAAAATACAAATAACTTTGTACATACAAGATATATTCAAAATAGATGGAAGTAACATGAAAGGAAAGGGACTAGCAGGGTCAGGGCAGGAAAGGTAGAAAGGGAGAACTAAAAAAATGCCTCCTGAAGAAAATGAGGTTTGAACTGTCTTAAAAGAAACCAGGAGTCATAAAAGGTAGAGTCAAGAAGAGCTTTCTAGGCAAGAGAAAGGCAAAGACAAAGAGGGGAGATAGTGTGTCCAATTAGAGGAACAAAGAATGGGACAAAGTAGCAGAATTATTGTGTGGAGAGAATAGTAAAGTATTTGAAAATTAGAAAGACAGAAAGACATAAAAATGTTAAATGGAGGACTTTATATTTAATTCTACAGGTAACTATGCATTAGGAAATCCATTTTGCAGCTGAGTAGAGGATGGACTACAGTGGAGGACAAGTCAGGGAAACCAAACAAAAGTCTATTACAATAGTTAAAGTTGAGGAGAAAATGATTAAGTGCCTATGTGAATCAAGTAAAGGGAAAAAATGCAAAAGATGTAAAAGTAGAATGAGGTTTGATAACAAACTGAATGTGTGGGGAGAGTTACAAGCCTGGGTGATTGGGAGGATGCTAGGGGTGGATTTGGAAGGAAAGAGTTTCTTTTGGGACCTATTGAGTTTGAGATATCCAAAAGAGTAATGTGAGACTGTAGGTCAAGAAAGAAACTAACGCTGGATACACAGATCTGGGAATCATCTACACAGAGAAGATGATTCTAGAAATGTAGATTCATCTACAAATGAAACAATGGGAATTGATGATCTCACCAACCAAAACAGAGGGAGAATTGAAGAGGAACAAGTAAAAAAATATGTGCCTACAGTTAGTAGGGGTAATGTGGATAAACATATAGCAAATTAGACCAAGAAAGGGACAAAAGAAGAACCAGGAGAGAACAGTGTCATAAAATCACTGAGAGAAGGAAATAAACAGAAGGAGAAGATGGTTAGCAGAGTAAAAAGCTGTAGAGAAGTCAAGAAGGAAAAATACTGAAAAAAAGGCTATTAAAGTTGGCAATTAAAAGACCACTGGTGGGGCATTTGGGTGATTCAGTGGATTGAGAGCCAGGCCTAGAAATAGGAGATCCTGGGTTCAAATCTGACCTCAGACACTTCCTAGCTGTGTGGCCCTGGGTAAATCACTTAACTCCCATTGCCTAGTCCTTCCCACTCTTCTGCCTTAGAATCAATACATAGTATTGATTCTAAGATGGAAGGTAAGGGTTTTAAAAAAAAAGACCACTGGAAACTTTGGAGATGTGTTTTTGGTTGAATGATGAGGTCAGAAGCAGAAGATTTTGAAATGAGTAAGAAGAGAAGAAACAGAAGTAGGTACCTAATGGCTTAGTCAAGGAGTAGAAATAACAGAATAGCCAGTGGAGATGATCAAGGAAGAGTTTAAGGATGAAAGTGGCATGAGAGTGTTTGTAAGCAATAGAGAGGAAGTCAGTATATAAAAGATTGAAAACTAGGAAGAGAATAGAAATGCCAAGGGAACAATCTTAAAGAAAAAAAGCAATGTGATGAAAATTGTGTAAATGCAAGAGGTTGCCTTGCTAATGGGAAGGGCCACTTCTCCATATAAGACAGGGCAGATGGGGTTAAATTAATTAACCTTTATAGGTCTCAGTTTACTCATTTGTTTAAGTGAAAAGATTGTGGTAAATGACTTCTAAGATTCCTTGCAGTTCTCAATTTATGATTGTAATATTTGGATGACAAATATTGGGTATGAAACTGAGCAATCTAGTAGCAGTTTGCAGTAATTCCATATATGGAATTCCTGAAGCCCAAAGAAAATGTATGCAGTAGATAAGTATATCTAACTAATTAAAGATATATACTATGCAGTGGTATTATCACCACACAGTAGTTATAATCACAGTGCCTAATACTCAGATTTGTACATGAAAGATTCTTGATTAGTACAGAAGAGTGACTAATATATATTGAGGGTTACTGTAGTGAAAAGATCCTAGGACTTAAGAATGAAAGGATCTTATTTTTAAAGCCTTTTTCTATCAGTAATAGTAGTATGAACTTCAGTTTCTTCAAGTAATCAGAAAATATATACAAATATTTCACCAAAGAATCACAAACTGCTGGCAATTATACAAAATATGCTTTAAATCATTAATTAGAAAAATATTAATTAAAACAACTACCATTTCACTTTAGGCTCAGCAAATTGGCAAAGACTTAAAAAAAGACAAAAAAAATCTATCAGAGGAAAAAATATAAAGTAGACATAAACACATCATTAATGGAGCTATGAATTGGTCCAATTATGTAACAAATATGCAAAAGTATTTTTAAAAATCACACCTGTTAATTCAATAATCATATTACTAGGCACCTACTTGATGGATGTTAAAATTTTAAAGACCAAATATGTATTAGAATATTGAGAATAGAACTTTTTTTGGTAGCAAGGAACTAGAAGGAAAATAGGTAACCATAATTGCTGACTAAAAATAGTTATAGCATAACTATAATAGATTGTCATTCAGTGAAAATGATGAATATTCAATTCTGATAAATACAGAAGTCAAGGAGTATTTTCTTATAATTTTGCTTTTTTTAAGACAAAAATTAAAAAATACACAGTCAATTCTTCTTTGCTATAAGTATGGACCACATGTTATAAACTGCACTGAATCAGGCCAATTCCCTCTAAGAAGATTTTGAATATGAAAGATTTAATTCTTCATTTCTGAAATAGTTAATATGTAAGTAACAGAACTTTAATATTTTTAGTGGGCAGGAAGTACTAAACAGAGCCTCTATCATAGTAGAGTCATAAGATGTATCAAAGAAAAGAGAAGACTCTTTCTACCTGCTTTAAGTCACTTTTTTTCTCTTGTCGCCTTCCAAGATTCCCAACACCCAAAGTGCTTCCATTGAAAACAGAATGTCTTAGGGTTGAAGCATTTTCCCACCACAGAACAGGAAGTTTCTCTCTTTCTGCCACCTGACTTAGAATAAGGCCAAAAATGCTTCAAAGGTAAGACAAGAAAGAAGCAACTCACTTCTAACACTTCATTAATAGAATTAATCACACTACCTCCAAAGTAAAGAACTTAACAAATTGGATGTCCATTAGTTGGAAAATGGCAAACAAGTTGTGGCACATGAATGCAATGGAATATTAATGTGCTGTAAGATGTGAGATATTTATATTTATATATGTATGTCCATATATATATATATATATATATATATATATATATATATATGAAAAATACAAAGAAGCATGGAAGTACTTACATGAACTGACAATACAGAGTGAAGTAGAGCCAAAAAAAAACAATATACACAATGACCACCATATTGTTTAAAAAAAAAAAGGAGCACATTCAAAAGAAAAACAACTCCTTGATCACATGGATTGATGGGGATATGATTGGGGATGCAGTCTCTAATCACCCTAGTGCAAATATCAATAATAAGGAAGTAGGTCTTGATCAATGACACATGTAAAACCCAGTGGAATTGTGTGTCGGCTACAGGAGGGGGGTGGGGGAAAGAGAGGGGAAAAACATAAATCTTGTAACCGTGGAAAAATATTCTAAAATAACTAATTAAATAAAATTTTCCCAAAAAGAATACAAGTCATTCCCCAATTGATAAATGGTCAAAGGATATAATTTTCAGATAAAAAATAAGAGCCATCAATAACCATATGAAAAACTGCTCTAAATACCTCTTGTTTAGAGAAATGCAAATTAAAACAATTCTCAGGTACCACCTCTTACCTATGAGATTGGCCAATATGGCAGAAATGGGAAATAATAAATGTTAGAGGAAATGTGGCAAAATTGGGACACTATGTATTTCTGGTGGAGTTGTGAATTGATCCAACCACTCTGGAGGGCAATTTGGAATTATGCCCAAAGGGATATAAAAGAATGCATACCTTTTGATTCAGCAATACCACTAATTAGGTCTGTATCCCAAAGAAATTAAAAAAAATTGAGAAAGACCTAATTGTACAAAAATATTTATAGCTGTTCTTTAAGTGGCAAAGAATTGGAAACTGAGGGGACGTCCCTCAATTGGAGAAAAGCTCAACAAATTATGGTATATGATGGTGATGGAATACTATTTTGCTGTAAGAAATGAGGAGCAGGATGATTTCAGAATGATCTGGAAAAACCTAAGTGAAGTGATTCAGAGTGAAATAAGTAGAACCAGGAGAACATTATACATAGTAAATACAATGCTGTGGAATGATCGAATGTGATAGACTTTGCTACTAGCATTAATACAACGATCCAGGATAATTATGAGGAACTTATAAAAAAGAATGCTATTCACTTCCAGAGAAAGAACTGTTGGAATAGAAATGCAGATGAAAACATGATTTATTGCTTGTTTATTTAGGTATATGTTTGGGGGTTTTGGTTTTATAAGATTATTCACTTACAAAAATGAATAATATAGAAATATGTTTTGTGTGATAACAAGTATAACCCAGCCTGAATTGTTTGTCAGCTTGAGGAGGGGGGAAGGAAAAAGGGAGGGAAACAATATAGATCATATAACTTTGGAAAACTTATGTGGAAATTTGTTATTAAAATAAAAAATATTATTTGTTATTTGGGATAGCTCTCTAGGAGGAGAGAGGAAGAAGAATATAAGGAAAAATTTAGGCAATGTGAACATGAAAAATAAGAATAAAAGCTGATTTTAAAATAATATGAAATTAATCTGTTATTCAAATTCCTGTACCTTGGAAGTCGTTCCACTTCTTTTCCTTTCACTTTGAGGGCTTTAAAATTTTTCTCCCAATCTTGTACAGTGAAGAGATGCTTCTCCACAAGAGTCTCCATATCCAGTTGTCCAATGACAACCCATTCCTTTTCAAAGATGTCAAAAGAATTATGATTGCAGAATAAGAATATGAATAAGTTCATAGATTCCTTAAAATAACATTTAAGAGTCTAGAATATACCTACAAAATCTCTGGAAAAATAGCAATTATGAAATGATTAACTGAGTAAAAATTCATAAAGATGTGATATAAATGCTAATCAGAGCCCTGTTATTGAAAAGTAAGCTCTCCCTAAAGCTACCTAAGGACTTAGGAAAGTAATTATTCATCTCTTAGAATTCAAGTTTCGTCAACTTGAGATGACATTAACTAATTTAAAATATTATTAGTCAGTTTTTTTTTATTTGAACCATGATTTTTGGAACTTTTATTGAGTTTCAGTGTATTCAATCTTCATTTTAAAATTCCCCTAAATTAAAATTCCCTAGAAATTCCCTTATCCCTTGTGGTGTTCTCACCCTGGAACATCTTTCTAATCCCGAGGGCTCCTTCTCCCACTTGCTAATTCCTCCCAGCATCTTCATTTCAAGGAAGCATCCTAACAAGTCAACCACTCCAGCTTCCTCCAGCTCTGCTTATGACTTTTTCTCCCTTTGAAAGTATTTCAACCCACTTTCACTTTTTAGTTCCCTCTTATGTGTTGTCTTTCTTCTTTAAACTCCTTGAGGGAAGGGACTCTTTGGGGGGGGGGGGGTTGTTAATTATATCTCCAGTGCTTATCACAGTTTCCAGTAGTTCAATGCCTGTTGATTTGTCCATGAGCACAAAGCTACATAAGTGTTAAAGACAGGACTGGAACTCAGACATCTTCTGACTAAATCCTTTCTCCAAATTCTACAGCTATTCAATAAAATGACTTTATCCATAAGATTTCTGTATATTTCTTAATTCATGAAAAATTGCTAAGACCAAAAAAATCATAAAATGGAATTCTATTATCAAGACTATGTTACTTCTGGAAAATACTAATTAAAAGATTAAAATAAAGAGACAGGACTATCCTATCCCATATTAGTTTATAAAACCACAAAGCAAAAAAGCTCATAAAGGCTTAGGTTAGTTAATAATTCTCTAAAAATAAGTTCCTGAGTTCCAATATGATAGCATTCAATATATATTTATTGATTTAAACCTACAGATACTACATTTTTATATTTTTCTCACACTATGAAGACTCTTATTTTCTCTTAAAGCAAAAGCAAAAATAAGTTCATGTGAAAAATGTAGCAAATTTTAAACCTAACTAGCAGAATTAAACCTAACCTAGCAGAATTAAGTAACTTGGACATAGCCAGGGCTTCATTAATGTTTGTCAATTAATTATCTTGTGAAACATTTATATCAGAAGTCTAATTCTATTTTTCAATTTAACCAATATTAACCAATCTTCTCATATAACAAAAGTCTATAATAGATGGTGATATAAGACTGGAAAGGAATAGAGATACAAAAATGAAATGACAAAATCCTGCTGCTTTTTCCATGACATCAACTCAAAATCATCTGGAAAGTTAAAAAAAAAAAACAATTAAACTTAATTCCCTGAAAACTCATGTCACTTGAATTTTTTAGATAACTTGAACATGTTAAAACTAGAATACAGTAGTGATTTTCCTGCCTCCTCTAAATATAGTACATTGATTATTGTGCTGCAGTACAAACCAATGGTCTTTTATTACAAATTTAATAAGGAAAAAGTTTTATGTTTGAACATAGTAGAGAAAAAGAAAAGAACAGTCAAAATTAAAAACTATAAATACTCAATGTCAAAAATAAATTGATTTGAATCTTTTTGTTATGAAAATCTATGAGGGACATAGCCCACTTTAAGGGTTTTTTTTAAGTTTTTTTTTTTTTAAACCCTTGTACTTTGGTGTATTGTCTCATAGGTGGAAGATTGGTAAGGGTGGGCAATGGGGGTCAAGTGACTTGCCCAGGGTCACACAGCTGGGAAGTGGCTGAGGCCGGGTTTGAACCTAGGACCTCCTGTCTCTAGGCCTGACTCTCACTCCACTGAGCTACCCAGCTGCCCCCATAGCCCACTTTAAATTTTAGACATCACTGACATTTTAAACTGACGTTTGTGAATAAAGCAGACCAAGCAGAAATAGGCATAAGGGGTAAACTTTCAAAATATAGACATTTTTTCAGTTTTTAGCAACTTACAAAGATTTATGCTGAATCTTAAAATAGTGCTATTTAAATGGAACACTTCTTAATTCACAGAGGTTTATTTTTTCTATAATAATGACAATGCCCTGAAAAAACAATCACATGTCAAATATTCCAACTAATTTAAGTTATCAACACTTATGTAGCTTTGTGCTCATGGACAAATCAGTGTTTACTAATTGGTCAGTTGTCATAAAGTTGAAAAAAGAATTCAAACAAAAAATGGTCAGCTTAGTAATCATAATATTATTTTTTCCAAAAACTGATAAGGGAAGAAGCATATACAGCAGTGGTTTCCAAACTTTTTTGGCCTACTGCCCCCTTTCCAGAAAAAAAAATATTACTTTTATTTTATTTTACAAATGTTTTTTAATTTTAATAGCAATTAATAGGAAAGATAAATGCACCTGTGGCCATCACCACCCCCCTGGATCGCTGCAGCACCCACCAGGGGGTGGTGGCACCCACTTTGGGAATCACTGATATAGAGTTAAGCTGAAGACAAGTGAAATAGGAAAGAACTTGTCTAGTCATACAGATTTTTAATCAGTCACAAGGATACTTTAGAATCTAAAAAAATTTAAAATGTAAGGCTTGTGGAGTTAGAGATAGATATGAAAAATGACATATGTGTATATATATATAACATTTTACATGTAATCTGTAGGTTATATACATGATATATATTATTACATAAACATATTAACTGAAAATTTCTGACACTGGAGTATCCCATTCAAGCAGAGATGAGTATTACATTATCTCCACTTTAGCATAAGCTTAAACCTTTGCCAGATTCAAGTTTTATCCTAAGAAGATTACAGAATCAGAAGGTCCACGTATTTGAAATCAAAATCAAAATACTATAAAAAATATTTAGAAACACTTCTATTGACATTTGAGATCAAAGGATTAAGCTTTTGGTTTCCAAAGGGGCAAATTTTATCCTCAACATATAAAAGCTGACAAAGTATTCTTCCAAATTCAGAAAGTTTACAAATTTTTTGTTTGAATACTATGCTCAAACTAGGTTATGCAATGTTGTTCAAACAAAAAAAAAAAATCTCATTTCTGTGAAGCTTCTATAACAAAGTTTCATAACCTAAAGTCAGTAAATTTATAAAGACAGACATATATACAACTTGTTTTAATATTAGTTTCCTTTGTAATGCCATATTTTTATTATATATATTTAAAAACATGACTCTGAAAAAGGAAACAGGTTTCATCAAACCACCAGAGTCCATGACACAAAAATGGTAAAGAATCCTGCTCTGAAGACACTAGCTTTTCTAGGACAACATTAACCATTGGAGAACATATCCATAGTTATGCAAGGGTTTCCTTTTTTCACCAGAGTAGAGAATAAAGCCTAAATGAATAGAGAAATCAGTTTTCCAGAGGCAAGTCTCATTTATGATATAGCTCCATGGTTTGATTTTTTATTAGTGTCTTTACTTTCAAAGACAGACAAAATGTTAAAATCTGACTTTTCTTTAGTTTACAGCAAAAACTATAGATAAAAGAATCTCTAAATGTGGTTCATTGGTTTTCTATATTCTTGAAAGTTAATAATAAGATGTGACATTTATGTAGAATTTATTAAATGCACTAAACATTTATTATATAATCATTCAAATGAAATATGGCAAAAATAAACAATGAAAAACCTCATAATCCTTACTTTAAGTTGTTCTGAAACAGCTGCCAGTCTTCTGAATAGATCTTCTGCTTTGCTGAAAATAGTCAGAAATCCACTTGCATTTCTTTCGATCATAATAGCAAAGATACCTTCATCTCCTGTATCACCCACTCCTCTAAACTGGTTTGGGATACTGATAAATCTCTTCATTTCTCTGTAATATTTAGCCCGGATTTCTTCAAAGGGAGGTTTGAATTGTAATCTTCCTTGTCTATAAGATTAACAAATAATTTTCAAATTAAATTTTAAAGAAATTAAAAAGAGAGGACTTCCGGGTTAAGATGGCGGCAGAGTAAGAAGCAGCTCTTAACCTCTCCTGACCGAAACACACAAAACTCCTCAAGGGGACATAAAAACAAGTCCAGACAAACGGAGGAACCCCACAACAGGGCACAGCGTGGAAGGTACGTGGAATCGAGACA
>NC_058132.1:182584051-182686768 GCF_016433145.1 Gracilinanus agilis | reverse complement strand
TCTCTCTCTCTCTCTCTCTCTCTCTCTCTCTCTCTCTCTCTCTCTCTCTCACACACACACACACACACACACACACACACTCTGAAGTAGAAGGAAAGGAGGGAAAGACCTTAAGGAGCTAAGCGTTTTCTTTTTCTAACTTTGGAAACACTATTGACTATCTATTGCTGTTTTTATGGATTTTTTAACTCTGAGAAGACCAAAGAAAGACCTGGTCTTCAGTTTGGATGCTGAGTCTGCTAAGGCTCAGAGTTCTAAACTGGTTGAACTCAACCAGCTAGCCTTCGTTATTTTTATAACTTGGAGGCAAAGTTAAGAAGTATAAGGATAATAGTGTTAGTTTATTTAGAATAGAAAAAATTGGGGTTAATCGGATCAGGAAGGATCAGTATAGCCTGTGGACACAAAAGAAGTGGTTCCTTGAGGAACCAAGGAGTTTTATTTGGGTAGTTAGAATCCCTTAAATTTAGAAATCCTTTTTATCCTTATATTTTCAACAAATAGTTTATTTTTCTATAACAAGAGTCTCTTTAGCATCTTTGCACATAGCCCTGAAGGGAAGTTCACTTATGAGCTTTACTTCACTGATATAAACTGAAGATATTTTGCAAGCATAGCAAGCAGAGTATCTAAAACCAGTTTAAAAACCCATAATCAGTTATTTACCTATTATCAGAAAGAGCTAAAGAAAGAGCAAAAAGATTAATTATAAAAATCAAATAAGAGTGCCAAAGGAAAAAAAGGAAATCAATGCAAGAAAAACATAAGGAAATATGAAAGCAACAACAGAACAAGAAAACTATTGATTAATATGAATATCAATGTTAAATGAATAAACATCAATGTAAAACTTTTAAAGGAAATCCTAAAAGGAAATTAAAGTAATATATCTCAAAGATCACCCACTATGACTATGTGGGATTGATACCAAGTATGCAAGAAAAATATTCTAAAATAATAATGATGAGAGAAATGCAAACTAAAACAACTCTGAAATACCATATTACACTTATCACACTGGTTAAAATGACAGTAAAGGAAAATAACACATACTAAAAAAACTGGAACATTAATGTACTATTGGTGGAATTGTTCCTGGTCCAACCATTATGAAAAACAATTTAGAAACTAGGCACAAAGGACTATAGAACTCTGCATACCTTTTGACACAGCAATACTACTACTCAGTCTACATACATCCCAAAAAGATAAAAAAAAAAAAAAAAAAGAATTGGAAACTGAGGGAATGCCTAAATAAGTTGTGGTATATGATTATAATGGAATACTATTGTGCTATAAGAAATGATAAGCAGGATGTTAAAAAAACTGGGAAGACTTACATAAACTAAAGAAAAGTGAGCAGAACTAGGAGAACATTGTACATAGTACAACAATATTTTTTAAATGATTGATTGTAAAAGATATAGATACTTTGATCAAGATGATGATCCAAGACAATTCCAAAAGATTCATGAATAAAAATGTTATTCATCTCCAGAGAGAGAACTGAGAAACTCAAAGTGCATACTGAAACACACTTTTTCACTTCGTTTTTCTTGCTGTTTTTTGGCAACATGGTTAATATGGAGAGATATTTTGTATGCCTTTACATGTATAACCGAAATCATAGTGTTTGCCTTCTCAATGGATAGGGGAAGAACTGGTAGGAGGGAGAGATTTTGTAACTCAAAACTAGGAAAAACAAATGCTTTAAAAAATAATAAATATTTCAAAAAATTAATTAAAGCTATGTATTAAACAGTGGTGAAAATTTTCTTACTTGTATGTTAAATCTATGTTTATTTCTGGCAGGTTCTCATTAAGTGCCTCTAAGCCCATTTGGTACTGATGCTCCAAGGCTTTGTAAAGCTGATGATTCCAGTGCTGCTTCCATGCATGCATGTCACTTGCTTGGAATCCCTTAAATAAAAAACATCATTTAGTTAGAATTATGTTATAGCATATTTTTAATATTCTTATGTTAATATATTAAATATTGAAAGAAACATTGTCATATGAAATAATTATCTCAAATTCAAATTAAATGTTTTTAATAAATATTATTATTCAATATCAAAGTGCTCACTTTTATGGCACTTTATTATTTATAAAGCATTTTCCTCATAACAGCCCTTTAAAATAAGCAATAAAAGTATTACTATTCCCTTTTTATAGATAATGAAACTAAATCTCCAAATGGTAAAGTGACTTGCCCTGGAATGTACAACAACTGTCAAAGACAACATTTGGATGCAGGTCTTCCAGATCAGGAACATCTGTACCAGGGGTGTAAAACATTCATGAGAGCTACCCAAAACAAATTTAAATGTACTTTCTGATTTTAATATGCTGACATTTTAATAAAAAGAAAAATATATACACATGTATTATTTTCTAAGTCGATATTTAGCCTACTGTAATGCAGAGATGCAATCAAGGCATTTACCCTTGCAAAACCTAACTGCAGGACTTCTGGCAGTTGACCAGCCTTAGAACTCTGACAAAGTTCAGTTGGTCCCAGAAGCTTGTGGAGAGTGGAGGGGCAAACTGGGCTCTGCCTTTCGGGCTGAAAGCTTGCCTTGAATCTGTGCTTTTGTCTTTGGATTTTTGGAGCTTAGCTAACTTCTTGGACCTTCCCTGACATTCCCTATTCCAGTCCCCTATTACCTTCCTGATTTTCCTGTGGGCTTTGGGAGAAGGGTGGATTTTTGGGCTGTAGCAATTAGACCTTGAGGATTTAGTTCCCCATAGACAAGTAGGGGTAAATGCCTTGATTGCATCTCTGCATTATACTACAAGCATCCTCAAGTATGGTTTGGTGGTCCTGTTTCTTTTGGGGTCTGACACCTGTGTTGTGCAACTCCAAAAGAAAGAGATCTCCATCAGCCACATATTGACCTAGAAAAGCACAAATTAATATTCAATATGTTTTACTGTCTTTTTATTTTTAATTTCTCATTTACATTTTTAGTCTAATTCTACAGTCTGTCTTGGAGGTCCTTGGACTATAAGTTTAATTTCTCTGATCTAGAAGACCTTACCATCTATAAAGAATTTATCTACCACTGGTACTCTGCAAGATAAATCCTCCATAAAGGAAGATAATTCTGGAGAGTTCATTTTTCCACATTATCAATATAATTTAATACTGATAGAGAATCACTAAACTATGTTATCTCTGATTCTAAGTAATCTTTTACATATGATCTTAGCAAATGCCAAAATACCTTTTTTAAAGGAAAGTCTTTTAAGATTGTTTTATTCTGTTTCATTCAACACTTTTTTCACAATAAATAAGCAATTAATACAATATGATCTTTACATTATACCTTGGCATCAGCTGTATGACTGAAATGAAGTCTACTAATAAAAATCATTTGTAAAAGTTATGTCTGTTTATTAGTATTCTCATCAAGGATATCCTTCATATTTTAGGGCATTTTTATAAAGATTTTAAAATGAGAAAGCATATGGGATAGGTAGTAATATTGTTTGTGATTTTTTTTCAACTACATGGAATTCTTTCCCATCTTTTCAGAAATCTTGAAAATTGATTCCATTTTTCAAAACTGTGTGGTTTCCAGAAAAAAATTTCAGAAATATCTAAGCTAACTTCATTTTCTTAAATGTCATTTGTACTTCCACAGAAGCCATACTGGAGACTGAATTAATAGTCTAAATGTAGCTCTTCCAATATCAAAGATGATGAGAACATTTGCAGATATACTCCAATTGCTAATCTCTATGGAAGGCAATTAACTATTCAAAATCTCTCATCAATTTCCTCTGTAAGAAGTTACAAATGCGTTTGTTTATACTATAAACAACTGAACTAATGACCATCTTTGTCTCCATTCCTAGCAAGGATCATAAGATGATTTAGCACTGAAAGGAACCTTACCTTAGGGGTATTCTAATCCCATCTCCTCATTTTACAAATATGGAAACTGAGACCCAGGAGGTGAAGTGACTTGCCCAGGATCATAAAGTTAGTGCAAAGAGGCAACATTTCCACCCAGTTCTTCTGCCTCCTCAAAATAAAAATCTCTCCACTGTACTATGCCATATAGCAGTTCAAATACTGTCAATAGTAGCTTACAGAATGCTTTCCTTTCACATAATTAGTGATCATTTTAATATTTCACTGATAAATGGTTAGATAAGGTGATATTCTCCCATAAGCATTTGAGAGAACTAGAAACTGATTTAAGGACTCAGCTACTAATCCAAAGGAAGATAGAAATTATATACAATTAGAATAAATAATAATTTCCAAAGAAGAAAATCACCAAAAATGCTGAAGTGTGCTTCAAATACATTGGAAAAGTTTTAATCATTCAGGTAGCACACAAAAGAACATTCTACATTAAGTACAAATTGTTTCTCACAGACTAAGATGAAAAGAAAAGAATCAATATATTTCCCTTTATCCATTTCCCATTTCTTCAGAAGTCAATAACTAGTCAGAAAAGGTCAGTTTAGAATTTGGTAACTGTATGAAATGTCATCTCGCCTTTTTCCACACCCAGGAAAACTGACAGATTCTATTTCCACTACTGTTAATCAGTTGTTACTTCTCTAAGACAGTCAATTTCAGCTTTATCAAATCTATTAAGATAATCAATTTCATTTATATCAAGATCAAATCTAGACTCAAGACACTTAGTCACTATATGACGCTAAGCAAGTCATTTAATGTTTGCTTCAGTTTCCTCAATCACAAAATAGGGATAATAATAGTACCTACTTCCCAAAATTGTTGTGAGGAACAAAAGAGATAATAATATTTGTAAAATGCTCACCACAGTGCTTGGCACTATTATTATTACAGGTCATATTCTGGCATCTTACCATGTCTTTAACTTTATGATTCTTTTCCTGAAGAAAGTATTTAGAGGCAGTAGATAAAGAACTGTACTTATAGTCAAGAAGGACTGTCTAGCCTCCAAAGTATGCTAGTGGCACAACTCTGGGCAAGTGACTTAACCTTTCAGTCTCTCAAGTAATTCTCTAAGACTATAAACTGCCAATCTGTATTAGTAGAAGGTATTTCCTCCCTGAGAGGTTCTTTATAAGAGGTTCTCAAAGTGTGGTCAGAGGTCCCATGAGGGGACACTTTCAGAGAGACTATGAAGTCAAAACAATTTCCAGAATAATAAGATGTTTTCATTTCTAATATGGTAAACATTAATGGATATAATTATATAAACAGGAGCTCTTGGTAGAATAGTTCTCAGTGATTATTAGTAGAGTAAGTGTCCTATAACCAAAAAGCTTGAGGATCACTATCTTTAACAAAATCCTCCCCCCAAAAAAAGATTTATACTGTATGGTCAAGAGAATTCAGACAGTCTAAAAGCCTTTGGGCTCTTTCATTTCTTAATACTTAACCACATTTTCTGATATTTTCTATAGTTCTTCCTTATGCCTACTTTCCTAATGAAGACATCAAGTATGTGCATTTATTTTTGGTTTGGTTTTGAAGATTTTGTCAAGTCTGTCACAGAATTACTCTACTCCTTAATCGTTATACATTTCAATAAAAATATAAAATAGATATTGAAGCATAAGCTTTAAATGCTGTTCTTTTTGCTTATGTTTTCATAATCACCAAAATGTGGGAAGTCAGGCTGTCCCATGAAATCATGTCTTTTGGATAAATGATGAAACGGCCAGCCAACATTTGCTTCTTTAAGAACTATTGAGTCATTATTCTAAATAGTTGCAATTTCCTTATGTATTACCATTTCAAAG
The DNA here is from genome assembly GCF_016433145.1 of Gracilinanus agilis. Classification (NCBI taxonomy): domain Eukaryota; kingdom Metazoa; phylum Chordata; class Mammalia; order Didelphimorphia; family Didelphidae; genus Gracilinanus; species Gracilinanus agilis. The sequence continues at coordinate 182,681,014 of NC_058132.1, read as the reverse complement.
AGTAAAAATGTCAATATTTGAGAATTAAATTATACCAGTATTCTCACCTCATCAGTTTTTGGATAAGGAATTAGCATTTACAGTAGAAATATTTAAATAAATGTTTACAGAAAGTCTGACAACTGTTATTCTTAGCAGCATAATGACATTATCAATGCAAGAGTAGGGGTAATTTTGTATTTTGCTTTGTTTCAGATTGCTATGGTCAAGTAATGTTCCACCTAATGGACAATCACTAATGATAAGCTGCTTCTCTCTCTGTACATTCCTTAGCTAAGACAGCCACTGCATAGCAGATGTCACCAGGAAGATAATTAAAGCCTTTCAATATGATAGAACTGGTCAAAGCACTTGTGACCCAGAGTCACACACTATGATCAATCAAGAGAAAGATGTTTAATCTTAAAATTCTGAATAAATGAGTTTCAAATATTGACAATGAAGAAGCTAAAAAGATAGAGTACTAGGCCTCAAGTCAGGAAAATGAGTTCAAATTCTGCTTCAAACACTAATCCTCTCTCAGCCTTAGTTACTGCATCTGCAAAATGGGGAGAATAATAGCAGAGGGCTATTGTGAGGAACAGCAAGATAACACTATCCACGGAAAGTGCTTTGCAAACTTTTAAGTGTTATATACATTTTATATAAATATATAAATGAAGTTGTTATTTTTCTGTCATGTCCAACTTTATGACCCTATTTGTTGGCAAAAATCCTGCTTGTCCATTTTCTTCTCCAGTTCATTTTATTGATGAGGAAACTGAGGCAAACAGGGTTAAATGATTTTGCCCAGGGACACATAATTGCTCATTGTCTGAAGCTAAATTTGAATTCAGGTCTTACTGATTCCAGCACACTATCCACTGTATCATCTAGCCACCTCATATAAATACTAGCTATTATTGAATAATAATCATTATTATTGTGATTCTCATGATCAACAATACAATATCACAAAATGCTGCCTAAATATGGGGGAAAATATTTCAATCACCTAAAAATGAATTAATAACTGGTAAATGGAAGTTGCTTGCCTCAACATGCTGAAAGCAAACAACAAAAGATAAGTGCTAAGATTTGGCTCTAGTAAACTAAGGTAAAATGTTTATGTACTGATCTAAATATTTCATAATTCTGAAGGGCAATGTTTCCATATTTTTAATTAAAAATTTAGTACTTATCTTTTTTAAAATCTACATAATTTTAATTGCTTTTTATTTTATTGATTAATTATGAAAAATTTTCCATGGTTACATGATTCACTGGGTTTCACATGTGTCATTGATCAAGATCTATTTCCATATTATTGACATTTGCATTAGGGTGATAATTTAGAGTTTACATCCCCAATCATATACCCCATCAAACCATGTGATTGAACAGTTGTTTTTCTTCTATGTTTCTGCTCCTGCCAGGAGCCCCTCAGAGAAATAAGGGTCTTCATCAGGGTCCATCAAGTCAATATAGATGGCAAAGCCTTACATTGATTCCTATTGTCTTGTAATAAAAGATTATTAACTTTGCTATGTTGGCCTGGGGCAACCTGTCAGTTGCCCTGGTTGGAATGTTGATGGTGGCATGAGCCAAAGGGCAAAACACCAACTGCCAGTTGAGCCAAGGGAATATAAAGCCCTGGAGACCCAGGACTGGGTTATGTTCTTCCCTGACTTCTCCCCTGATCACTCACTTATCTCTTATCCCTGGGGGCCGGGTGGTGGGAGTGAGAAGGTGAGTAGCTTAGGCCTAGAATAGGGTTTAAACCAATCCTGCAAAACAACTTATCAATACTATTAGCACCACTGGCAAACCTTTAGTCAAAAGTCAACTTTATTTATTATCCAGAGATCACATCACTCTGCCCTGGGTCAGCAGAAGACCATCCAGACAAGACCTATTAGCTACCTGAGTCAGATAAACCTTTCACCCTTAGATCTCAGTACTTCTTGACCCTCTTCCATTGCCTTGTTCCCTTTACTTTGTTATCAATAAACCCCTTAGCTTTAACCTTGAGAACTCTGTGATTATTTGCCTACTATCTAAGGCCAAGCAAGGACTGGCAACAGGAAGGGTTCTGAGCAGTTTCAGCTGTAACAAACTCCATTGCTGAAGGGCAGGAAGTTCAACATCCACTTCCTATCAGCCTACCATTCACCAATAGGAAACTGCTTCCTCAGCAGGGAAGGGGCTGGTAATCTGATATCTTAAAGGAGCCTGGTGTCTAGCAGTGAGAGTTTCACTTGACGCTGTTACCTGGGTTGGGTCCTTGATACATTTATAACAAGTTTCAAGCCCAGCCCCGGTACAGCTCATTCCATCCTGTCAACTAGCACTTTCCTTCTTTCTAGACTTATTACCAGCCTAAGACCCTTGACTCATTCATTACAATGGCAAAGCCTTACATTGATCCCTATTGTCTGAAAATCAGGCCACAGGATGGATGGATACCCAGTCAGACCCCTTTTGTGACTCCCTTTTGACCAACATTTCTTATTATTAAAATTATTATAATCTATTATTTTTAGGATAGCCTCAAGCATGTAGTATAAATATAAAATTTCTTTATAAGAATTCACTTATATAACTTTCTTATAGAATTCCCTTGTATACTCTATAATCAACCAGCATTTAATGAGTTAATAACTACACACTCAGTAAAAAAAAAAAAGGAGCTACTTCAATCTCTCTTAGAGCTTGAAGGACACAGCATGGCAAAATCAAAACAAAATACACTCTCACTTCATTTTCTCACACTGAATTTAACCCTATGAAACCAAAACATTCTTACACTTTACTACTTTCCCACGTTAGACTTGTTCCTCTGAATTTGGGGGTTCTCACACTATAATCCACTTTTGAAATATATTAAAGATCCTTTTATAAAAATAAAACTTGGATAAAATAAGGTCTTGGTAGCCTGGAGGACTGTTTAGACTAGATATAGGTAGAAATACTTTATGCATGCCGAAATCTTATGTAATCAAGTATAATTTTGATTTTCACTTCTCTGTTTTGAATTTGAAATGTAAATTTTCCCAACATTTGTGTGACTGTGAGAGAAAGGTATAAAATATTCTTCAAGAAGTAGATCAGAACAGCTTCTGGAAACCCGTGTCTCTGACTCTCTTCCTCCCTCTCAGCTAAACCATCATGCCTCTCAAGATAACTGGAAACTGCTGTCTGGCTTCCAGCACAGTTCTTCCTCTGAGTGTGTATAGCGTTCTTTCTCATAAGTCCCTCAGAAATGTTTTGGATCATTGTATTGCTGCTAGTGGAGAAGTCCACTACAATCGATTGTGCCACAGTGTTATCAGTCTCTGTGTATATGGTTCTCCTGGTTCTGCTCCTTTCACTATGCATCAACTCCTGGAGGTCATTCCAGTTCACATGGAATTTATCCAGTTTATTATTCCTTTGAGCACAATAGTATTCCATCACCAACAGATACCACAATTTCTTTAGCCATTCCCCAAGTGAAGGGCATCCCTTCATTTTCCAATTTTTTTGCCACCACAAAGAGTGTGGCTATAAATATTTTTGAACAAGTCTTTTTCCCTGTTTTCTCATTGGGGTACAAACCCAGCAGTGGTATGTTTGGATCAAAGGGTAGGCTATCTTTTAAAGCCCTTTGGGAATAGTTCCAAATTGCCCTCCAGAATGGTTGGATCAATTCACAACTCCATCAGCAATGCAATAATGTCCCTATTTTGCCACATCCCCTCCAACATTTATTACTTTCCTTTGCTGACATGTTAGCCAATCTGCTCGGTGTGCATTTCTCTAATCATAAGAGATTTAGAATACTTTTTCATGTGCTTATTGATAGTTTTGATTTCTTTATCTGAGAACTGCCTATTCATGCCCCTTGCCCAATTAACAATTAGGGAATGGCTTGATTTTTTTTTACAACTGATTTAGCTCTTATATATTTGGATAATTAGACCTTTGTCAGAGGTTTTTGTTACAAAGATTTTTTTCCAATTTGTTGCCTCCTTTTAATTTTGGTTGCATTGGTTTTGTTTGGACAAAACCCTTTTAATTTAATGTAATCAAAATTATTTATTTTACATTTTGTACTTTTTTTATAACTCTTGTTTGGTCTTGTTTGGTCTTGAAATCTTTCCTTGCCCAAAGATCTGACAGGTATACTATTCTGTGTTCACCTAATTTACTTATAGTTTCCTTCTTTATATTCAAGTCATTCACTCATTCTGAACTTATATTGGTGTAGAGTGTGAGATGTTGATCTAAACCTAATCTCTCTCATACTATTTTCCAATTTTCCCAGCAGTTTTTGTCAAATAGCAAATTTTTGTCCCAAAAGCTGGTATCTTTGAGTTTGTCATATACTGTCTTACTGAGGTCATTTACCTCAAGTCTATTCAACTTGTTGTGGGGTGCAGAGGTGAAACCCTGGGATTCAGGAAGGATACCTTTTTTAAGAATGCAGGACTCAGAAACTTAGTTTAAAAATAAAAAGAGAATTTTATTAATTTATAAGGTAATGTTGATTCTAGCCAGGAGGGCAGCATAAGTGGAAGCCTGCCTCCTAGGTGGAACAGCATGGGTAGAAAGCAGCTCCTTGGGAGGACAACATGGATGGAAAAGCTGTTCCCCAGAGGACATCAATTCTGTGGTTTTTATACTTTTTACAACAGTAAAGATATGAGTCTAGAGTGGTAAGCACTGAAGAAAGGAGTGGAAGAAGTTTGCCTGAAGGCATAGGGGTACTTCTCATGATTTGGAGGACAGATGAATGAGGCGTGTCTCAAATCAATGGGACAATCAAAGGAGGGTAATCCTCAAGGTCAAATGTTCTAGGTTGGGAGTTCTGAGAGCATAAGGGAACAGGAATTTTCCTGATAATAGTTTACTTTGCCTGAGTTTGGGGATATAATGCCCATGCCACATTGATCCTCCCTTCTGTCTCTTAACTAGCACCATATTGTTTAGATGACTACTGCTTTAAAGTACAATTTAATATCTGGTACTGCTAGGTTGCCATCCGTCACATTTTTTTTTCATTATCTCCCTTGATATTCTTGATCTTTTCTTCTTCCAAATGAATTTTGTTATAGTTTTTTTTCTAATTCAGTAAAAAAGTTTCTTGATAGTTTGATAGGTATGGCACTGAATAAGTAAATTAATTTGGGTAGGATTGTCATTTTTATTATGTTAGCTCATCCTACCCATGAGCAATTAAAGTTTTTCCTGTTGTTTAGGTCTAGTTTTAATTGTGTGGAAAGTGTTTTGAAGTTATGTTCATATAATTCCTATGTCTTGGCAGATAGATTCCTAAATATTTTATATTGTCTAGGGTGATTTTAAATGGAATTTTTCTTTCTAATTCTTGCTGCCGGGATGTGTTGGAAATATATAGAAATGCTAATGATTTATGTGCATTTATTTTGTATCTTGAACCTTTGCTAAAGTTGTTGATTATTTCCATTAGCTTTTTAGTGATTCTCTAGGATTCATTAAGTAGACCATCATATCATCTGCAAAGAGTAATAACTTAGTCTCCTCACTGCCTATTTTAATACCTTCAATTTCTTTTTCTTCTATAATTGCTACTGCTACTGTTTCTAGTACCATGTTAAATAAAGAGGTGATAATGGGCATCCTTGTTTCACCTCTGATCTTATTGGAAAGGCTTCTACTTTATCCCCATTGCAGATGATGTTTGGTGGTGGCTTTAAATATATCCTATTTATTATTTTTAAGAAAAGGCCCTTCTATTCCTATACTTTCTAGTGTTTTTAATAGGAATGAGTGTTGTATTTTGTCAAAGGCTTTTTCTGCATCTATTGAGATAATCATGTAATTTTTGTTGATTTGTTTATTGATATGCTCAATTATGTGGATGGTTTTTCTAATATTGAACCATCATTGCATTCCTGGTATAAATCCTACATAGTCATACTGAATAACCCTGGTGATCACTTGCTGGAGTCTTTTTTCTAGTATTCTATTTAAAATTTTTGCATCAATATTCATTAAGGAGATCGTCCTATAGTTTTCTTTCTGGTTTTTTTTTTTAAACCCTTAACTTCTGTGTATTGGCTCCTAGGTGGATGAGTGGTAAGGGTGGGCAATGGGGGTCAAGTGACTTGACCAGGGTCACACAGATGGGAAGTGTCTGAGGCTGGATTTGAACCTAGGACCTCCCATCTCTAGGCCTGACTCTCAATCTACTGAGATACCCAGCTGCCCCCTTTCTCTGTTTTTGATCTGCTTGGCTTGGGAATCAGTACCATATTTGTGTCATAAAAGGAATTTCGTAGAACTCTGGTTATTTTGTCAAATAGTTCATATGGTATTGGGATTAGTTATTCTTTAAATGTTTGATAGAATTCATTTGTGAATCCATCTGATCCGGGGGATTTTTTCTTAGGGAGTTCTTTGATGCCTTGTTCAACTTCTTTTTCTGATATGAGATTATTTAAGTATTCCATTTCTTCTTCTGTCAATCTAGGCAATTTATATTTTTGTAAATATTCATATCATCTAGATTACTATATTTATTGCCATTTAATTGGGCAAAATATTTTGTAATGATTGCCTTAATTTCCTTTTCATTAGAGGTGAGGTCTCCCTTTTTATCTTTGATACTGTTAATTTGGTTTTCTTCTTTCCTTTTTATTAGATTAACCAGCATTTTGTCTATTTTATTTGTCATTTTCTTTAGTGAAGTTATTGTTTCTACGATTTGTTCTTTAACTAACTGATTTTGGAGAATCATATTATTTAAATTCCAATTAATTTTTGATTTGCCTCTCCATGTATCCTTACTAATTATTATTTTTATTGCATTATGATCTGAAAAGGTTGCATTAATTATTTCTGCTCTTTTGCACTTGTTTGTCATGTTTTTATGCCTGAGTGCATGGTCATTCTTTGTCAGTGTAGCATGTGCTGCTGAAAATAAAGTATATTCCTTATTATCCCTATTTATTTTTCTCCACATATCTATTAACTCTAATTTTTCTAAATATTTATTAACTTCTCTTACCTCTTTCTTATTTACTTTTTGGTTTGATTTATCTAGATCTGATAGAGGAAGCTTCAGGTCTCCACTATTTTAGTTTTACTATCAATTTCCTCCTTGAACTCTACTAGTTTTTCCTTTAGAAATCTGGATGCTATACCATTTGGTGCATACATGTTGAGTACTGATATTTCCTCATTGTCTATACTGCCTTTTATCAGGATGTAATTACCTTCCCTATCTCTTTTAATCAGATCTATTTTTACTTTGGCTTTGTCAGATATCATGATTGCAACTCCTGCCTTCTTTTTCTTCAGTTGAAGCCCATTAGATTTTGTTCCAGCCTTTTACCTTTACCCTGTGTGTGCCTATCTGCCTCATGTGTGTTTCTTGTAGACAACATATGGTAGGATTTTGGTTTCTAATCCACTCTGCTATTTGCTTCTGTTTTATGGACGAGTTCGTCCCATTCACATTCAGAGTTATGACTAACACCTGTGTATTCCTCAACATTTTGATTTCCTCTCCTAGTTCTGCCCTTTCTCCTTTCGCTATTTCCTTTTAAACCAGTGGTTTACTTTTAATCAGTCCCCCTAAACTCCAGCCTTATATTACTTCCCTTTCTGCACCCCCTTCCTTTTTATTCCCCTCTTATTATTTTTTAGGGTCTATTAAATTCCCTCCCCCCTCTCTTTCCCTCCCTTTTTCTACTCCCTGCCCCACTCCCCACACCTTGATTTTTCCCTTCTCACTTTCCCTGTAGGGTAAGATAGAATTTGATACTCCAATGGATCTAGATGCTCTTCCCTCTCAGAATTGATTCTACTGAGAATAAAGTTTAAGTAATACCTATTAGCACTCTCTTCATTTCCTTCTTATATTAGTTTATATTATATTATATTCTTCCTCTCTCCTTCCCATGCACCTTTTTGTGTGCCATAGATTATCCTACTTTTCTTATTCTTTCAAGTTTCTCTTGGTACCATCTTCTATTCCCTCACACTTTTGGTTTTTTGCATATCATCTTAGACCACTGCTTAAGGCAGTGATGGGAAAACTATGGCCTGGATCTGGCCCGTGGGGAATAGTTTGCCCATCACTGTCTTAAACCACTTAGTACCCCAACCTCTATTTATGAATATTTCTTCTAATTACTATAATAGTGAATACTATTTTTGAGAGTTACAAAAAACATTTTTTCAGTATAGGAATATAAACTATTTGACCTTATTAAAGCCCTTAAAGAAGAAAATATTTTTATTATTTTTTCTTTCCCTTCTCTTTCTTATTTACTTGTTCATGTTTTTCTTGATTTTTGTGTTTGAATATCAAACTTTCCATTTAGTTCTGGTCTTTTCTTTACAAATACTTGGAAATCTTCTATTTTGTTGGATGCCCATACTTTCCCCTTGGAAGAATATAGTCAATTTTGATGGGTAGATGATTCTTGGTTGTAGACCCAATCCTCTTGCCTTTCTGAATAAGACAATGATCTATGGATTCTTTCAATGTCTATTTTGCCCTTTATTGAAGAACATCAGAGTAATTTTCTTGGATAATTTCTTGTAATATAATGTCAAGATTTCTGTTTATTTCTGGGTTTTCAGTTAGACCAATAATTCTCAAATTGGGTCTTCTAGATCTGTTTTCACGATCATTGATTTTCTCGGTGAGATAGTTCATGTTTCCTTCTATTAACATTCTTTGGATTTTGCTTTATTAATTCTTGCTGTCTTGTGAGATCATTAGATTGTACTTACTCAATTCTGGTCTTTAAAGACTGGTTTTCCACTAGGATCTTTTGATTTTCCTTTTCAGTTTGGTCTATCCTGCTTTTCATGGCTTCCAGCAGGTCATTTCTGGTCTTCGTTTTGCTTGTCATTTCATTTGATTTCTGGGCTTCTTTTTCTAATTGGGAAATTCTGTCTTTTAAACTGTTATTTTCTTTTTTAACTATTTCCCACTTTTCTTGCCAATTTTCTTCTATCTCATAATCTCAGATTTGAACTCTTCAAAAGCTTATGACCAATTTCCATTTTTTTGGAAGGTTTGGATATATTTACTTGTTTGTCATCCTCTGCTGTCTCCTCTGTAGTCTGGATTTTTTTTCTCCATAAAAATTATCCAGGGTCAATGCCTTTCTCTTGTTCTTTTTGGTGGTTGAAGATTGTATTTCTTGGACATTGCTGGCCATTGCTATGTTGAGTTTTCCTTCCCTTCCCAGACAGAAGTCTGAGTGAAGAGGGAAGGCTCTCAGTGTAGGGAGCTACAGAACAGTTTATGCCTGAGACTACTTTTCAAGTCTCTGCAGCTTCTACTGTGTGTTGGCCCTGTCTGCTCTATCTCTGTGCTCATGGTCCGCACTGTTCAGCCTTGGGGTCCCAAGTCTAGCTATCCCTCAGGGGTCAGTCCCTGGTGTTCTTAGTCAGCTCCCAAGAACCCAGAGATTGCCCCTCACTCGCTCTGTTTCTGGTGCTCTGGCTCTGACTCTGGGGGAAGTTTGAATAGCTCGCATTTTTGTGGGAGCTATTTCATCCATTTATAGCATGGAAATGCCCAAATCCCAAGTACCTTCAGTGCTGCACCCTACTATGGGGTCCCTTAGTTCATCTGGACTTGCTTTTTTTGTCCTTTTGAGGGACTCTGTATTGGTCAGTGGTGAGGAGAGGAAGAGTCCTACCTCTAGAATGCAACCATCCTGACCCAGAAGCTGTTTTTCAACATAAATTTTTACTAAATATTTCTAAATATTTTCATATTATAAGATCACAGAATTTTAAAGTTAAAAGGAACTTTGGTGGCCATCTGACCCAAACATGAAAGGAATCCCCTAGTTGCACAAGTTTATAAGAGACTTCAAGTTTGCTTTTATGATATTATCTGTTTATATCATTAGGAGTTTGAAAATTTCAGATTTTACAATTTTTATTGTAAGTCATACCTGTGCCTCTACACTTGCTAAACCAGTTCTCAGTTCCTGGAGCCCATCTTTCCAACGCTGTTGTTGTCGAAGCAGGTCAATGTTCATGAGCACTACAACCTGTTAAAAAACAGAGATTGGTTAATAAAACAGGCATGCAATATACAACCTCCTCAATTTTCTAAATACAACATACCTTTTCACAAAATGTGGCATGCCACTTCCTTAGTTTTCTATTTTCGGTAGCAAGTCGTTCAGCAGCACTTTGTAGTTTTTGGATATAGCCTTCTAATTCTTTAGGATTATCCCAAGTAATCTGTGACTTTTCTCCAGCACCAGGTTTTGAATTCTAAGTAAACACAGATGATATTATTACATAAACTACCTTTCTCTCAAATGGATCAAAGTATTATGAATCTTAATATCATTCATATCTACCATATGTCTATGTGGTCTGAAAACTCTGTATACCCAAGTTAAATAATAAAATAATAAGCATATATGTTTCTGTTGCACTATTTTAAAAAGATAATCAGATCTTTGTCTTCTCATGGAAGACTATATAACAAAATAAATAGAGGTTTGGACTTGGAGTCAGAAAATTCATGGCTCTAAAATTTTCAAGCAGTATGAATAAGAGTAAGTCACTTAATCCCAAGAAAGTCTTCCAATATATTCCAAGAACAGACTACGTACTCAGAGGACCAACCTAGCTAAGAGCAGAAAAGTTTCTTCACCAAAAGGCTGGCTTTAAAATGAAGAAAAATTACAAATTTACCTTTAATTCTATATAGTCCCATTAAGATGCTACATTCAAAATTAAAGAGTGGTAGAAAAGAAGCATGACAAAAAGTTGAAATATTATGTTCTAGCAAATTCAAATTGACTGATTATCAATGAAGGTGTCCTTTCTGCATTAGATGCCATTAACTGGTTAGAAACAAGTCAAAAAGAAAAAAATAGAAAATATAGTATGACACTGAAATAACTTAAACCAGACATTTTTAAACAAACTGCGGATACTGAAAAATTGAAAAAATAGATACCTACACAAACTATAACCATTTCCTAAGACAGTTTAATAAATGTAAACCACCACAATGAGAGGGCCAAAGAAGTTTAGAAACTGCAAGAGTGGGTGAAGAATGAGAATTGACTGACTACCTCCTGGGCAGTCCTAAGCAAACTGTGTATTGTGATTGGGCACATAAACTAAGAGGAAGGCACAGGAAGTGATGAAAAAGAAGAGCATTTAAAAGGGAGTGACAACTTCCTGTGGGTGAGTTCTTGTTTGTTTTCTTGGAGTTGGAGCTCGAGTTGGAGATGCTCCTTGCTGGACCTGAAAACTGGGACCCTAAGACCTTGGTGAGACTGTTATTAAATCTTTCCCTTAGAACTACACATGGCAAGTGAAGAAGGCTGACTACTTTAGCTTCCCTGGATGTACTAGCTGCCCTGCCCTTGTTAAATGGCTTTTAGGCTCTCTGGCTGGGATCTCTAGAGCCCTGTCGGAGTAAAGTCAGGGACTGAGTACATAGTCTAGTTCTTTAAGTTAGATCTACCATCTTCTCATCCATTTCTCTACTTCTTCTCTCTTGTATTTTAATAAATAAATTACTAAAATTATTTTAGAATTGATATTTATTCAATTCTTGGTGACCACACCTTTAAATATTAATATCCAAACAAAACCCACCTTTTTCCTTTTTACACCCTAAGTAATACATAAGAGTCAGAAATGAAGATTAAAAAGTGGGTCTAACAGTTGATTTACCATGTAATCCCAGATGTATACAGAATCTACAAGCCAAGGCAAAGCAATGCATTGAAGCCAAGAATCATAAAACACCAAGACACCAGAGAACAAGAAAAAGCAATAGATCAAATCAAGTAATTACACAGAAATTATAAGATGTTAGAGACAATGAAACCTTAAACCTGAAATAATTCCTATATTAAACAGAAACCCTCTCATTCACTTTCTGTTGGAATACAAAATAATCCCAGGCAAGTGCCAGCCCAGGACCTTAAGTATGAACAGGTAGATCATCATTCACTCAACCATTAACCTAGCAGCTCTATGTAAAAAATGCAAAAGAAAACAAAAGGTATAGTCCTGAAATCAAAGATCATAGAATTGTTAGAATAACATATGAACTTTAATAAATAAAACCCAAAATAGAATAGTAAGAAAAATACATACTAGTATGAAGTTAGATAAGAGAGATAATTTATAGCTAAGGGACTGAAGCAAAGTTTCATGCAAGAAATAACACTTGAGTGGGTCTTCAAGCAGGACAAGCAAAGTTTGTCCTTGTTTCCTGAGCATCAAAACAATGCCTTACACATAGCTGATACTTAATAAAAATGTGTTTAATTTAATAGAATTGAATTTTACATGAAAAACTTATCTTTACATCAACCATTTGTTAAATAGAATTTAATTTATGTGCCTAAAATACATCACTTTATTTTAATAGCATTTTAGGTCTTAAAAGGACAAATGTTGCAGTCAAGATGCACAAATATGAACTAATTCAGGTAGAGCCAAGATTTCAATTTAATAGCACCAAAAGTCAAAACCACTCTGGAAGTCTTTACAAGCCAACCTTTAAAAGGTGCCTCAAAATGACAAGAATCAAAAAGTAACAGCAAGACAGAGTGCTTGCTCTTTAGCTGGAGGGAGTTCTCCAACTAAATTAAAATTGAAAGATAATCAGAGAGAGTTCATTTTCATGAGTTAATTGCACACAGAAGAGTGTCAGCAGACCATTCCCCCACCTACTGTGCCAGATTCCAAGCCTGGGGAAAGGCCAACTTTGGGATCCTATATTATGAGCAGCAAGGGGGCTAAAGACGGTAGTGATGATAGCTCAAGGAGAAGCCCTATGCACAGCTAGATGTGAGAATAAGATTTGATCCCCACACCAGCTGGGCTAAGCCTCCTTTAAGACTGAGAATTCTTTGCTAACCACAAGCCTTAGAAACGAGTTTTGCCAGTCAGTGGGTAGAAGTAACCAGGAAGTAGAATGTTGGTTCTTGAAACCTTTGGTTGTAATGAAGGATTACCACTGGCTTGGAAATGGTTATAGCCTGTTAGAGATGTTACCAGGATCTGACTACTCAAATCTAGATACTGTCAATAAAGGTAAGATGTTACCTTTCAAAGATTACTATAGGCTTTCGCATCAAACTGGGTTTATTTGATAAACTGGGGGTAGGTGAAAGGGAGAAGGAGGGTAGGTGAAAGGGAGAAGGAGAGTGAACCCTGAATGATCTTGCCTAAGTATTAAACCTAAATAAATATTTAAACTTAAGTTATTCCCTAAGGCAGAGGGTACAAAAGGACCTTAGGGGTCTCCTTCTGACTCTGTTGCTATTTGTTGCTGAGCCCAGAGGCTAACAAGCCCCTGGGTCAGATGCTGTTGTATTCTTGAAGTTAGCTGTATACTTTTGCTCAGATATAAAGCTTGTTGGCTATGCTAATAAAGGCATTTGATATGGCTAGCAATAAATTGATATGACCCTACCTGCCTGCCTAATCAAACTTCCACCTCCCAGGGCCCAGTCTGTCAGTTCCTGCCTCCCTAACCCAAGGAGAAGAGAAAATCCCCTTTCAGGGGGTTGTGGATCTTAATTTATACCCTGTCCCTAACTGTCACCTTGGCACATGCCCTAGGCTGCTTTGCCAGGATCTGAGTTCCAAAGTGGCAAACTGCTATTTTGTACCTACAGAAAATGGCTGCCCATTTCTGTCTATCACACTTAGGACCCTGGTTATACCAACAACAGAGCACCCACAACCGAGATCCACCCCTTAAAGTCCCAAGTCCTGAAACCTCCCCATAGTAAGGCCCAGAAATCCTTAGTGCTTAGCCCTTTCAACCTTGCATTGTGGTGAAGACCCAAGCCCAGGGTAAAATAGCTCAGAGTGCTAAGCCCTGCAAGTCATCAGTAGAGGACACAAAATCATCAGCTTTCAGAACTCCTAATCCACAGGCAAAAAAAAAAAAAAAAAAAAAAAAAAGGCTGGAGAAATGAGCAAACAGCAAAAGAAATACCTAACCCTAGAAATTTTCTATGGAGACAAAGAGTGAAGCACAGAGTCAATAGGGGCTGGTAAGATCCAAGTAATCACATGCAAAAATTCAAAGAAAAATGGAAATTGGTCTCAAACACTGGAAGAACTCAAAAAGGAATTCAAAAATCAATTAACAGATCAAAAAATTGGAAGAAAAATGGGAAAAAATGAAAATAATGTAAAAAGGAAACAACAGCTTAAAAAGCAAAACTGGTCAACTGGAAAAAGAGGCACAAAATCCCAAAGAAGAAAAAAGTTCTCAAAAAAAATTGAATTGACTCACTGGAAAAAGGGGCAGAAAAAAATGCAGTGAAAAAAGAGTGCCATGTAAAGTAAAATGGACCCAGTGGAAAAGGTGGATCAAAAGGTCATGGAAGAAATTCATTCTTTAAAAATTAGAATTAGGCAAATAGAAGATAATGTCTTCACATGACTTCAAGAATCAATAAAACAAAATCAAAAGAATGGAAAAAAAAAAGAAGAAAATATGAAATGTCTCATTGACAAAAACAACTGACCTGGAAAACAGATCCAGGAGAGAAAATTTAAGAATTACTGGACTCCCTGAAATTCATGATAAAGAAAAAAACGTAGGTAGCATGTTTCAAGAAATTTTCAAAGAAAAATTCCCTGATATTCTTGAACTAGAGGGTAAAATAAAAATTAAAAGAATTCACAGCTTATCTCCTGCAATAAATCCCAAATGACAACTCCCAGTAATGTAATAGCTTCAAGTTCAAGAGCTCTCAGGTCAAGAAGAAAATATTTCGAACAGCCCGAAAGAAACAATCCAAATATAGATTAATTCAAAGAGAAAAAGATTTCAAATTTCCAAACCACAAATTCTTACCTTTGTATTATTCATTCAAATCAGTCAAAAATATTTGTCAAGCACCTGTTATGTACCAAGCACTGTTTGGCAGCAGGAATATAGTCTGAAATGAAAGTTTCTGCCCTTATTGCACATATGTTCTTTTGGGAAAATAGCATGTACATATATACTTGTTTATATGTATAGATATTTATATAGATACCTACATAAATATCCACATTGTAGAGGGAAAGAAGAAAGAAAATAGTTGATAAGCAGTATGTGAAAAATAGCACATTTTCAAATATAAATGTAACATAAAGATCTTTTACCTTAATTATTTGTTCAAATGCTAATGCAGACTGTAACATCATTGGTCTCTGGCTTTGAATCATTTGCTGATCGATTGAATTGTAAAAATGTGCCACCTATAAAATAACAAATGGTCAGCAAAATTAATAATTAACATTTTGTTATTTGTTGTATTAAATACTTAACTGCTACCCTGTTAAAATTCAAGCAGAAATTTTCATCTCTCAACTTAACTTTCAGTAGACATAGTCTATTGTAACATATTTACATGAAAACAAATTCATTTCTTCAACTATAACATCAAGAATACACTATTAAATAGTGTTTGTTTTTCAGTTTTACAAATTTCTGTTTAAAACCATTACCTTCACACTTTAAAAAGGGTTTTTTAAATATTTTTGAGCATAAATTAGCCATTTTATTCAAAATAAGAAAGCCAGTCTTTCTTTGAGCATGGCAGTAAGTTTCTGTATGAAAACAAATTTCCTTGTCCAAGTTTCACACTAGCTTTTACCCCAAAAGTGGAATGGCTGCTTCAATGCATACATACTCTCAGCATAACTTTTTTCACCACATCTGCTATGGAAACTATAGGAATATAAAGCAGCATTTTTTTCACCTGTACTACAAATTTGCTCACTTATAGATTCAATTCAGCAAACATTTATGCTCTATGTCAATAGTGCTGGGATATAAAGATGAACAATGGCACAATCTCTACCCTCATGCAGTTTATATTCTAAGGAAAAAAGTATATGTAGGTAGAGAGGTAGAGGAATATAGAAGCAGAATGTCACATCAAACTGTCAGTTTTGCTTAAATACATTTCTTTGTTAATAGGAAGAATTTAATGGAGATGGGGCAATATATCAAGAAATCATTATGATGTAAAAAATATATAACAGCAATAAAATGTACCAGCTGTGTATCCCTGGGCAATGTACTTAATGCTATATGCCTCAGTTTCCTTCTTTATAAAGTACAGATAATAAAAAAATCTTACTTTCTAGGACTGGTATGAAAAATCAACAAAATACTATAAAATCATTTTACAAATCTTAAGTGCTATATAAATGTTATCATTTTATTGTTATTATTTTAGTAATAACTTAATAGAACTACAAAGATGAAGTTAATGCAAAATAGAAAGTGCTAGAGATGAAAGAGAAGTTCAAAATACACTAAGAAAACTGAAGCAGGAGAGACCATTTTTTCACTTATATATGGAAAGATTTTAAAGAGATTGTGGCAAACTGACTGGATCCCAAAGGAAGATCTCCTGAGTGTGGGAAGGGAACTCCTCTTCCCATTGTGTTGCTTTGTTTTGATCTAATCAATCAGCATTTACCATTGAGATGTACAGGGATGGGCAGGCCCTCAAAGAAAGGAAGTTGAAACCAATGAGATGAGAAACATTTCACAAGCAGTGCCCTCCAGGGCTGTATCAAGGAAATTAAGGAACTAGGACTGATTCCTGAGATGTGATGTGGGAGAGCTAGTGGGTGGCACATAGGGTGGTAGGCTAGGTAACTCTCTACCTCTTCCCTATGTTGCCTCCTCTTCACTATCACTACTTTGATTAAATTAAATTGTTAAAGCTACTAACAACCTCATAATTTAAATTTTTTTTTAAACCCTTGTACTTCGGTGTATTGTCTCATAGGTGGAAGAGAGATAAGGGTGGGCAATGGGGGTCAAGTGACTTGCCCAGGGTCACACAGCTGGGAAGTGGCTGAGGCCGGGTTTGAACCTAGGACCTCCTGTCTCTAGGCCTGACTCTCACTCCTTGAGCTACCCAGCTGCCCCCCTCATAATTTAATTTTAATTATTACATGGGGAAGATCTGGTAAGGACACAGAGATAGAAGATAAAATAGCAAAACTACCAAATCCAATTAATTATAAAGTATCCCATATCTTTTCAGGAAAGATGGATGAATGTATCTAAGTAGATTCTGCAAATTCACAACATATGATCATAAAATAAACACATTTTCTTCTAAAATGGTCTAATTCTCTGCAGAGAAACAAAAGAACAAAAATATCATTCTCTATCTTATTAAATCCAAGCTGCAAAAAATGAAGAAAGAAAATTAGTCTTAATCTTCCTCCATACCTTCCCTGAAATCCAAAAGAAGATGAAGATATTCCTCTTTCATGATGAAAATAATTCCCCATTCTGTGTTTGCTAGGCCTATCTGTGGGTTTCTTCTCAGAGATAAAGCAATTGAGTTGCATACTGTTAGACAAATGTTCCCCAACACCCTACTACTTTATTTACACACACACACAGAGTATACATGTATAAATGGCTTTCCCCAGTGACTTTGAAGAAGGAGAAATATTTGCTATATTTTTCAAAATAAAAAAGCCATAAATAAGTTTTTTCTATTTTTCCCTCAGAAATTTTGGTAGTCATCTCCAAATATAAGTGAATGGGTGTTTTTCTGCAAAAATTGAAGCACTCAAATAATGTAATTGTTCATTAATTTCAGATTTACAGACCACCGAATTTACAGAAGAATTCCATCAATTAGAAAAAGTTCTGTATAAGAAATTTATAAAGTATAGATAGTTAAAGGTAAAAACTCTACTTTGTATTAGTATGTCTCTAAAGAAGAGAAAATGTAGAATAGGAAATAGATGACCAAAGCCTTGGGTTGGATTCCCACCTCTGAGAGTTTGCTTTATGACTGTGGGCAAGTTATTTTTACCTCTGAGGGTCCAAAGACAACTCTCTAAGGCTATAAATTACAGGAAAAAAAAATGCATAGCTATTTTGATGAATGGACTTTCATTGGTCTGATTTCTATACTCCAATAAAATCCTAAGCCAGGACCAAAATTTCTCCAAACTCTCTTGATTTGAAAAACAAAACAAAAAACCTTTGTTTCAAGAAATTGTGCAAGGAACAAGTGAACACTATGCAAAGATGAAGATGAACTATATCAAGTGCCCAAATCACCATATTATCATATGTACATAAAGGAGAGACTTTAAGAACAAAGATCATTCATTATTGAAAATTTTAGTAAATAAATATAGTATTTCATATTGCTTTGACCACCATACTATTTATTTATTTATTCCTAAATGGGAATGAAGGAACTAAAGCCCCAAAATCTCATTCTCAATAAGTATGGTTACATCAGGAAAGTAAAAAGGTAACAGGGCTTGAACTATAAGCTCTCCAAAGTCTCTTATAAATGTGGAATCCTATGAATATACCAAGCGACAAGACTTCAGCTATTTTAGGGCACAAAATTGAAACTATTGAAAGAAAATTCACCATAAGTATAACAAAGTTTTACGTAAAGCATACAATATGCACAAATCCTAAGGAAATCAAAGGCATAAAGAAAAGTCACGGATACAACAAAATATTCAGAGAAGCATTTTTATGGTAGCAAAGAATTATAAACAAAGTCAATGCTTATTGATGGAAAATGGCTTAACAAATTGTGGTACAAATATTAAAGCATATTACTGTATACCAGAAATGGTGACTACAAAGAATTTAGAGAAACCTGAGAAGACCTTATGAACTAATACAGAATAAAGCAGTCAGAAACAAACAAAAAAATACACAATGACCACAAAAATGTAAAATGAAAGAATAGCAACAAAGAAAATCTTAACCCTGTATAACTATAATGACCACAGTTGGTCCTTAAACAGGAAATGACAAAATACATTTCTCTCCCCTAATGGTATAAGCCAAAAACCATGGAAGTAGACTATTGAATAAACTGAAAACAAGGTCAATATGGTAAGTTAATTCTGTTAAACTGTTTTTTTCTTCTTTTTCCATCTTGGTTTCAGAAAGGTGGATCTCTAGTTGGGAAGGAGAGGAAGAAATATAAAGAAATCATTTGAGATGTAAAGACAAAAGGCATTGTAATAATAATAGTCTTATATTTTAAAATAGGGAAAAACAAATGAAAAGCATAGCACATTAAAAAAAAACTGCACCTATTCCAATACTCCAAAGGGAAAGGAGATTACTAAGGCACCTTTTCAATAAATGTTTTCTTGACACCAAACAATGCCCCTGGAAGATAATGAAAGGACTCTTTTTAAGACCCACACTATGTAAACAAAAAGTGTTTTTTCAGCTTTAAAATAAGTAATGTCTTGCCAAAGACTTCTTGGCTCTGTTCAGTATTAACCTAAAAAATACAAAGTATAAAAATTCAAAAGATAAGATAATCTAAAATTCATATAGAAAAATCATGCTAATTACATTTGGGAAAAAAACATTTCTTACTTGTTTGAGAATAATTGCTTGTTTGCAGAATTTTTGAGCAATGTTTGCAACCTGCTGTATTTTAGCAGGAATAACAAAGCCAAGTGCAGACAACTGACGTACTTCTCTCAAAAGAATCACCAACCGATCTGAATAGTGTACTTTTAGGGCTCCATCATTAGGATCCAATTCCATAATACGACTATTAGCCTCAATGCTAAAATTAAAATATTAATATTTTAAGTTTTCAAATTTTTCAATCTTCTATTTGACATATTCCTACTATACTACAATTATGATTTGAGAAACAAAGTGCAAGTTCCAAAATATTCTATTGTTTTTACTTCAATTTTGCAAATTCTTCAAATAACATTTCACTAACCATTGACCTAGACTCTTAAAAGATCAGTATCACATGTTTCTAAAAGAGAAAAATTTCCCTGTTCACCTTTCTTTTTCAATACTATAGATTTTAATTTATTTATATGCCTAATCCTTTAATTACTTTGAATACTGATTAGCTTTCCCCAAAACCCATCCTTCTCTATCTCTCTATTTTTACAGAGCATGCCACTATCCTTCCAGGCACACAAGTTCACAGCTTCATCTCTTCATCTCTAATATCTGTCCTTTCCTTCTACTCACATTGCCACCTCCCCCAGTTTAGACCCTCGCTACCCTTTTCCTGGATTACTGCAATACTTTCCATCTAGATCTCCCTATTTCCAATCTCTTCCCCAACCCCTCTGCAATCCATTCTCAATACAGCTGCAAAAATGATATTCCTGAAGCATAGTTGTGAATGTCACTACTTAGGCAATAACTCCAATGGTTCATACACAAACATAAGACATTCACAGCTGATTCCAACCTATTTTTACAGACTTACTACACATTATTGCCCTTCACATACTGTCCAGGTTAACAAAGATAACTGTCTTGCTATTCCTCATACAGCACACACTCTATCTGCAGACTCCTTGTCTTTTACAGGCTGGCCTTCCTTCCTGCCTAGAATGCATTCCCTTCAACTCTTAGAATCCTCTCTAGCTTCCTTCACCATCTCCTACAGGAGACCTTTCCTTATGTGCCCAAATACTGCTAAATCAACATATTTTTTTATGTGCACATGTATGTACTCTGACAGAATGTAAGCCTCCTGGGGAGCAGGGGGTCTTTTCATTTTTATCTTAAAATCCCTAGAACCTCAGCCCCCTCCAGACCGTTGAGCACTGACACCTGACCTGAGGACCTGGGCCTCACCATCCACTCATTAGAATGTGAGATCCTTAAGAGCAGGGTCCTTGTTCTATTTACATCTTCAGTGCTAAGGACAGTGCTTAGAAGACAGTAAGCATGTAATAAATGGTTTTTTCATTAATTCACTTAAAAATACTAATTGATTACGTTGGTTCATTTGGCCCAGGAAAAGGCTGGAGACTTCAGGCATACCCTCTCAAGTACTCTGATCTGTCCTCTATAAACTTCTAGTCCTACATTCTGGTCAAAAGATTTTCCTGCCTACCTCAGTTCTATAATAACATCATACATTAATTATGAATCAAACTTTCCATTTCTTCATTTCCTATATAAGCTACTACAGAAAAGAAAAAAAGGCAAGGACCCTGTGTTGTTAGCTTTTTTTTTTTTTTTTTTTTTTTTTTTTTTTTTGCCATCCCTATAATTTCATCAGTGTGGAGATAGTACAGATAGTTCTAGTGATACAGATCACTACCTGATCTGCAATTTACAGTCCTGGGGGTAAACTTGGCCCCCAAGAGGTTAAGGTCACCCAGACAGTATATGTCAGAGAAGGGACTTGAAGCTAGATCTTCCTGCCTCTGAGATCAGCTCTATTTTGCAACGTTGCCTCTCTTTCATTTATTTAATACAACACAAAACATAGAGCAAATATATGCTAAAAAATGCATTGATGGGACAAACTATATTTTTATACTATGCAAGGACAGAGTCAATAAACAACAAAACTGTCCCTCAGTGTCCATACTCATAGGAAGTTTTTTTCTCCTTAAAACACATGGATGGGGGCAGCTAGATGGCTCAGTGGATTGAGAGTCAGGCCTAGAGACAGGAGGTCCTATGTTTGAATCTGGCCTTGGACACTTCCCAGCTGTGTGACTCTGGGCAAGTCACTTAATCCCCATTGCCTAGCCCTGTAACAAATAAAAAATTAGTATAGAAGGATACATATAAAAAGATATTAGGGTTTAAAAAAATTTTTTTAAAACACTAAAAAAAACAAACACATGGAGCTAGTCACCTATCTTCACATTTTCAGTCTGTCAACTAACATCTACTACACATCAGGGACTGGGCTAAGCATTGAGGAAACAAAGAAAGTTTTTTGAAAATGCCAAGCTCTCTAAGAGTTCACAATCTAATGGAAAAGTTCACATTCTCAAGGCTATACACCTTCATTTGAGACTGCAGCCCAGAAGAAAAAAGCAAAGGGCTAGTGGGTACATCACTATAGCAATTCTCCCAAGGACTGCCTGGCCCTTCCTTCATCTTCCCCCAGCCCAGGTTTCCATGTCTTAGCACATAGTTTTAAAATATTTTTTTCTTCATCCTCACATAAAGTTGCTAACTTTGGGCTGAGCTAATACAAGTCTACACAATTATTCCAAGAGAACTCTCTCCTAATACTAGCTATATCTTTCTGGAGGAAAATGCACTATTCAGATAAATCTCTCATTACTGCAGGTGCTTAAGTTTTTTTTTCAATGAATCAGGAGGAGCTAGGTGGTTCAGCGGATTAAGAGCCAAATCCAGAGATGGGAGGTCCTGGGTTCAAATCCAGCCTCAGGCACTTCCTAGCTGTGTGACCCCAGGCAAGTTACTTAACCCTCACTGCCTAGCCCTTAACACTCTTCTGCCTTGGAACCAACACACGGTATTGATTCTAAGGTAGTAGATAAGGGTTAAAAAAATGAAGCAAAGATTAAAGATATATGAAATGAATCTCCAAAATACCTTTTGTAATTTTAAATATTTATACTTACCATAAACCTGATCTAGAATCTGATAAACCTGACTGGATGTCCCGTGACCAATCATCAAACTGTTCTTGCTCATATAATTTAAACTGCTCTAAGAGATCATCGGCACTCCGATGAAAAGACCGAAAACCTGACAAGTCAGATAAAAGAGCTTCTGCAATCTTGATTGTATCATCCACCTTAAAATTGAAATTCATGAGAATTACAAAAATGAAGTGGAATTCTAACAAAATTCTAAACAATCATAAGCCTGTTCTCTGAGCTCCGAATCAAAGATTGGTTTCTCATACAAATATAAAGGAAAGTTCTCTGAAGGATTGCATAAAATAGAAAAATATAAGGTATTTCTTTATACTAAAACCTAAATATTTTTTTATTTCAAGATCAGAACCACAGTTGCAGCATACTACCAATATCAGTCTATCTCCCACTCCCAACAGTGCATTATGTACTTTGGCCCCTCAACAAATCTACAGTGTGTATGAAAGTCACACTGCAGATTTTTAGGGGATCAATCAGTATGTTAATACCAGAAAAAAACCATAATAATTAGACATATCTAGCCTTCATAAAACCTTTTGTTTTTGCTCATAATCTGAGACTTTCATCATCAATTAATATGTACTGAATGTGAACCAAATGCAATGCTGTACACACTTCATACTAATTGACTAATACTAATCCAGTAATCTTAGATTAGTCTGGAAGTAATCAGAGGGTCTTAAAAAGTGGCAAATTGTTACTAATGTCCTAAATGATTATCAACTACATTTTGTCATTCCATTATTAACTTTCAACATAATAAGAAACTGTTACTTGAATATGACATTAATTTTTCCCTTGCTGCTGAAAAGGAAATTTAAAGAAGAAAGCTAATTTTCCATAAATCTAAAAAGATGACTAAGTGCAGTTCACACAAGGGAAGTTTTCCTCCTAATTGAAGCTAAAAGGCACTGATCCAGGATAAATGCTACAAGAGCAAATGATGCCTCTACATTCATAATGCACCTAGATTACATGGTAATTTCTAAAAAAGGAAAAAACCAAAGTTCACATAACTCTTCTCTCACATATCTCAAATTGCAGAATGTGATCTATTCTTCTTTCAATGTCAAGAAGAATTTTAAGGGGGAACAAAATCGGTTATGGCTAAGCTAATTTTGTTGCATTTTAATTGCAATTCTAAGGGCTATTCTACATTCTTAAAATTACCAA
Organism: Gracilinanus agilis; assembly: GCF_016433145.1. NCBI lineage: Eukaryota > Metazoa > Chordata > Mammalia > Didelphimorphia > Didelphidae > Gracilinanus > Gracilinanus agilis. The sequence continues at coordinate 182,657,425 of NC_058132.1, read as the reverse complement.
TATTTTTGGTAAATATGCCTCGACATATTAAAAATAATACCTTTAATTCCAGCTGACGGACCCAAACTATATTATTAACAACTTCTGAAAGATTTTTGCCTGACAATGGTCCAGTTATTTCACCAGGAATGCCATGACATCGATTATCAAAGTCTGTTCGAAAATCTGTAAATAAGCAATACGAATATTTCATGACTTAATATAATTAGAAATAATGTTAGTCATAGGCATTTAAGTGTTAATGTGCATTGCTATACCAAAATGCAACCAGTCAGGCAAAAGAAATAGAAATATGAAAAAAACACTTCCAAAAGGAAACATTTAACTATACAAAAATCATCTTTTTTAAGTCTTCACCTTTAACTGAGTCCATAAGTCTTGTCAATAAAGTTTCTCTTTCCAAAATCAATTCCTTGCTTATAGTTGGACGTTTTACCAGCTCTTTATATTTCAAAAATGCTTGGAGAAGCTAAAATTTAAAAAGAATTCATTTAATAAAATCTACTTATGATTATTTGAATGACCCAAATTAACATTTCTGAAAATAATGAAAAGAGAATCCTAAAATAACAATAGCAAAACATACCTGTTGTGGACTATCTTGGATTTCTGAGATATAATTTTTTAATTTGCCTGCTATTTTTTGTTCTGCTGGTCCAATAATTTTCTCATATTGTGAGACTGCAGCTTTCCATAAAGGCTAAAAATAATCAATGAATTTATTAGATTGTAGTTCATAATGATTCAGCATAACAAAAACAAAAGAAAAAGTGAACTAAAAACTGTGTGAGGGTATACATATATAGGTTATGTATACAAATGTACATAATATACGTAGATGTGGGGAGAAAAAAATGCATACCTCTGTGTAAGGGTTATATTGTAAAGGATTGAGACCAGTAAAAGGTTCAAACACTCTTGTAAGGCATATGATTTTCTCTTCACTAGCAGGTAAAAAATAGATAAGTTTTTCATGAATTGTCCTAATTGCCAGGACCTGAAACAAAGCAAACATCAAAAACATCTCAGTTTATTTACTTTCATGACTAATTTAACCAGTAGCACACAGCTTCCATTATTCTCCTAAATCAGTGATGGGCAAACTATGGCCCCCTGAAATGTTCTATCAGCAGGGTAACATTATTCCTAATCTGATGAATACAATGAATAGTATACAATACAATGAATTTAGTTGCCTTAGAAACAGACTGACAGATGAGCACTTCCTTTCCTTTGGCCCCCTCTTTAAAAAGTTTGCCCATCACTGTCCTAAATAGTTTCTAGTGCTGCCAAACTCAACTATTTCTGAGAACATTCATTGCTCTTTCCCACTCCCTGACATCTCTAAAGGCTGTGCCCTCCATCTAAAATGCCCTCCCCTCCTCCTATCTTTATCTGTATAAACCCTACCCATTTTTCAGCAATTCAAATGCTACCTCTCCCAAGAAGTTTTTTCCTGGTATTACCAAACAAATAGATCACAGTTCTACCATGTTTTAACTCCAAAATACTTTTCTTACAACAATCCTACAAGATTAATGGTAGAGGTAGTACATTAATTTTCCCATTAAGGCTAAGGATCCAAAAAGTTAGATGGACTCAGAATCTGAATAAATGAGGACTGTATTCAAACCCAATCTTCTAACTCAGTGATCTTTCTTAAATAAGAAAAAAAAAAGGAATATGGCTCTCCTTGATTTGTTCAATTCACCAGGCCCACAAAAATTATACCCTAGGTACCCAAATAACTGGCAAATGTAATCACTAGCCTATTTATTGTCCATTAGCATTGAAAGAGAGTAGAGGTCAGAAGTACCAAAGAAATGAAGGGCAAAGATTGGCCTATTAAAAAAAATTATGAAAACTGTAGGCCAATGACCTTGGCTTTGATTTTTGGAAAATTCTGAAATGTGTTAATAGAGGCCCAATTAATGAACTTTAGAAAAGAAAACAAAGATGATCACAGAGTCACCATAGATATTTTTGCCTGTCATGCCAAAATAAGCTCATTTCCTTTTGTGTTAGCATCACTAAAGGGAAATGGCTATAAATATAATAATGATAATGATAACACTCCAGTATTCCAATGTATAGATAGGAGTGTCCCTCCATTGAGGCAGACCACAACATCCACATCTACCCAGCTGGGATGACTCTTGTACATAGCCCATAAGTTCATGTGGAGCTTCATACAACATGCCTGGGAAATTCCTTGAATTTTCTTGATGAAAAGAAAACCAATGGAGCACACAGAATACTCATTACTCGTCACAACTAGATTATTTTCTCTTTCAAACATACACTTCTTTATTGACAACTTTATACAACTTTTCCTTCATATTTGTTGCTTACAATGTTGCTTTCTTAAAGGTCTTCATCAAACAAGCTTTCTCCATGAATGTCAAAAAGATACGAAATAATCCAAAAATATAATAGGGAATGGGCCATGCCCAATATTCTTCAGATCAAAGATCCTCAATCAGCCTGGTGAGATTAGAAGGTTTTGGCCATTGGAAGAAGGCAACACTAGGAACATTTGGTGATTAACTAGGTCTGTCATGTGATTAGTGACATATAAAAAGCAAAGAGGCCCCATTCTGGGAGAACTCAGCTTGAATCAAGACTTGTTCTTCACCTTTTCATTTTGGTAGAAGTTGGTTTTATTGTTATTGATGTTGTGTTTGTTGTTTTCTCCTCTCTTGCTCTTCCAACTGGAAGCAATAATGGCAACTTACATCAGAAGCAAATAGCCATTGGAGACCTGTGCCTGTGTGCAGCCTAAAATAGGAATTTGAGGGCACTGCTTTCAGAACCCGGATTTTTTTTACAAAGGATGAAGGGAATCTGAATTACTTAGATGGCATGACCTTGGAATCTAAATATAAAGCAGAGAAAGCTGATTTCCAGAACAACACCAATTTTGAGAGTTGCATCATGGGCGATTCCAGTTGCAAGATAAAGACCCTCAACACAAAGTCTAAGAGTCCTAGTCACTAGATTTTTTAAAGAGAAATTTTCTTTGAAAAAAGGAAAGGACAGTCCTCTTGGTTCCTATACAGGTTCCATTCCTACTGTAAAGACAAAGCAAGCCAAGAATTCCCTCAGGAAGCATAAGGGGAGACTTCTGCTGGTCCTGGCTAAGGGGGGAGGTTCCTTCTAAATAAGCATTAGTAACCTAGCTGAAGTTTCAGCCAAGAAGCTGTGAACCACAGAGACTATAAGAAGCAGTAGAGGTGGGGGGTGACTGGGTAGCTCAGTGCATTGAAAGCCAGGCTGGAGACGGGAGGTCCTAGATTCTAATCTGGCCTCAGACACTTCCTAGCTGTGTGACCCTGGGCAAGTCACTTAACCCCCATTGCCTACCCTTACCACTCTTCTGCCTTGGAGCCAATATACAGTATTGACTCCTAAGGTTGAAGGTAAGGGTTTAAAAAAAAAAAAAAAAAGCAGTAGAGGTGGATCAGAATCAAGCCCAGATTAGAGCTAGAGATCAGTGAATCTGTGATGGAATTAGTGTCAGGGATTAGTTAAAAGACATTGATGACCCTGTAGCACTAGTAACAGAAATTGTTCCTCCTTGGGCATGTCTGCACCACGCAAAATCCTTAAGAGTATTCTTCTCTCAACAAGTTCCCTGGCCATCTATTTTCCAATCTCTTCTGATTGACTTCTGTGTGCAACCGTTCTCCTTGCTGATGTTGAGTATATGTGTGGGGCTATTGAGATACTTTACAGAGAATTTCCTCACTGTGCCATTTCAGTAAATGATTTTGCCTGTGTGCTGTCACCTCTATGAGAGCCTTGTCTTCAGTCCCATGTTGCCAACAGTTTGAAGAATTAAGCAAGCAAGGGTCTTATCCTGTTCAAAACTGACCTGAGGTATTTTGCTCAGTTCTGAATGCCACATTTTAGAGATAATTGGTGAAAATGTCCAAAAACAAGAAACGGAGGGGCTTAGAAGAAGGCCAATTTGGCTAGACCACAAAGTACAGGAAGGGCAGTGAAGCCCAAGAGGAATGGAAAAATCAGTTGGAACCAAGTTGAGTAGGGAGTTGAAAGCCAAAAAGAAGAGTTTGTATTTTTAGATAGAGGTAACAATGAGCTCTTAGAACTTCCTGCATAGAGGAATAAAGCTGACCAGATATGTACTTAAAGGAAAATTACTTTGGCAGCTATATGGAAAATAACTGGAAACCAAAAAGACTTGAATCTTGCTTCCCATACACAGATTTCAGCCAACCCTGACAATTAAGAAATAATTTGAAGATGGTAAAATTATATTCATTTATATCTAAAATACTCCCAGAATAAATAATTGAATTAAATAATTAATTAATGTTCTTGAGTCCAGGGCCAGTACTCTATGCACTATACCACGTACCTATTTAAAAAAAAAAATTCTCATTTGAACAGATCAAGCTTTTGAAAGATTTTCTATGACTTTTTCCTTAAAAGTAGTGCAAATTTACATAATAGTAGTATATATTAATTAATTAATAATCAATTAAATAATTTCAATTGAATCTCTGTAGTATTTGAAATTGTGGATGGGATCATTAAAAGATTGCTAAACCGTCAATGAAAAAAATGTATGCATCAATAGCTCACATAGCTAAAAATTTTAATGATTCAGCTTCATCATCATTAAAGTTCAAAGAAACTAATACCTCCTTAAGACGTTTGCCAAGTTTGTCAAGAGATTCAGGAAAATACTTCTCATTTTTCCAAGGATGGGGGACATAACGCTGCCACATTTGCCCAGTTAGATGATTACAGGCTGCAACCCACTGTTCACAAATAGTAATCCCAGCTTTCAGGTTATCTTTCACAAGATGAAAAGGATCTTCCCAGATATTCAGCGTTCCCAACTTTTTCTGAACAAACCTTCCAAAAGAACCACCTGAAAAACAACATAAAACAGAATATCCTTGAAAAGTATCTTAGTTTTCTTAAACATTATACTATGACATAAAGATTAAAATAGAACATTATAATCAGATATTAAAATCTACCTAAATCTACTTATCACTAAAACTTACAAAAATTCTTTATGGGGGAACTAAAATTAACAGAATGCATAAATAACTAAAAGTTTAGACAATACAAATAACATTCACTTATTCAAAATAATTTAGAGTAAAACCTTAGATTAAAATAGGTTTCCAGTAACAACTTAATTAGAAGTTCTTCAACAGTACCTATTATATCTAGGAGATGTAGCATGCGAGCTTCAGGGTAATGTTCATGTTCTGTTTGTCTCCATACATCATCAACAGCATCTCGAGTGGTCTCGACTAGGTCTACAACTTCCAATAAGGAAAGACTGTCCAAATTATAAAACTCCTAAAAAAATTTTAAATAATTATAATTATATGTAGAATGTTATCAAAATGACATGAGGAAGAATTGAATATGGAAGTCAATATTTTAGGCCCTCTACCTATATAAATATAACCTGATGTCTTTTAATTATATGAGCATCACAAGGTAGGATTATATTACTCAAGTAGATCATATCTCTTATGTAATCAGTGTAGTATCAATACTACTATTATGCAAATTTGCACTACTTTTAAGGAAAAAATCATAGAAAATCTCTCAAAATCTTGATCTGTTCAAATGAGAATTTTTTTTTAAATAGATAGGTGGTACAGTGCACAGAGCGCTGTCCCTGGACTCAAGAAGTTCAAATCTATCCTTGGACACTTACTGTGTGATCCTAGACGAGTCTCTTAACCCTGTTTGCCTCAATTTTCTCATCTCTAAAGAAAACTGGATAAGGAAATGGCAAACCACTACAGTGTCTTTGTCAAGAAAATCTTTAATGGGGTCACAAATGAATCAGACAGGACTGAAACGACTTAACAATAACCAAATAGCAATACTACTACTAGTGTTATCTCCTTCACTTTGTATACTGTATAAATGTAAATCATTATTCTTGGACCCCTGAGAAAAATTTATTTTAGTCAAAACAAAAGCTCAATTCTGAAAATGCTACAAAATTACCATCAGATAAAACATATCTCTTTATCATTGTTTTTATGTCGCTAAGGAGTTTAGTAGTAATATAATGATAACTAGCATTTATATAATGCTTTAAGGTTGGTAAAGCACTTGTTTTGTCCTGATAACAACTCCACTTAGGGAGGTACTATTATTATCCACATTTCACAAATGAAGTAACTGAAACAGACAAAGGTTAAATGATTTGTCCAGGGTAAGACAGGCATTATGTCTAAGGCCAAATCTGAACTCAGGATTTCCCAACTCCAGGACTAGATCTCTACCCACTGTACCACCTAGCTGCCTGGCCCACCCGCCTTCTCTTCTTATATGTATGTACACATATATCATATAGGTATGTAAGAATACACAAAATACATCAAATTCCTGGTTTCTTTCAAAATTCAGATCAAGACACTAATACATAAAATTTGCCCTGATGCCCATCAGCTACTAGTACTTTCCCTTTCAAAATTTTCTTATATTAATTTTTTAATATATTTTACATGTTGACTTCCTCAGAGTGTAAACTGAGGTCCAGAGAGGTTACCCAAAGTCACACAGCTAGTAAATGACAGAGGTAAGATTCAAACTTAGATCACTGACTCCAAAACCAATGCTTTAATATTTTCTAAGATGATTTTAGTTTATAATTGTCTACTTTATCCTTTCTTACAGGACTATATTATTTAATCATATTTCTCAGAAATTTTGTAAGAATAGAACAATTTATATAACAAAATCAACCTTATAAAGACAATCAAGACTAAGAACTCGTATCAACCCAATGACCAACCATATTTCTAGAAGACAAATGATAAAGAATGTCCCACATCCACTAACAGAGAAGTGAAGGATTAAATATACAGAATAAGTCATATTTTTAGACATTGCCAATGTGGAATTATTTTGTTAGATTATGTGTATTTGTTATAAGGATTTTGTTTTTGTTTTTGCTTTTGTTTTTTCTGGGGGTGGGGAGAGGTTGAGTAAAAGGGAAAGAAAAAAATGCTTATCAATTGAAAAAAATTAATTTAAAAAAGTATAGTAGTTACTGGAACTTAAACGTTAGTTAAAAATGTTTCTTTAAAGGAACTATTTCAGTGCATATTCCAGTAAGTTTAAAAGGTACATTCAAAAAATATGTACTTGGTAAATCCAACTATACCTGAGGATTTTGCTTGAAGAAGTCTGGTGATGATTTTTAAAACTGAGAAAAATATTTTTCTATTATATCCTAATTTATTTCTAACAAATGTCTGAAGTAAATTTATTTTCTAATAAATTTGCACATTGTCATGCACAACCTAGCTTATATTTCTGTTCATCTGTCTCTCTGATATAAATTGTACCCCGAGGTATTTGCATAGAACCTAAAAAACAACTTATCAAGAACACATACTCTTGCAACTGCCTCAAAAAGTTCTTTAAAATAAGTGGCCCTTTCTTTGTTTATCTGTTTACTTCCACGATGTGCTTGCTCTATCCAAAACTGGAACTCATCACTTGGTGTAAGAATACCTGAAAAATAAAAGAAGGAAAGAAAAAAGAGAAAATAAAAAGAATAACAAATCATCAAGGGAAAAAAGGACCACTCAAAACCATCTAGGTTTATTCCCTGATTTCAACTATATTTGGAACTAAATTATTCCTTGGGCATGCAGAAGTACTACAATTTTTAAAATGGTATATGCTGGTGATGGAATACTATGGTGCTCAAAGGAATAATAAACTAGAGGAATTCCAGGTGAACTGGAAAGACCTCCAGGAACTGATGCAGAGTGAAAGGAGCAGAGCCAGAAGAACATTGTACCAGAGACTGATATACTGTGGTAAAATCAAATATAATGGACTTCTGTACCAGCAGCAATACAATGACCCAGGACAGCTCTGAGGGATTTATGGTAAAGATGCTACCCACATTCAGAGGAAGGACTACAGGAGAGGAAACATATAAGAAAAACAGCTGCTTGAACACATGGGTTGGGGTGGACATGATTGGGGATGTAGACTCTAAACGACCACCCCAGTGCAACTATCAACAATTTGGAAATAGGTCTTGATCAATGACACATGATAAAACCAGTGGAAATGTGCGTCAGCATGGGTGGGGGGGAGGGGTGCGGGGGGTGAAGGGGAAAGTAGGAGCATGAATCATGTAACCATGTTAAAAACGAATATTAATAAATGTTTTTAAAAAAGTATCAAAAAAGGAGTTTTCACAATCTCCTTCACTAATAGCATGAAGAAAATTGTTGCTAGAATCTAACTTAAATCCTTGCAAGCTTATTTAGATGTACTAGTGAAGTATTAGATATGTTTTTTAATAACAATGCTATAGAACTCACATATCAAGCTTACACATTCACTGTGACCTCTAGTTGTTTTTATTTTTATAAATTCTTAAGTGGTCACACTTGTGTTTTTGACATATTCTAATATGAGTAAACATATCTCAAATCTATCTTTCTAAAACTTAATTCTATTTCATTCTAACCCTTTTTTTCAATTTTTTAAAATGAGCATTCAAGCAATTTTTTAACATAGCATTCAAACAAATTTCAAATTGACTGTGCAAATCTACTTAAAATAACCATAGATTATCATGAGTAAACAATATTAAATTTTCTTCTGAATTCAATAATTCTTTGCTAAAAAATTAGGTGCATTCCTTCTTTCATTTCTATCAGATTTCAAAACATATCTACCTTATTACCAAGGAGTGACTTAAGCAAGGGGGAGAATAGTACCTATTAATTTCAATAATGATTTTTATATTAAACACCTAAAACTTAAGACATTTCAGAAAAGAGTTATAAACCAAAATTAGACACTTCAAATTTGAATATTAGTTGCTCATATGAAGAGTAATTATCTCTAGTATAACTGAAGATGAAATAGTTTTGCTAAAATGCATTTTAAGACAATAGTTTTTGTCTGATAGCTCTACAAAATTCATATGACATTTTAATTTTTATGAATTACACATATATACATATAAAAGACTAAATACATTTTTTATTCCAAGCCCACACAAAGACATTTTCAATACGGTTAAATTTAACAAAAAGAAGTTTGGGATCAGTGGGGCATCATCAAGCTAAAAAGAGTTCTACAGAGAAAGATAAGAATGGATTAATGAGGATCATTGAAATATGCCTAAATTAAGCTTTAATATATATACCTCGTATGTCATCCTCCTTGAGTTTCATTTTTGATAAATTAGAATCTGATCTTCGTAGCACAATACCCAACCCTGCTTCTAACTCACTCAAAAGATTCTGGAGTTTGGGATCAAAGTTTTTGCTCCATTCTTGATCCTAAATAAAAACAAATAGTAGGAATTATTGGATATGCTGCTGTTAAAACATCACATTCTCTTAAAACCAAAAGAAATTATATTCCACTTTCCTGGTTATTATATTGTTGATATTTTAATTTTTTTATTTTTCAACTAATAAACATTTAATTTTCTTCTCTCCAATCTCCCCTTCCCCACTGGATTAAAAAAAAAAAAAGGGACTTGCATGACAAGTATGTATAATTAAGTAAAAAACATATCCACACTTCCCATGTCTAAAAATATGGTTCTTCATCTCAGGTCCATAGTAGCAGGTATTTAATAAGAACTTCTTGACACTTCTCCTTTCTCAGTAGGGAGGTGACATGAAGAATATGTCAGCAAATACAATCTCTGCATCTCTTTGTGTTGCTTAAATGTTTTTGTTACAAAGGAAGGGTCAGGGGTTAGGAGAGAAGGGGTTAAGAGAAAATGACTTGCATTTAACCACCAAAGGCAAGAACAAATTTTTAAAATAACTTTTAAAAGGATACTTAAAGAATTTAAACATAGGATCATATAGTTAATGCTGGAAGGGGCCTCAGAGGTCATCAAGACTAACCGCCTTGTTTTACAGATGAGAAAACTGAGGTGCAGAGAGGCTAAGTTTCCATAATTAGTGTCTCAAGCACAATCTTTAGTGAGTGGGGCAGCTAGGTGGTACAATGGAGAGATCATTGAACTTGGAACCAAGAAGACTCGCCTTCATAAACTCAAATCCAGCCTCTGGCACTTATTAGTTGGGTGACCCTGGGCAAGTCACTTAACCCTGTTTGCCTGAGTTTCCTCATCTGTAAAATGATCTAGGGAAGGAAATAAGGAAATAAAAAAACCACCTCAGTATCTGTGCTAAAAAAACTCCAAAACACAGTGACAAAGAAACAGGCAGGACTGAAAAACTCAACAACAATAAAACTGGATCTGAACCCAAGTTATCCTGTGGCCCATGCCTTATCCACTATACTACACATTGTCTATCAATTCCAGGTATGAAATTTTCCTCAGATGTGTACTAGCTACTGGACTATGAAAAATTCTCTTAAGTTCATAGTATCTTACTTTCCTCATCTGTAAAATAGGAATGATAACAATACTACAACTACCCACCTCAAGAAAGTTTTATAGGGACAGCTAGGTGGCACAATAGATAGCATCAGGCCTGGAGAAAACAGATTTGGGGTTCAAATCTGACCTCAGATACTCCCTAGCTGTTTGACCTGGGCAGGTCACTTAATACCATTTGGCCAGTCCTTACTCTTTTCTCTTTTGAGTTGTTTCTAAGCCAGAAAGTAAAGATTAAAAGGGGGAAAAAAAAGGGTTATGAGGAGAGTACTTTGAAAAACCTTAAACTACTCTATAAATGTGGGTTCTTTATATGTATATATTTACATACAAGCATATGCATATATGTAGACATACATATAAGCCTACACAGATATATGTATGTGTGCATACAGGGGTATATTTGTATATGTGTATGTATGTATTCAGAACTTGACATTTCCATTTGGACATAAAGCTGCAAAAATCCCCAGGATACTACTACACAAAAGATTTTTCACCCCTGTTTGAACCTTCTGGAGAATATCTACTACATAGAGGGAAATTTTCATTTAAGCTTTCCCCCATTTGTCTATTTGGTAATGTAAAACTTACCTTAAAAATTAACTATGATAGAGATGAAAAGTCTAAGAATGAAAATGAAATAACTATTAACACTAATTAAAATGCTTAAATATCCAAAGTATTTCTCAAATCATCCAGCTAATAAAATAGACTGCATAAAGGAAAGGGACAAGACCTGTTAATACACGATTATAGGGAAGGAAATCAGGCTGGCACCTGAACTGCAAGTTTCAGATCGTTGCCTGGAGGACTCAGAAAATAAAAGATTAGCACTGGGTCATACAATCACTAGGTATCCACTATGTCCCACTGCCTCTCAATGAAGAAAAATACTAATCATATAACCACTAAAGTGTATTACTCACCTTTAACAACATTGGTGCAAATACTTGCCGTACTGCTTGATAAAGAGAATTAATAGGTGAATCTAACATAGATGACACAAGAATGTTATTATGGACATTATCATCTGTAATGACTTCAGGTCGAAGTTTAAAAAACACCAACACTTTATCTTTTGTGTCTCCAACATCAATCTAAAGGGATCAAAAAGAAAAATTTAAATATTATTTTCATAGCTATTATATTTTAAGGAAATGTTTTCTAAAATCTATGTAATCAGAATCCTATCCCTTGGAGAAAAGAACTATATTTAAATAAAATTCAAGAGTCAATCTATTTCTGCTCCTAACAAATGTTTGTGAAATTCATCCCTCCGTTTTTTTATATTACTATACATGGCCCATAATTTCAGCTACGTGTAGAACTCTTAGTGTGGAAACCCCCTCTACCAAAGTAGATCAGCAAATCTTCTCTAATTTTCACTGACAGTTTCACTGAAATTAGATTCCTAGATCTAAAATTAGAAGGAAGCTTTTAGGCCCCCTAGGTCAACTCTTTCATTTTATAGAAAAGGAAACTAAGGCTCAGGGAGGTAATATCCTTGGCCCAAAATGACATAGGTATTGAGAATTAAGAAGCAGGACTTGAACTGGGGACCTCTGAATAAAGGGTCTGTGCTCTTTCCCAGGTCACACAGCTAGTATCTCTATGCCATACCCCTTTTCCATCACAGTAAATGTTAGATATCATAAAATCAGAATAAACACTCTGCATGTTCTTTTCCTCTGTAAATGTAGTCTGCTCCAGAAAATCACCTGCTAAAAGCCTTTCTCCTCATATTTTTATAAATGTGAGAAATCAGGCATGGATCCCAAGTGATAATGAGATTAAATCTACTCTGCCCATTCTTTAGATCTAATCACCAAAAGGGTAAGCAACCCTACTTAATTCACAAGTTGGGAAGTCTATAACTCACATGTGCAAGAGTGGGTGATGAATCAGAATTGACTGCCTGGCCCCTGGGTAGTCCTAAGGAAAGCATCTGTTGTGATTGGACAGGTAAACTAAGAGGAAGGCACAGGAAGTGAAGAAAAAGAAGTGCTTTTAAAAGGGAATGGCAACTTCCTGTAAAGCAGTTCTTGTTCTTTCTTGGAGTTGGAGTTGGAGACTCTGCTGGCTGGACCTGAGACCAGAGACCTTGGTGAGACTGTTCTTAAATCTCTCCCTTAGAACTACACATGGTGATTGAAAAAAGGCTGACTACCTTAGCTTCCCTAGAGGTACTAGCCTTCAGAGGATCCCTTGATTGGGAAGAGGCCTTGTGGCTAAAACCCTTATTAAATGACTTTTAGGCTCTCCAGCTAGGACCTTTGAGGCCTTGCCGGAGTAAAGCCAGGGATTGAGCACATAGTCTACTCATTAAGCTAGATCTATTACTCTACCCACTTCTCATCTCTCTACTTTCATTCTCTCCTATATTTTATAAATAAATTACCATAAAAGTCATTTTGACTTGAGGTTTTTCATTAGGAATTGATATTTATTCAATTCCTTGGTGACCACCCCTTTTAATATTCACTCAACCAAACCCTAATTTTACCCCTTACATTGCCTTGTTAAGTCTATGACCTTTTTTATTCTTTTGGAATCTTTCTCTTGAAACTTATTTCTTAATGTTTTCAAATTTTTGTCATCTCCAATAGATTTCTTTTGGGTAAATTGAGTCAGATTCAGCTTCTCCTCCCAATTTCATATTCTAAAGTGTCACATCAGATACTCAAGTAGTGGAGCCCCAATCTGGTAGACCAATCAATCAACAAACATCTATTACGAAATTATGGTGTTCCAGGCTCTAGTGCTGGGGATATAAAAACAAAAATTAAAGTGAGAAAGAGAAAGAGAAAGAAAGAGAAAGATAGTGGAGACAATATACAAAAAAGATGAGAAGAATGAGATGAGATCAAGGGTACATATAAAGAGATTTTCCTTGAAAAGAAGGTATACCTCCTCAGCAAAAACGGAAATATAGATGGAAACAGTGAAAGATGACATCAAAGAGTTATGAGGAGAAAGAAGATGGAAGACGGAGGTCATGAACTGCATTAATTTCCCAGTAAGTATGAAACTAAATCTTCAACTGAAAGGGGAAAGAGCTCTTTGGAAAGTTGGAGAGAAAGAAAGAGTCATTATGGCAAGTAATGGGCAAATAAGTTGGGTTTAAAAAAAATACTCGTTGCAATGTGGGCCCAGATGAGATTAAATATTATGAATCTGTAATGGATCTAGTCTGCCCTTTTCACAACTTCCTGCAGCTTGATTCAACAATCCATGAGTAGTAGTGAAGATAGATGGAATGATTCAAGGACAAGATTTCACAAGGCATGATCCTGGCTAAGGGAACATGGGACAAGAACTAAGGAACAAGGGGCCCCCAGTTAGTCAGTCAATAAACAGTTATTAAGCACCTACTATGTGCCAAGTACAAAGGTGCCAGAGACAGCTTGGCGCCATAGTAGATAGAGCCCTGGGCCTAGAGTCAGGAAGATCTGAATTCAAATCTGGCCTCATACTTAGCCATATGAACCTGGGCAAGTCACTTAACCTTGTTCGCCTCAGTTTTATCTTGTGTAAAATGAGCTGAAGAAGGGAATGGCAAACCCCCAGTGAGATCACAGAGTCAGACATGCCTGAAAAATAAATAGCCAACAAAGTGAAACAAACACTATGCAGAGAACTGAGGATACAAGTTAGGAAAAGAAAATAAATCCCTGCCCTCAAAGAGCTTGCAATCTAATGGGGGAAGACAGCACACTAAAAAATGCTGAAAAGGGAACAGAGGAGTTCCGAGGGGTGGGGATGAGGGTAGAAACTGGAGTCCAGTCCAAGGAATTCAGCTAGTCCTCCAATCAGTGAAGCCAAGGAAATCCCCCATGATGAGGAGTTTCCAGGTCACTATATATATACAACTGAACTGGTTCAGCAAGGAAGGGAGAAAAGCATGGTCACAGCAGAAGTGATGGCCTAAGGAAGTACCGAGGGACAGAGAGGCCAGAGATCACCATCAAAATAAGTAGGTTTAAGAGGACTGAGACATAGGAAGGAATAAAATTATAAGAAATTATAACTGGACAAAGGAATTTCAGCATTCTTGATCACTGAGGGGAGCGAGCATTCCCATGTGTACCTATGAGATGGAGGAGGAGCTCACGGGAACTGAGCAGCCTGAGGGACAGGTTAGTGTAGGAGACAACGATAACATCTGTATGTCTAAGTCCCCCTAGTACAAGAACAGAAGTTGGCATGGAAAGGAATACTGTGAGGCAGACACTGAACTAAATGAGAAAACTTAAGGATGTCCTGGGGGTAAGAAGATTACAATTATCAGGAAAAATTACTGAAGATTAGTGGTAAAAGGAAGAATGTAGAAGTGACAATTAGAGCGAGGGATTTTCCAATTTCCTCTTTGGGACCAGGGAGAAGATGTCATGAGAGAACAGGAAGATTGGGGCCCCGGATGCTAGGGAAAGCCAGGTCTCAATGAGTGCCAGAAGATGGAAGATGCAGTAAAGGAAGAGGTCGGAAACAAAGGGAAAGCTTGCTAATTGTGGAAGAGTAATTCCAAAGAGCACAGTGGAAGGCACTAGCAGATTTAGAGTGGAATGCGAGAGGATGGAGAGAGAGGACAATGAATGCAGGAGGGGCCAACGGGGTTTGGGCAGTGGGCTTGTTAACAGTTTAGTATTCACTAACACAAAAACAGACTAAAAGGAGGTAGGAATTTGCTACCCCTGGGGAAAATCAGTCCAAGCAGAGTATAAATGGACAACAGCAGCTCTACAGATGAGTTCAAGTGAGTATGTTATTGAAGATTTGGGCTCAGTCCTATGAATCTCCACCGGCAGCTTGATGGTCCTTTTGGAGCCAGAACATCCCAAACAGTGGTCTGACTGATGAGTCCTGGGGCAGTCCCTGCAAGCCCTGCCTGGCTGGCTTGGAAATGGAGCTATTGTCATATTGTTGATAAGAACAGATCATCACAAAGACATCTGCAGACCTACCTCATTTTGTATTTTTACTCTTCTTTCTGGTGCCATCTGACAATGAGCTTATTCAGCTGCTTCTCATTCTAAGCCCCATGAAAGGTAATCTCCCCTCCACTACTTTTCCTGGTTTTGTAGTGCTTCAGCCTCCTCTGAAAGAAGCTTGTTAAAACTGTAGTATTAACTACTAAAAGTAGTTCAAAACATATCTCCTACAGAACTGTGATATAAGATATCTCTCTCTAGTACAAAGAGGATTTTCACTGAATATAAAAGCAATCTCACCCCAAGGATCTTATGTTTTCCACCTACTATAATATCATTTCCACATAGCCTACCTCCAAAATGTCCTATAAAGATTTTTAGGCATCACACTTTTTAATCAAGGTGACACATGAATTAAACTAGATTCCTTTAAATTAGGCCTGTTTTAAGTAGGACGATTAATGGCACTTTTTTTTCAGTATCTGAAAAATATACAAGTTCAAAGGAAAAGTTTTGTAGTTCAGTTCCCACAATCTTTTGGTTTCCTCTTCCCCAAAAGGAAATGCTCTACTTTTGAAAGCTTTAAAACAAGGTGACAATTGTGAAGAAAGAGACACCCTGGGTTAATGACCATAATCATTTTTCTTGCTATTTTTCTTGTTTCCAGCCATGAGTTTTCATACACTGAGAAGACTAATGTTTTTCTCTTTCTTTGTATCACCCTGCACTAAGCACAAAGCTTGGCAAATAGTAAACACTAATCAATGTTTATTTTCTTATTAATTGATGCCACAGTTTTATAACACAAGCTTTCATACTTCTGATTTCTGGCTTTGGAATAAATAGATTACTGGCATAAAGGTAATGCTAGCTATAGGTATTCATATTTTAAAACTTAATCTAGAATATTTACTTTAAAAGATGATGTGTTTAACTATCTAATGATGGAAATCAATGGTCTTTTCTCCGTTCTCAATCTCCTTCACTTCCCTTGATCAAGTTTGGGTTTTGATACTGTTAACCACCTCCTCCTCCTGGGCCCTCTTTCTTCCCCTGGTTTCTCTGATTATGCCTTTTTCTCTTCTGTCTTCTTGACTATATCCTGCCTGACCCACCTCCTGCCTCCTGGTGCTCTCTAGGATTCTGTCCCAAATCATCTTCTCTTTTATCTTTCCACATAATGTCTTGGTCATTTCCTTACCTCTCATAGGTTCAAGTTATATTTCTATATAGATGATTCATAATTCCATAGAGCCAGCCCTCAGCCCTGTCTTAAATTCCAGACATGTACTGTCAACTGCCAACAGAACATTTCTACCTGTATGTCACACAGACATCTCAAATTCATCATCTCTAAAATAAAACTCATGATTCCCTACCAGACCTGCACAGCATCTACCTTTCACTCCAATCTCACCAGTGCCTCCAAGAAGCTACAGCAAGCACAGCAGCCACCCCTTGGTCAACTACCTTGGTGGATTAAGGATAATCAACAAGCCTCAAAGCTGCTGGTGAGTTAGGGAGATGTCTAGTCCAGGCATGCAGAGACATCCCCTGCAGAATAGGCATTTGGGAACAATTTGTTCCAATGGCCACAAAGGTGATAATGCAGAGCACTTAGAGTTTGGTCAGACATTGAAAGCACCAAGGTCATCCACTCATCCATGGCATCCAGAGCCATATCCAGTCATCCTGACTTATGTCTTGCCACTGGTCTTTAACGACTCTGGATGAGAGTGAGGCTGACAACTGTGTGCAACTCTGCCTCACTGAAATCTAATTTATGCATGAGTCAAAAGACATCAAGTGATGTCATTTTGGTCCTCTCCTAGTCCAAAAGTCCACAACCAACCAACCTGAACTTCTACCACATGTCCTGAGTTTACTGGAGATCACCCTCCTCTCAGTCACTCAGTTTTGAAACCTTAGAGTCTACTCTTTCTTTCAAGCTCTCAAATTCAATAAACTGCCAATTTTTTTGTTCCATCACCTTTCTCATATATATTCCTTTCTCTCTACACACACAGAGCCACCATCCTACAGTCTAATTCATATCACCAAGCCTACACTAATGATCTCCTAATTGGTCCCCTACTTCCACTCTCTCTCCTCTCCAATATAACTTCCACAAGCCATCAAAATTACATGGCCCAGTTCTGATATCATTCTTATACTCAAGTGCACTTGACATCAATTCCTGGAGAAAATCTTAAGGAGCATTAAAAGAGATATAGCAAATAGCTAGAAAGGGAAACATTGATTACAAAGAACCAGTACAGCTTCACCATTCATTCTAATTTCTGCTAAGCCAACCCTTTCCTTTTTTGACAGGATTACTAACTTGGTAATTGAGGGGAATGCTGTCAATATATTAACTAGTTGTTAGTAAAGCATTCAGGAAAATATTTCGTATCATTATTAGACAATAATACAATTTGATCGATTCTAAACTGGTCCAATGGCCAGACTCAAAGAGTAGCTGTCAACATGGCAGAAGGTTCCCAGCAAAGTATCCCAGAGACCTATGCTCAACCCTATGCTACTTAACATTTATCATTCTCCTAAATAAAAGCATAAGTGGTATGTTCATCAAATGTGGAGATGACACAAAACTAAAAGGAATAGTTAACACACAAGATAACAGAATCAAAAAGCATCTTAATAGATTGAATTACTAGGAGGTGAAATTTAATAGCAATAAATATAAAGTCTTATACTTGAGCACAAAAAAAAATCAATTCCACAAATATAAATAGAAGGAGGCATGGATAGACAGCACTACTCTAAAGGATAGGGAGATTTTTGTAGACTGCAAGCATAGTATAAGTCAACAGTGTAATGGAGTACACAAAATGCTAATATAAACTTGGATTGCATTAGGAAAGACGCAGAATGCTGGAACAGGAAGAAAGTAATCCCACTGTATTCTGCCTTTATCAGACTTTATGTGATATTGTGCTCACTTCAGGACACTATCACTAGGATGTTAATAAATAGAAGAATGTCCACGGGACATTTAGGAATGGTGAAAGGCCTCAAATCCATGACATAAGAAGATAAATTCATGGAAACTGGCATAGTCAGCTTGAATAAAAAGGACTCCGGACATGATAATTCCTATTCTGAAGGTCTGCCATGAGAAGACGGATTTAAACTACTTATGTTTGGCCCATCAGGCAATGAGTAGAAGTCAAAGAGACTGATTCTTTATAGTAGCAAAAATTTGCTAACAATTTGAGCTATCCAAAAGCGGAATGAACTCCTGCTCTTAGGAGGTTTTCCAATAGAAATTAGACAACCACTTACTAGGTATATGATAGAGGAGATTCCTTTGTTTATGGGTTAGTTTGAAGTCCCTTCCAACTCTTCAATTCTGTGATTCTTTCAAGATCTTTCAATGACTCCTTAACCAGCTTCCATAGTCACTTCCCACACAGCTTCTCGGCCTTAATGCATTTAACTAGCCTTCACGAATGTTATACTGCAGGCAAAATGGATCACCAGCTCTTTTGAGAATTGAAGATTCCATCATCCACACTCATACACTCATATAAGCTAGACCCCAGCCTCAAAATGCACCCCTCTTTTCTCCACCTTTCAGTATCCTTGTTTTCTTTCAAGGCTCAAGATACCACTCTCTCTTTGAAGTTTTCCCACAGTTGCTAGTGATTCCCTTCTCAATTTTCCTCCTCTTATACTTAAATATGTTCAAGTTATCTTCTAGTCAGGTTGGGGACAGCCACTATTTTGTTTTTGTCTTGCTATCTCCAGTATCTACCACGATGCCTTGCACAAAACATTTAATAAGTGGTAGTTGAATTGCACCGCTTTTTTTCTTATAAACCTTCCTAGGCACACTTTAGCCTTCTGTTTTGAAACAGCAGCCATAGGTGACAACCAAGTCTTTTTTTATAACATCAAAGCAAAGCATTTTAAAATCACAGCATCTTTTGTCTGAAATAGGTTTTGAAAGTCAAGTCCAACCTGGCTTTAGCCTAAATAAAGGCAGAATATGAGCTATATAAAAGATATGATCACTAGCTAAACTAAAGAAAAAGAAAACACTAGCACATATCCTATAGCTGGCTACTAATGGATTATGTAACCACTCTGCTAGGAGAAAAAAAAGTCAGTTGTGGAGTTCCAAAGAATTTTCAACTCTTCTGTAAAATGTAAAAATAGACAGCAAGTTGTGATTCTTCTTCCCCAAAGGTGCTTAAGGCTCCAAGTTAAAATTTGAAAAGAAATAAAATCCGAAATGCAAACACTAATGCTATTCAAATAACTTTTGTTTTTCTATTTGCTTTTCCTACATACTGTCATATACAACTTTAATCTCATTGTGAAACTCTGCTTAAAGTTTTCAGAGTTATTTTTTCACTCTAAGCAAAACACTTTTCTAAGCAACTGACTTCTCAATAAATTTGTATAATTAACTATCCTTCATTAAAAGGAACTGAAAATCACAAAAAATAATAGCAATATCACACATTATAGCAAAATCTGCAGTATTTTAAAAAAATTATTCTATGCCTTAACTTCCAATCAAAGAAACCCAAATTCAAATCTCAGCTCTGCAAGTTACTGGCTCTTACTATAGACCATACAGTCTCTGAACCTCCATTTCTTTAACTATAAAATGAGAATAAAAATACTTCTCTCAGAGGGACACTGTAATTAATAAATGGAATCTGCTAAACTTAAAAGCTATATAGACATGTTACTATTAATCTCTTCTCCTCTGAAAAATGAATATAATACCAAAACTATGTTACAAGGTTATAATCAATAAGCATTAATTAAATCCTTACTATTATTACTATGTCAGGTGCAGAGGATACACAGAAATCCCCTGCCCTTCAGGCTCACACATTGTTTAGGGGGAGACAACAAGCAAATAATGATGTACATACAAGACATATGCAATGTAAACAGAAGATAATCTCGACAGGAAAGCACTAACAATGAAAGAGAATCAGGAAATGGCGCTTGCCCACCTAAGAACAATTAGGTAGTGCAGTGATAGAGTCCAGGGCTTGGAGTCAGAAAGCTCCGAGTTCAAATCTAGCTCTGACAATACTAATTATGTGATACTTAATTTGTCTCAGTTTCCTCATATAGAACCTATTTCTAAGTATTACTAAAAGGAAAAAATGAGATAATATTTGTAAAGCACTTAGCACAATGCTTTGCATGTAGTAGGTACCACCTATAAATGCTTATTTTCTTTCTTTTTCATTTTTTGTAGGTGGGACTTAAGCTGAATCTTGAAAGTGGCCAGAGAAGCCAGGAGGTGGAGCTAAGGAGGCAGAGCATTCCAGGAATTGAGGACTGCTAGTGAAAAAAAGGCCCAGAGTGGGAATATGGAGTGTTCTGTGTCAGTTACAGCAAGAAGACCAGAGTAGCTGGACCATAAAAAAAGAGAATAAAGTATAAGAAGACTGGACCAGTAGGAAGGAGCCAGGTTGTGAAGGACTGTAAATACCATACAAAAGATTTTATATTTGATTCTGGAGAGAGTAAACCTTAAAGCCATATATAAATATAATTTACTACTTTACAGTAACTTAAAACCCAGTAGCTAGAGTCAAGGTGACATGCATTAAAATCTTGCCTCATGCATTTACTAGCTACATATGTGACTCTGGACAAATTCTTTAACCTTTCTGCCTCAGTTTCCTCATCTGTAAAATGAGTGAAGATAATACTTCCGAGGGTTAATGGAACGAAAAAATTTGATAATACTCCTATGAGATTTTACAAACATAAAAGCTAGGTATTATTGAATTATAAAGCATTTAGGTGTCACAGTGGTTGGTGCCAGGCCTGGAGTCAGGATTATCTTCCTGAGTTCAAATTTGACCTCAGATACTTACTACACTAGCCTTATGACTTTGGGCAAATCACTTAACCCTTTTTGCCTCCACTTCCTAATCTGAAAAATGAGCTGGAGAAGGAAATGGCAAACCATTCCATCATTTTCATCAAGAAAAACTCAAATGGAGGTCATAAAGAGTGGGGCATGCGTGAACCATAAAAACTGAACTATAAGAAGAAAAGGAGAAAATAATATAAAAGCAGAACCTTTAAAAAAATATATTTTAAAGAATGGCATGGAATTAATAAGGCAATTTGTCCTAGAGAATTTAGGCCAGCCTTGGAGTCACATGCTCTGCATCCTACTCCAGCCTTTGAGTGTTATGTATCATAGGAACCTCTGATAACTTCTTAGTAGCAATTAAAACTGTAAAAATACAGTTAGGATTTTGTAGCTCAGGCTTGTAATCCCTCCTACCAGGATAGGCAAAGGCTGGTATTACCAGCTCCAGTCTAGTAACGAGTTCTAAAAACTAAACTGTAACAGGGCTAAAAGCCAGTAAGAGTGGCTGTCCTCACTAAAGCTTGGCATGAAAATCCCACTCCCTCCCCCAACCCCTGGAGCACTAGGGGCCACCAGGTTGCTTTACAAGAGGCACACAGGCCCACATCAGAAACAGAGCTAGTCAAAAGTTTTGTGCTGCTTTAGACACTAATGGCACTGCATTTTCCACCCTAGTAGGAATATGAGGGCTCAGTCGCAAAAAAAAAATCAGACAAAAATAACCCCAAAAAACTCACACCCTTGTAAATCTGGGAGGAATTGCTTATCTCCATTTTGCAGAGGTAGTTTCCACCCATGTATTCCCTGATTGGAAAGGTTGGGGGGGGGGGGGGAGGCGAAGTTTATATGTGGAATCTTGTGGGTCGTACATTTGCCTGGCAAATTCCGTAATTTCTTTTAAACATTACCAGGAAATGAGTCTGGATCCGACCTCTAACACATACCAGTTTGTGTGACCCTGGGCAATTCATTTAACCTCTTTTTGTCTTAATTCGCTGGTGAAGGAAACAGCAAACCACTCTACTATCTTTGCCAAAGAAAACTCCATGGACAACATAATCCATGGGGTCAAAAAGAATCGGACACTACTGAACAAGAAAGGGAATCCTAATCCTTAACCCATAGTGGAATGTAAACAGAAACAACAGTTTCAAAGAAATAGTCCAGCTGAGAGACTGGTGTTGCAAAAAGTAACTTATCTTGGCTTTCCTACCCTTTGAACAATTCTCAAGTGCTGCTGGGAGGAGCCCGGCCAAAATCCTTAACATTCTCATTAAGGTGAGTCAACACAAACACTTACTACGCTAAGTAATCTTAGTGGATATTCCCTCCAGGGAGATAAATTGAATTCCACCCGTCCCCAGCCCCGGGGGAACTAGCAAGAAAAGTCCAGGACCACACATCAGTTCGCCCCAGAGAGCAAGACAGCCTGAACTTTTATTCTAGAGGACTGGAGACCAAACCCCATCCCTGCGGTGCTCCGCACTTCCCAAGCTGGTCCCTTTGCATGCGCATATAGGCACAGCTCCACAGGAGTAAGAAAGGAAAGGCCGCCCGGGACTTCAGGACCTCAGGGCTCCCCAGGCGCAAGCGCACGGGGCTTTGCAGCATCCCAGGCTCTCACGGCGCAGGGCTGTGCGTACCGTGTTGGACAAGGAGATGCCCGTCTCCTGGCGTTGCGCCCGAAGCAGCAACTGATTTCCGTCGTCCAGGAAGTTGTTGACCTCAGAGCAGTTGTTTAGGTGCGACAGCTCGTAGGGCTCCGAGAGTAGCCCGAAGTAGTTTTGGATGGTGGTGAAAATGAAACGCTTCCGAATGTCTGCCGATCCGGTCGCCATGATCCCTGTAGAAAGGGAGGGAAAGAAGGAAGGAAGGAGGATCGAGTTCGGAGGGAAGTGTAGGGGACGGATCCGAGATCAGGCCCTCAGACTCCAGAGTGGGGGCCTGAGAGCTTCGCGGTTGCCTAGAGCCGTCGCTATAGCGACCGAACACCACGACTGCGCAGAATGTGCCTCTAGAACGCGCACGTGGACGAGCGCGTTCGCTGAAAGCAGAAGCCTATCGACTACATCGGAACTCCTCAACAGAGTTCTGCAGCTATCGATCTTCGGGGATATTCCCTAGCCCCATCTCCGCCTCTTTTCTAATATCTCCTCCCCTCAATTAGACCATGCTTTCTTTTTTTCAATATTCCTCCTTTACTTCTTCTTCTTTTCAGTATTCCTAGGCGCTTCTAGTCCCTGTATAGTGTCTACAGACGATGTTTGCATTTAATTTACCCTTGCAGTGCTATATAGTGAGCAAACCACTGAATGGCCTTGAAAGCAGGGACTGCATAGTGAATGCTTAATTAAGAGATCTAGGTTTTCTTTTCATCTTTTGCACTACCAGCTTTTACAAATACATATATTTTCGGTTTTTTTTTTAACATCACCTAAACTTCCACCTGTATACCTTTTCTTCCCCCTTCCCAAAGAGTTATCCTTTATAGCAAAGATTATTTTAAGAGGAAGGGGAAAATTTTTCAGCAAAACTGGCCAATTCATTGAAAAAAGCTGATGATATATGCAGTGTTACACACCATTTGACCCTCACTTCTGCAAAGGAAGTGAGGGGATGTGGGGAGTTATCTTCTCATATCTTTTAGAGGGCTTTGCTGCTTATTTTAAATTCTCAACATTCATATTTGGCTCTTTGTGCTTGTTCTCCATCCAATCCATGTAGTCATTATGTATCTTGTTTTTCTAACTGCTTACTTCTCTTTGCATCAGTTCGTGCAAAACTGTCCATGCTTTCCTATATTCATTTTATTCCTAATTTGTTACAGCACAATAGTATACCATTATATTCATGTACCATAATTTATTTAACCATTCCCTCATCAATGAACCCTTAATTTGTTTCTGGGTCTTTGCTACCAACCTGAAAAAAAATCATATTACCAGTTTTGACCTTAGGCTAAGTCCTTTCATTCCTCTCTCTCCTTTTCCTCATATTTATGGAGTCCAGGCAGCCTGAATACACACACACACACACACACACACACACACACACACATACAAATACATCCTTTTCAGAGAAAAGAGCACCAATAAAACTATACAAGTACAGCCTAATGCTAATCTAAAAATACCAAAATTGGTACATTAAATAGTAAGAAAGATTTGGGAGAAGTACTAGATATGATTCCTATTGTCTCTGCATTAACTCCTCAGTTTGCAACCTGACTCCAACCTATTTCAGGGCTTATATGTTATTCCTCATCCTAAACATTAAGGTACACTTTCAAATCCTTATAGATAATGATGAGGTGTACAAGATGTTCAGGGATTGGGGCATCTGGGTAGCTCAGTGGATTGAGAGCCAGGCCTAGAGACTGGAGGTCCTAGTTTCAAATCTGACCTTAGACACTTCCCAGCTGTGTGACCCTGGGCAAGTCACTTGACTCCCATTGCCTACCCTTACCACTCTTCTGCCTTGGAGCCAATACTCTGTATTGGCTCCAAGACAGAAGGTAAGGGTTTAAAAAAAAAAAAGAAGAAGAAGAAGAAGATGTTTAGATTGAGGGTTTGCCAAGTGCTTTTCAGAGTTGCTTTTCTCCTTTTGTGTCCACATCCCACTCAACTCTCACCTTTGCCTCCAAGAAACTATAATGTGCAGCAGGGTAAATTGTCTCAGCTGTCTGGCTAAACCAGGTTGAAGATAACAGGTCTCAAACCTGAGAATGAATTAGGGTAGTGTCTACCCCAGACATATGAAAACTTCTCCCAGCAGTAAAGGTAAATGAGAACAATTTGTTCTCCCAGCCATGAAGGTGGCTGAAGCAGGCACTATGGAGCCCTTAGATCTTGTTTAGTCATCAAAGAAGACAAGGTCATCCACTGTATCCTGAGCCATCACCAATCATTTTTGAATTTTGTCTTGCCATTGGACTTCAATTACTCTGGAAGAGATCATTTATGCAACTCTACCTCACTTAAAACCAATTTAGGTGCTAGTCAAAAGACATCATTAATAATGATGTCATTTTGGTCCTTTAAAATATGAAAGACAATCAACCAACCAGATGATAACCAAGCTGAACTCATTCCTCAATAAGTAACCTACTCCCATACAGTTATTTCCTCCCCATCATAGTTATTCTGAACCTCAAGATGGCCATTGTTCATACTCCACCACAAACATTCTCCTCACCCAACCCCACCAATGTCCCATTCTAAAGCCACCTTATTCTTTCCACTGTGCTCTTTGGTATGTCTGCTCCATAGGTAACAAACTAATTTTCATCCTAAACCATTCTGTTTCCCAAAGCTACTATTTTCTTGAAATCACCAAAATTTTGCTCCCTCCTGATACCAGACTCCCTTGGCTATCCTTTCCAACACTAGATGCATTTTCATTCATATCTTCTTATTCATTGGTCTTGGTGGGGATACTAGAATATGTATGCCACTCCTTGCTACTTCCAGGTCTCCATCTAACACTTTCATTCACTTTTCCTTTGAAGTTTGTAGAATCTATTTTTATCACACAATCAGGATCCTGGTGATTGTTATCTATTGACCTCTAGAACATTCCTCTTCCTTTGTCATATGAATTGAATCTAATTTGAAATTTTTCTTCCCCAACAATTGTCAGTATACTAAGGAAATTCTAACAAATAGTTATACTCCCTCAAATACTTTTACTTCCTAGTTCTTAAGTTTATCAATTTTCCATGACTTTTTCTCTCATTCCACTCAACCAGACACAAAGGTGGCCATTCCCTGGATCTTGCCATCCTTCCCAAAAGGACTACTTTCATCTTCATGAACTCTGAGAATTTTTTTATCTGATTACAGTCTTTTCATTCTACCTCTCCCTCTGCAACCCCCAATCCTATTATTTTTTTCTCTCTTTATCTCCAATTCCCTCCAGCCTTCAGTTTGTTTTTGTTTTTGTTTTTTTTTCCAGGTTGTCACTGCTGCATTAAGGGTTCATCATTTCAATCTCTTTGGGAACTGCTCAACTCTACATTATCTTCTCTTGAATCCCTTACTCTGTTCTTCTATCACTTATTGTTCCCTGTGAAACTTTGGGTTTCAATTATTCCCACCATTGGTTGCCTTTACTCTTACTCATGTCATCAAATGAAGCTAGGGAAAATCACAAAACCATTCTAACTGGATGCACTACAAGTTTATGTTAAATAATCTCAACTGGGCCCTCCACTGCTAAGCAACATTTTTATACCTTTGTTAAGATTAAAAATGATAAGGACTGATATAATAAGAGAAATTAGTAGTTTAATTAAAGCCATGGCCATGTAGGTAAAATATATATAAGACCGCACCTATCTTTTATATTTACCACCGGAGCCCATCCTGTCCCTCTGGTACCCAGCTCCTCAGAAGGATCAAGAGGCATTCTTTTGGCCCTCCTCTGAATCTAAACTGCCCCCTGCCTGGGGACCTTTGACGTCCCCACGCCCTAAGACTCATTGGAATCATGGGTAATGTAGTCTCAAAGTCTCCCACATGTCCATAGGGAGTCTGCTAGACACTTCCCAGAATTTAAAACAAACACCTTCCTAATGACTCACTATTCTAATCATCACAGCAGCTTTTCTAAATGTTTTTATCCCTCCTCATATCTTTCATACACAGCTTCCTCTTCTCCCCACCCTCTCAACTAAGAACTTTTTTCATGTTTCACTGAAAAATTTTAGGTTATTCACCAAGAACTATCTCTTCTCCAGTCTTCCTCAATTCACATTTCCTAGATGCCTTCTGCCACTATCTCTACCTATCCTGTCTCATTTGCATAGGTGTCCCTTCTCCATGCCAATACAAACTCCTGTATATGCATAAGTGAACCCATTCCATTCCATCTTCTCCAGTTCATTTCCTCCTCTGTCATCCCCATTCTCTTACTTAACTTTAAACTCTGTCTACAAGCTGTTTCTCTAATGCCTACAAATATGTCCATGTCTCCCCATTCTCAAAAAACTCCAAACAGTGCTTCTAACTTTAGATCCAACATGGTACCACACTGTCTCAGAGTAGGATTTAATAACAAGAACTATATGGAGACTTAAAACAAATTAAGCTACATTGAAATATAGGATTAATTTAACAATTTTAACAATACTTGCCTAACATTAAAGTAAATCCTATTAAAATCAACACTGAGTCCAAATATTTATTTTAGGAGGTAATTTTTTTAAATCGAGTATTGTTTCATTTAGCGAATAGATCTATAACTATGTCACCCTATAGAGCAAAGGTCAGAAACCTTTTTGGCTGTGAGAGCCATAAACACCACATTTTTTAAAATGTAATTTTGTGAGAGCCGTACAGTGCTCACAGTGAGCGCTCCTGTAACAGCACCTGAAAAAAAAATGACTTTATAGCTCCTGCAGAAAGAGCCATATCTGGCCCTCAAAAGAGCCAGATATGGCTCGAGAGCCATCCATTGCTGACCCCTGCTATAGAGGAAACTAGGTGGCACAGTGGATAGAGCATTGCTGCAAGAGTCAGGAAGATCAAGCCTCAGATGCTTACTAGCTGTGTGACTCTGGTAAAGTCATTTAACCCTTGCCTCAGTATCCTCAACTGTGAAATGGCAATCATAATAGCATCTACTATCCAGAGTTATAAGGGGGGGGGGGTGGAGTTTGGAATCAAATGAGTATTTGTGAAAGTACTTACTACAATGCCTAGCACATAGCAGGCACTTAATATGTTCCCTTCCCTTTCACCCTATATATTTCCTTCTCTGACATGACACTGTCTTTGTATAGGTGCTCATCTCTTCATACCTGGACTATTACTATAGCCTGCTATTTGGTCTCCCTGCCACAAGTCTCTCTCTACTCCAATCTATCCTCCACCCAGCAACCAAAATAATCTACATAAAGCAGATCTGACCATGCCACCTCCCACTACTCAGTAAATTCCAATGACTCCCTATCACATCTGCAATCAAATATAAAATCCTCTTTATGCTGGCCCTTCTATCCTTCTAACCTTCTTACACTTTACAATCCATCATACTCTGCAATCTAGAGATACTGGCTTCCTTGCTCCTCCTCAAATAAGATACATTCCATTTCCAGGCTCTTAGCATTTTCACCTCCTCTCCCCCATGCTTGGAGCTCTTTCCATTCTTCACCTCTTAGCTTTCCTGGCTTCATTCAATTCTCAACTTAAGTCCAATCTTCTTCAAGAAGGCTCTCTTAATCCTCCTTAATCTGAATGCCCTTTTTCTCTGACTTTTATTAATTTATATTGTATATATCTTTTTTATACATAGTTGATTGCATCCTGTCTCCCTATTAGACTGAGAGCTTCTTGATGTCAGGGACTATATTTTGCCTCTCTTTGTATCCACAGTCCTTAGTGTGCTGTGGCTGGCACACAGTAAACATTTAATAAAGTGCTAGTTGTTTGCTTTTCTTTTCTTTTTGTGTGCACAACTGAATCATTTTGTTAGCAAGGCTAGTTACTTAAAATAAGAAATTTTAGTAACTAATCCTCACCTCCTACTCCGCTAAATTTGTCTTAATCACTTCTTACATTATTTTCACAACAAGAACTATGAAGGTGATTTGTGATTATATCTTATACTGCTAGGGCACTAGGGCACCAAGATTGCTACGTATGGCTCTTCTTACAGAAGCAAAGGTATCCGCCACAGCCATGATTGGTGAATTTGATGGGAATAGGAAAGTGAACCTGTGATTTATTTAGTGTGGCAAATTCCCAGGTGAGCAAATTCCCTCTGGCAATAGAGCTCAATAATTTCCTATTCAAATGAAAGTCTTAGAAGAGTTGCCTGGTGTGTCACAACATGGCAAATATAGAAATATGTATTATAATAACATATATCCAACCTATGTTATATTACTTGCCTTCTTGGAGGTAGAGGAGGGTTGGGAGAGATAGAGAGAACAGTTTGCAAAATATAAGACAACAAATATTAAAAATTGTATTGGCATGTAATCTGGAAAATAAAAAAAATTATTATTAAAAACAAAAATAAATTTAAAAAAATAAAGTGCTAGTTGGCTGATTGATAGATTGGCATTCTTGCTGTTCTTCACAAAGGACACTCACCTACCATCCATGTGCCTTTGTACTGGCTGTTCTCCATATCTGAAACACACTCCCTTCTCATTTCATTTTTTTTCTTTAAAAATTTATTAGAAAACCGGAATATTCCAATAACCCATAGCTGTAGTCATCAAAAGAAAATGTAGATTGTTAGAAGTAAAAAGTAGCCAAGAATAAGAATTCTCTTTTAGGCCACAAGAGAGTGAGGATTTTATAATGACTGCAAAAAATAAATCCAGAAAGTCTACATATTGCATAAAGCAACTACTAAAAAAGTAACGGTTCAATGTAAATGGACAGGAATGTTCTTTTTACAAATTTATAGCATCTGCTGAACATTGCTGTTGCAATACACTGATTTAAAAGCCGAACACTACTGATATTTTTAAAATAAAATTTTTACTTATCAAAACATACCCAAAAACCTCCCCCCGCCAAAAAAAACCAAGACATAGATGGACACCCTCTAAGTCACATGCTGAACTATTCAATACTGGAAAACTTCACAATCCAGGACCCATACCCGTGCTGCTGCAGGATAATTTCAACAATGTTTTAGCCTCTTGATATGATCCAGACATGCACTTAAAGTTGATTCTTTCCTTCAAAACTTGCCTCAAGTACCACTACAAGATCTTTCCTGAGGCCTCTAGTTGTTAATTCCATAAAACATTTCCTTGCATTTACTTTGCATATTTTGCATTAACATATGTGCCTTTTGTCTCCTACAATAGAAATAAGCTCCTTGAGGTCATGGGCTGCTTCATTTTTGTCTTCATAACTCTTAGCATAGTTCCTGTCACATAGTAGACATTTCATAAACACTTGCTGATGTGGCTGTCATAAATATAATCCATAATTAGGCAGAGAAGTGCTAAATGTGAAATTACTTCAAATCCTATCTCTGATAGTTGGCAAGTCACCTAGCCATAACCTCAGTTTCCTCACCTGGAAAATGAGAGGGTTGTATTAGTTGGCCTCCAAATTTACAGCTTTAAATCCATAATCTAACCCAGATGGGGAAACTGAGGACCAACTAGTGAGAGGAAAGCAACTCATCCAAGATCACGTAAATAATAATAGAAGTTCAACTAGCCCAGGTCTCCTGAATCCAAGATTAGTCCCAAGTTTCACTGTTAAAAGGAAAACATTTTAGCTAAATTTCATAACTGAAAAGGATTACTGAATATGTTCAAAATGGAAATAAATGTAACAAAGTCAATGTAATTTCAAAAAGAAACAGTACGAAGTCTAATCTCATATGCAAAATAATTATAGATTTAAAGCTGGCAGAGACATTATAGATCAAGTTTCAACTTTATCCTTTTCCAAATAAGGAAAGTAAAGGGCAGAAAAGTTGTGACTTGATGATGGCAGAGTCAAGTTCCACATTCAGGACTTTTGACTCCTGGAACAACACTAATTCCATGGGACTACACTGACTCAGAGTTTGTTTAGTAACAAGAACTATTTGGGAATATAAAACAAATTAATCTGTATTGAAACCTAGAACTATACAATTTTAATATTTGCCCAGCAAGTCAAATCTTATTAAAATGAAAACTGAGTCTTAATATTTGAATGCACATGGAATTATTTTAATTTGGGTATTGCTTCATTCTGTGAATAGACCTATAGATGTCTTACACACAAAATTTATGATAATATTTATTGATATATAATGAGATTTTTCTGTGCTTTTCTTTATCTTTATTCAATATTATATTCAATATGTTTGAGTCCATAAATAGCACTAATGTTGCAATGTCTACAGCATAAAATTATAAGGAATGCTAGAATAGAATTATCCCTAAGACAGAAGCTATCTATAGACATATAAAAATGTTCGAAATCACTATTGATTAGAAAATTGCAAAGTAAAAGAACTCTGAAGTATCATCTCCCATATATCAGATTGGCTAACATAACAGAAAAGGAAAATTACACATATTGGAAGGGATATGGAAAATCAGGACACTAATACACCATTGAAATTATGATCTGATCCAACCATCTTGGAGAGCAATTCGACATTAAACTCAAAGGATTATAAAACTGTGCATGCATTAGAAAGCCAAATGGGCACCTGTCCAGCATCTCAAGAGCTTAGTCCAGTGATGGGCAAACATTTTAAATAGGGGGCCAAAGGAAAGGAAATGCTCATCTGTCAGTCTGTTTCTAAGGCATTAGACCTTGGGTCTAATGCTGTGACATTTCCTCTCCAGGATCATTACTAACTAAAAAAAAAAAAAATTATGTGAAAGTGCTTTTAAAACAGAAAAATGCTTTACAAATTCAAAGTATTAGTTTTATTGAATGATTAAATTTAATAGGATATATTTTAACAAAGATAAAAATAGAAGTCTGATTTCAGGTTAAAAATAAACTTAATAAGTATAGAATTATACTTATTACACACCTACTTTGTGAAAAACATTTGGGGTTTTTAGTTAATCACAAGACCCATTTAAGCCAGCAGTATGGCACAAATACTAAAAAAAAGCTAAAACTAATCTTAGGCTATAATTATAAAAATGTAAGGTGCTGACAAGCTAATAAAATGAATTTATATAGGGATAAATGTAAAGTCTACTGATTTTAAAATCAACAGCATAAGTATAGAATGGAGGTGGCATGACTGCACCAAGATTCAGGGCATTTAGTGGACTTCCAGATGATTATGAGTCAAATGTGGCATGTCTTACTTCTTGCAAAGTTCTTGGAACTACAAATCATCAGATCTCAGAAATGCAGAATTTAAGAAGTGCCCCCAGAAATCATCTAGTGTAGACCATATCAAAAGAAGAACCCCTCATACCAAAGCAGTAGTCATCCACCCTTTGCTTGAAAACTTCCAATTGTGAAGCATTTAACACACTGCCAGTAAGTGCTATATAAATATTAACTGCTTTTCTTGTTGTTATTGTTATTATGATTATAGTCTCAGGATTGAACCATTATCTTCCAGAATGATTGGATCCAGCCTCCAGTCCGACCCTTCTACCCCCCCAGTCTGAGCACCCACCCTGCAGTCTGAGGACACACACCCAGTCCGACCATCTATTAAGAATATCGAGCATTTTAAAAATACCATGTTTGAGGAAAAAAATATTTTCTTGGATAAGAATAGTCCCCCAGTCTCTCAACCCCAGTCTGAGCACCCACTGCCAGTCCAACCGTCTATTATGTATATAAAACATTTAAAAAATATCAAAGTTGAGGAAAAAAATATTTTCTTGGTTAAAAATAGTCCCCGTCTCCCACCCCCCAATCTGAGCATCCACCCCACAGTCCGACAGTCTATTAAATATATAAAGCATTAAAAAATAACAGGTCTTAGGAAAAAAATATTTTCTTGGTTAAGAATAGTCTCTCATTCCCAGTCCGAGCACTTATCCCCCAGTCTGAGCACCCACCGCCCCAGTCCGACCCCACCCCCAATCCTTCCGTCCCACCCAGCCCCACCTGGAGTCTGACCATCTTTCCCACTTTTCCAGTCCCTCCGTCCCACCCAATCCTGCAGTCCCACCCCTCTTCCTCTGTCCAACCCCCATGTATTTTATATACCCCTGGTGTTTTATATTGTCTTCAGTTATTTTTAATGTAATTTACTTTTCCATCTCTTCCTTTTGGATTTTGTTGGTCATAAATTGAAATATTTATGTGAGTTTGTTTTGTATCCTGTGACTTTGCTAAAGTTAATTATTTTTATTGAATAGAATATTTTGATTTAGAATAGAATAATAGATTTATTGGCATATAGTTGGACAAAATAGAATATTTAGATTTAAAATAGAATACTAGATTTATTGGCATATAGTTGGGCAAAATAACTTCCAATAACTGCTTAACTTTTTTCTTGTTTATTTCTTGGTTAGATTTCTCTACTTTTTAGATATCTATTTATCATTTTAGTATCTATTTCTTCCTATAACTCATGTAACTTTTCATTTTTTAATCTGGATGATATACCATTTGGTGTATACGTTTAATGTTAATATTGTTTCATTTTCTATGGTACCTTTTATCGTTATCATAATTTTCTTCCTCTTCTCTTTTGATTAGATCAATTTTTACTTCTGCTCTATCTGAGATTGCTATTTCTGCTTTTTTTTTAATTTAGTTGCAGCACAGTTGTTTCTGTTCAAAATAATTATTTTTACTCTGTGTGTGTGTCCCTGTTTTAAATTTTTCTTGTCAAGAGCTTATTGTGTGACCAGAAGTTTTTTAATCCACTCTGCTATCCTTTTCCATTTTATGGGTAAATTTACCACATAGGGTTTTTTCTTTTGATCTCCAGACATTGTTTTCTGTTTTTGCCATGACAATAAAGTCTTCAGTACAATTGAAAGAGATGGGGAATGAAGATATATAATATAGGAGGGAATGAGACCAAGGTTACAAAAAGTCAGATCAGCCTTAGAGAAAGGAAGTGCCACTTTTTCATTATAGGCAAGAGAAGTGGAAGTGGAAGTGAAATATTTTGTTTAAAAGGTTTAGGGCCATCATAGAGGAAAATTATCATGTTTCACTACCATACTCAGAAGGACTTTTGTTTTAATTTTTATTATTATGAACATGACAAATATTTACATAGGGACATTTTCATATAAGAAAAGCAAAAAAAAATTACATATAAGTGGAGCCTCAGGCTTTTTGTGTTCTGAAACATCAAGAGGACATGTGAGCATCCCAGCATTCCTGACCAGTACAGCTTGGATGCCCCAAAGGATCAAGGAGACTTCTTTAGGAGTGACCTTTAGGCCCCCAGCCCAGGTAGTGGAGACAAGTAATAAGGATCATTTGGTGGTACCAGTGCACTGGGAAAAGTTCCCAGAACTCCTTTTCTCATGTGACTGTGTTTCTGTAGTACTGGGTGATTGAAGACCCAGGAGACACCAGGAAGTAAGGAGACTAAGCAAGAAGTGTCTAAGATTTCAAAGGTAATATCCAAGAAATCAAAACATTTTCTGAGTGGATATCTAGGTACCAACAAGGTTTGTAAAGTTAGCCTGTATTGGACCAACCAGAACAGAGACTATTTTTCCCCCTACACCTTTGTCCCTCCATTTCAGAGGTATGAGTGCAAAAGGAAGTCATTTCATAGGAAAATCAGATGAGAATCAGCAGTGAATTTGTATCCATTAAGAATAGGATGAATGAGTTATATTTTATATATTTTTGTTTTGCAATTCTGTCTCAAAGAAATATTTTACTTTGTCAATGTATAGCTCTTGCCAGACCTATTAGTAAGAAGCAAACTGAATTAAATTGCTTTTTAGAATATCCCAGAAAGGGCTTAAGTTGAATTAGATAAATCATAATTATCATCAAAGAAAACCCTAGATATAACACCGTGTGGATTTAATATAAACTGTACCACCTTATTCCATTTGAAAACCCATTTTTGATCGGTATTAGCTCCTTCCTTTGACTAAGAACTGTGTGGTGTCCTGGTGACCCAAAGTCCCTGGGAGACGAGTGATGTGGTAAAAAGTCAGGACCTGAACCAGGACTGAGGTTAAGAGAGAGTCCCAGGAGGAGTGGCAAAAACTGTCTTCATAAGAGAGAGGATAGGAAGTGCTCCCTCTTGCTGGACACTCATCCCTCTCTTTCCCTTCTCTAGAGAGAGTTTAACATTTGGCCAGCTGCTTGTGAACCACTCAGGGTGACCAGGTGATAGATTTCTCTCTCTCTCTCTCTCTCTCTCTCTCTCTCTCTCTCCTCTTTGCAATTTCTGCACGTTGATTCTAATTCTGCCCCCATGGACAGGGAGAACACCATACTACTTCATTCAAAAACAGGAAGACGCATCATTTCCTTCCACCCTCGTGTTCTCATTCAGCAGAAACATTCATAGGTTTTTCAAATAATTCTCATATGACAAGATATAAGGAGGGAAGAGGCACTAAGGAATAAGAAATGATGAATATAAAGAATTTAGATAAGCATAGAAAGACTTACATAATTTACTGAAGAGTACAGTAAACTGAACCAAGAACAATATATACAAAAACAGCAATGAAAGGGGAGAAAATAAAAATGAAACTGAAGGCTGTGTAATTATTATGACTAAGGTTGGCTTTGGGAAGAAGTTAAGAAAATTTATCTCACTCCCTTCATTTCTGATGTAGGGGACTATGGGTTTGTTATGTTATGTTATATTACACTGTCGAGATGTATTTGACATATTGCTTTTGTTGAATTGCTTTTCCCCCCTCATTAAAAAAAAAATCTGTTATAAGCATTAGCTTGAAGGCTCAAGAAAAAAATTTGTTTGGAAATGCATATGATATAACAACAATAAGCATTATTAAAAAATGTAAGGCCTTTAATTAAAATGGATCTGAAAATATTTAGAGAGAAGGCAACTGTCTTCAGGACACTCTTATCTTTCCATCTCCATAAGTGCTCAGGATCTGCACCAAAAGTTCCAAGGTAGTAACCACTTGCAGTTCCTACATTAACAACCAGATGGCAGGTGGGACTCTTCAGCTAAGGACTATGTCTGGTCAGACAAAGGTAGATAATGGCAACCTAAGCATCAATTGGCTGGCTCACCAATCAAGGTAGCTGAGCCCCAAGGAAAGGATTAGACACCTAAAGGGATTAGCTTCCTTAAATGTCCTTAAAACCACCTCTAGAGGTGCAATCCAAAGAATAACAATGATAATATTTAACATATTTATAATACTTAGAAGGAAGCAAAATGATTAATATAGATGAACCAAACTGATTCTCACATCAACCTTGTAGAAGTTAGAAAAATAGTGTGGAACTATAGAGGACCTTGGTTTAACAGATTTAGAAATGGAAAAGAACTTTAGAAATTCTCTAATCTAACTCCTTCATTTTAGAAATGAGGATCTGAAGCCTAAAGACTCTGAGTGATTTGTTTTCCAGTCAATTCAGTCATGTCTGACTTTTTATGACTGTATTTGTGGTTTTCTTGGTAAAGATACTGGAGTGGTTTGCCATTTCCTTCTCTAGCTCATTTTACAGATGAGGAAACTGAGGCAAACAGGGTTAAATGATTTGTCTGGGTCACACAACTAATAAGTGTCAAGCTGAATTTGAACTCAGGCATTCTATTCATGGTGCCACATAGCTACCCATTTATATATATATATATGTGTGTGTGTGTGTGTGTGTGTGTTTATAAATTATTATCAATAATATAATCATTATGGAAGGTATTATAGTTTCCAAAACTCACAGCAGACCAATTTCTATCTTCTACTTAATTTTTGGCACTTCCTGCCCCCCCCCTTTATTTGGTACTCAAGCAAGACATTTATATGCACTAATTCATATCCAGTTATAAAGCATAATCTGGGCAAAGTGTTTTTCTCATTCATATTATTTTGTTATTGTGAATAATTAAACCAAATTCTTATTCATTAGTGTGAATTTCATTGAGGAAGTTTTGTAATGTCCCAGGGCTTGCTGCAATACTCTCCACACATAAATCATTGAGTCAATAAACATTTATTGAGTGTCTACTATGTTCCAGGCACTGTGCCACATTCTGGGAATCAAAAAAGAAGCAAAAGACAATCTCTACTCTCAAGGAGTTTACAATCTAAAATGAGGCATAAAACATGCAAACAAATATATGCAAAGCAAGCAATATGTAGGACAAATGGAAATAATTAATAGTGGAAAGTGACCTAGAATACTATCATTAGCTCTGTGTTTGTACAGCTAACGGTATGACAGCAAAAATTAATTGAGGCTGAAGACCTCATCCTCATGGACATGGTTAACATCCAGCAGTTTCAAGGTCTGGCACCTGAACAGCTTGATAGTCCCTTGTCCCCCTGAAACTATTTAGATTAATCTATGTCAGTTGGCATCAGCAAGAAGACAAATTTAAGGATATCATTAAGAAATATGGAAAGTTATTGCAGAGTGAGAACCCTACAATTACTGATTGTACAGGACTCAGTACCCTTAGAAACTACACCTCCAAAGTAACTGATGCTTCACCCAACCAATTCCTGTGTAGATCAGTGTGTCAATGCCTGAGGCAATTATTGAAGGTAGAGAGATCCTTTCTTTTCTGATCCTAATGTGGAGGAATGGCAGTCAATCCTATTAGCCTGAGAAAGTAGGGAGGACTGACTCAGATATTGGATAGTGGTAGTCCCTGAAGAGAACCACTCTTAAAGTAGTCCAAGACTCATGTCTGGAAGTACAGCTCTGAGATATTCTTCTTCCCACATCTATGAGATCCCTCTCATATAATCTTGAAAAAAACACTTTTTTCTTATATAATAATGCAGAAATTTTTATGAGTTCCTCTCAAAAGGATTTGTGCAAATGGCAATGATTGCATCATTATATGATGACTACCTTTTGGGTAAAGATATTTTTCCTTTCAGAGTTTAGATGCAATAAAACCCTAGCAAGACATTATCAAAGACTATTATCTGGTTAAAATTAAATCAGTACATACACCCAGCCAGTGTTTTTCTCAGTTGGAACCTGAGAACTCTTTTGGACCCTTTGAAGTTGTTCTTTCGCTGTGCATAATTTGCTTTACCTTTTTGTTTTCTGGAAACAATCTTGCTTAGGCTTTAAAATGAATATTCTTTCATTATGCTTTTAAAAATACATCTTCAGTGATGTTAAATACAGAAGGGAAATCTTTTCACATCACAGTAAATGTCAACATAAAGAATGTTCATATAAGCAGTTTGCTTAGTGAGTCATTTTTTTTCTGCTTGCTTTTCTATTTTTATTTATATACAGAAATGGCTGAGTGTATGTATTTAAACAACAGTTTTCTTCTTCACAGCCTAGCATCTTTTCTGGCTGGATTCAGTGATAAAATGATAATACTTTAACATCACAGCCTGTTGCTATGGAAATTAATAGAACATCAGAAAATTGGCAACATCTACCTCTCCACCAGAGTTGCTTGATAAGATTCTAAAACATAGATAGTCAAGAGGTAATTCCTCTTTTACAAGAAGTTCCTTGCCCCATCCACTCATTTGTTTTAATTACTCTAGATTGTAAATAATTATGAAGTTAATTATTCTACATGTGAAATTATGTTCACAGAAATTAGAGGGAAAATATCTATTGTATTTCTTGTATTCTATCCAAAATTAACGGTTTTATAAATGGAAAAGAGATTGGAAACTGAAGGGCATCAGTAAACCTGAAGTCAGTTCTTTGGGATTCAGTCATCCTATCTATAAAATGATAGTTGAATAAGATTATCTCTGAAGTCCCTTCTAACTCTAGCATTTATGAATTTGCTGCGTAATTTCTAAACATTTATTTTAAAATATAGGAAAAGTATTTTCTGGGAAACAAAAAGGAAATTTGGGGAAATTTTAAAGTGTAATAAATATTTTAGCATCAGTCACATTATTAGAGCCAAATAGTTGGTGAACTCAGGGTTTTTCCTGGGTTTTCATGACTTCAATCTTCTCCAAGGAACAATCACTTTAGTTAAACATATATTTCTAGACCAAGTAGAAGTCATAGCTGAAGAAAGCACCAAAGGAGAGAACCACAATGTAGAGCAACAATTTCAAACTTTGCCATTCACTGCTATTATTAAATATGTGAACTCTTCAGGTCCGGAAGAAAGGAGTCAACTCTCAATCAAGTGCCATCCCCTTCCTATGGAAGAAACTACCCTAGGTTAGTACTTGGTGGTCCCTGTGGGATTTGACATTCAGCAGACAACTGAGTTCTTTCACTATCTAATAATCTTAAGGTACATTTCCCTTGTGGGGTGGAGGTAGAAGACCATCCCAAAATAAGTCTGGAGAATTGTACAGGACCTTGGAGAATATGGGACTCACTAGTGTCAAGAAGAATTAGCTTAACTGATTATGGGTTCGATATGAGTCCTCATAATTAAAAAAATGAGTCCACTTTTTTTTAGAGTTAAGCAAAGTATATTTTGGATTAAATGTA
This sequence comes from Gracilinanus agilis, assembly GCF_016433145.1. Taxonomy (NCBI): domain Eukaryota; kingdom Metazoa; phylum Chordata; class Mammalia; order Didelphimorphia; family Didelphidae; genus Gracilinanus; species Gracilinanus agilis. Next base: position 182,618,173 of record NC_058132.1, on the reverse strand, counting down.
TTTTTAAATTATTTTTTCACTCAAGCTTGGATTTGTTTCTAAAAGAGATGTGACTGGATTGGTGGAGAAAATGCTAAGTGAACCATGACATTAAGTGCCTGCTGAAAGGAAGCGTTGGTGGTAAGAATTCCTTGGGGAAGTGACACCTGGTGAGAGAGAGAGAGAGAGAGAGAGAGAGAGAGAGAGAGAGACAGAGAGAGAGAGAGAGAGAGAGAAATACTTTGGAAGCTCCAAAGGAAGAGGAACCCATGGTTAGTTGAAATAAGAGTAATGAATGAAACCTTAAAAAGAGACAAACATAAGCTTGATATGAGGAAAAAGGCCATTAATAGTCAGAACTGTCCAAAAGTGAATTGCACTGCCTCAGGAAGTACTAGGTGTCCTTACTTCAGCAGTCATTAAGCAAGGGCTATATGATCACTTGTTAGGTATATTGTGGGCAAAGAGGTGATACAATGGAATGAGTGCTGGGCTTAGAGTCAGGAAGACCTAAGTCCAAATCCAGCTTTGGACATTTACTAGCTGTGTGACCCTGAACTAATTACTTAACTCAATTTCCCTCAATTTCCTTATCTATAAAATGAGCTGGAAAAGGAAACAGCAAAGTACTCAAGGGGCCAAGATCCCCACCTTCCCCTAAAAGAGGGAATCATGAACAGTCAGACATGACTGAAAATGACTAAATAAAACAAGACAAAATAGCCACTAAGGTCTTTCTAAATCTGATGTTGGCAACCCAGAGGAGATAATATTCAAGAAAAAAAAGAAACATGAAACCTATCAACTTAAATGTTTATACGTAAATTGTTAACATATGGGTAATAAACAGGATGAAGAAGAGATCCTAATTTAACAACACAAAAATCAACCTTGTAGGTGTTTTTGACACCTGGTATGATTGGAATTATGACTAGAATATAGTACTACAGAAGTCTATCTAATGCAAAATTTTTCAAAAAGTGTTTTCAGGTGGGAAAATTCAGGAAATCAATTGGTTTCCTGATGGTGGAAATTTAGGTGAAGAACATTAGACAGAGAAATAGAAATATTTTTTAATAAGAGATACACTACAAATCACAGAGGCAGAAGGTGATAAAGCAAAAGATACTTATTAAACACTTTATGCTAGTAACTGTGAAAAAGGAGGAATTAGATATATAATAAACTTGAAATGGATGTATGATATTTTAGTGACGTAAGACTTCAACCATTTCATCCTTCATTTGGTTAGGGGACCTACTTTTCTAGACTTGACTGACCAACAAGGAGAAACTGAAATGACAGTGACCATTCATCACAGTGTTCATGACAGAAAAGAGGAAAACTATACAGCAAGTATTCACAGGGTATCATCTTTGCAGGTCCCTGACTATTCTCTGGGATTTTATTATAAATTGGCAGAATATTCAGTCTTTTAACTCCTTGGTATATAATAATTTGCCATCATTTTCCAACTCTGCATTTTCATTAAACACCAAGATTTTGGAGTATGATTTGTCTCTGGTTAGTGTTTCTGATAGCAAAATTGACCATGATACCATTGCTTGTTGCTCTAATAGCCCTTCTGAGCTGAGGCCATGGTAAGGCAGTTCACCTTCTGCAACCAATCTCTCAGTAGAGTAAAGCCTGCTTGTGATTCTTGTATGTCATCTATGTCTTCCAAAACTCCAAGTGTGACCATTAGGCAAGCCTGGCTCTCATCAAAAAAATCAGCTGATAAGAAAGTATCATTTTTTAAACCCTTTCATCTTAGAATCAATATTGCATATTGGTTCCAAGACAGAAGAATAGTAAGGGATAGGTAATTGGGTTAAGTAACTTGCCCAGGGTAATAAACCTAGGAAGTGTCTGAGGCTAGTTTTGAACTCAGAACCTCCCATCTTTGGGCCTAGCTCTCTATCCATTGAACCACCTGGTTGACCCCTAGAAGTAGTTCTAATAGAATTCTATGTGTACTAGAAAAGCCTCATGATAACTCCACTGGGCTTTTTGCTCAAGTCTCAGGGTCCTTGTAGTCTAAATTATGGTCCATAGTTGCCCTGTAATCTTGGAGACATATGGGGCCAATCTCTAATCTCTCTCTAATCTACAATCTTCCTCTCTACTATTCTAATCCAATATTATTCTAATCTAATCTTATCTCTAACCTAATCTTTGTTTGCTATATCAACTCTATGTACCTGAACATAATGAAGGATTGTCTTTGGTACATATACTTTACTAGTTTGTCCATACATACCATTTCATCTTACTGGTGATTTGGTCAGTCAACTAGTATATCCTGTGCCAGATGCTGTACTTATCAATTATTTAGTTCACTCTAACATGGTCCAAATTCTCCATGGACCCTGCCCCTTTGGTAACTAGTCTCTAAAGCAATTTTTAAAAAATTTATAATGGCAAATCTAAATCAGTACCCAGGCATTCATGCACAATTTTTGCATGTCCTAAAAGTTTCCACTCATAGTAGGTGGTGACATCCCACTGAAAAATATCCTAGCTTTCCATACTGAGTCCTTTGTGAGAGTATTAATTAATTCTTCTCCATTACCTCCAGGAGAATGTCCTACTATCATTGGCCCCAGTCACTAACTACAAAGGAGAACATTCTATCTTTAAGTAAACCTTTGAAATCATCTTCAATCTATCCTAAATTCACCAAGAGATTCTTACACTCAGCCATGAACTCCTGTTCAACTGTGGAGGGGATGCTAAAAGGGGAAATTTGGTAATTTTAAATGCTTCCTCTCACAAATGGCAAAGCTCCTTTAAGGATCCCAATGTTTCCCCGAAAACAAAGACTTGTTTGTTTAAATAATAATGTTCTATAAGTGGTGTTGAACATCTAGGAGTCATGAAACCCGACAGTATTCAAAGAATAAAAAAATAATAGAATAGAAAGGTCAAATGAGAGGAGGAGGATGGTCATGAACAGGTTACATCACATGACAAGAAAATTCAAGGAAGATTCTGAATAAAACTTCATTAAAGGTGGACAGTGAGATCAAGGAATAACTAATGAATGGCAGTGTGCTCTCTTGGCATCCTCTCCATGTCTGGAGAAATTGAGAAACACATCCAGCATGTTGGATAGCTCTCCATGGCCTTAGGAGAAGCCATAGTCAAGAATCCCATAGAATGAGCTTCACGCTATAGAATTGGTAGGAACATCAACCTCATGAGATCACAGATCAACTGGGTATTTGAGTATTACATCAATTCACAATATGATATGACTGCTTCATCTTCCTTCACATTTAATTTGTCTAGTACTTTACCATCTCCATTACCACCCTCACCAAGGAAAGATGATATAGCATAAAATCCTTACAATAGCTTCATCCTTATAGTTAGTGAAAATCCCTAATAGTAGTAATCCCAGATAACCATCTAATCCCACCACAGGACACAATTCTTTAATACTTGAACAGATATGGTGGCTATTTAAAACTCAGCTAAACCATTTCAATATGCAATTATAGATTATACTTCAGCATAGTAGTGGTTCACTGAATTTATATCAACACGGTATAAAATGACTCTTCAACAAAGTAAAAAATGCCATTTCAACAACAAACAAAAAAAACACTTTAGTATAATGGTAAAATATTTATTTGAATCATAGTTAGCTAGAACACTGTTAATTCAGGAAACTTTAGTTAAACTGAAACTTTATAATCCATTTTCCTTAAGCATCCACAGATAATCCATCTACTTTCTTTTATATCCCCAGTGAGTCCCATGAATATAACCTGAGGACCCACAAATGTCATTGGCCCCTAGCTATCACTGGACCCCCTAGCTACCTTGGATTCAGTAGGATATTTGAGATAATTTTAAATGTGAAAATATGACTCAAGTTCCTTCCAAGGAACATTATATTCACACACTATAAAGTAACCAGAAAATCAAATAGGAAATATTTAATTAAGCAAGAATAGCAAGGTAACTCACAAGAAAATAAACAGGGATTTTTAAATCTTTCAAGCAGTGCCAAAGATAGCTATAATTACCTACAGATGTCAGTGGAGTCAGCAAGTCCTGGGGAAACTCAAGTAGAGGTGCTAGGATGAGAGAGGCATACAGAGTGATATCTAGTTATTTCCCAGATTAGCTTGGTCTGAGTATGTGGCATTGAGATTTGTGGATATCTCTTGAGTGCAGTTATTCACTTCACTGGCTCCAGGATAGTTAGGATTCTGCCAGTTCAAAGATACCATTGCATATTTACTCACATGGAATCTCTTCCTTATCCTTTCTTCAAAGACTTTCTTTGTTCTTACTGTGGCCAAAAGGCTCTCTTCCTTCTCAGAATGCTCTCTGTGGTTGGCAAGAAGATTATGTTGCCACCATTATAGCCCTCCCCAGTACTCTTTTCCTATTTCACTGGAGTATCTACCTTCTGATAAAGCCTTTAGTCCAGATACAGGGTTTATGGAATCCTAATCTCCTAGCCTTCCTCCACCAAATGAAGGGGCCCTAAGGACATTTGTGAAATCATAGTCTCCTTTGCCTCAGTCATTATGGGCCATGAAATCAGACAGTCATCCATTATTGACAATGACCAATGTGCCCCTATTATATCACTGTATCAGACTGCAATCAGAATTCCTCCATCATGCCCCAGAAAACTCTTCATCCTAGAAGATCACTCCAGTCTTGGAATTCACACCTTGGAAGCACCCTCAGCCCCTGTGACTCCTTCTGACTGAATGTTCTTTCAAGTACCTCCATTTTAAAGAAGATACAGAGTTTAGCCATTACTTCATTTCTACTCAGTCTGCAATTCTCCAAAATACTGTGAAGATGGGATTAATCCTAACCTGGCTATTTTTATATTAAATCACCAAAAGTGTAAATACCCCACTTAATTCTCAAGTGGGGGAGGTCTGTGACCCACATGTACAAGAGTGGGTAACAAATCAGAATCAACTGCCTCCATGGGCAGTCTTAAGCAAAGCTCTAGCCTATAACTGGTACACATAAAATAGAAGGATTGCACAGGAAGTAACGCAAAAAGAGGCACCTTTAAAAGAGAGTTATAACTTCCTGTAGGACTACTTCGTTCTTTGGAGTTCAGAGTTTGAGTTGGAGGCTGGTGAAGAATCTGATTACTGGACCTGAGACTTAATGAGATTGTTCTTAAATTTCTCCCTTTGAACTACCACGTGATGAGTGGAAAAGACTGACTTCTTCCAGGACTATTCTAAAGGGTCTCTTCTCTTAAGAGAGGCTTTGTGACTGAAGCCTTTGCTTTATTCATCCCTGGGCCCTCTGCTCAAGACTGATGCCCCTCTGGTTGAGGACTAATTAGCCCTGCCTGGGTTGAGCCAGGGGCTGGAGCAAATATACTTAGAGGTTTAGGTTAAAAATCTCGCCCTATCCTCAATCTGATTTTCTTACTTTCACTCTCTCTTCCTATTTGTAAATAAACTACCATAAAAGTCATTCTGACTTGAGTCTTTCATTAGGAATTGAATCAATTCCTCGGCAACCACCCCTTTGAATATTCTGTCCAATCAAAACTAATTTTCCCCCCTTTACAATACCCTAATGAAGAATGCTCCCTGCAGTCAGCTTCCTATCATGTTAATTCTACTTTAGAATATAAGCTCCTTGAGGGCAGATCCTGTCTTTGTTTTTATTTGTATTCTCTGTGCTTAGTGCAGTGCCTGGTACAGAGTAAGCACTAAAAGCTTAATAAATTGCTTGTTGGCTAACTCTTTATATTGATAGTATTTCTCTGAGTGGCCAGTCTTCTTTTGGGATTTTTCTTTTGGACTAGATCTAAGATTCCACAGATGTAATGAATTCCCAGTAAGAAAACTTTGCATTACGATGCAAAAGTCTACAACTAATAGTTTTATAGATTAGTCTACAACTAATAGTTTTATATTTTCTTATTATTTATATTATTTATTCCCCCAGTAGAATGTAAGTCTTTTGATGAGAAAGAAAAAAAATGTGTTTGTCTTTGTAGTGTCCTGAATCTAGTGGATGTTTAAAAATATGTGTTTATTAATGAGAGTAGTTGTTGAATTTGGTTTCAGAGGGCAGAACAAGTGCTAATGTGGAGATTATTCCATGTAGGGAAGTCAAAGCTTCTTAATATTTATAGCTGTATAAAAATAGAAGGTCCTTCCTCAGTGTCTAGTCCTGCTTGACGAGTTACTTGTGGGTCATTGAACCCCTGGGATAAGAAAAATGAGCTGGGCTTACAGGAGGGCTGAGTGGCCAGACTGACAGATCAGACATGCAGACATCTTCCTGCTGAGTGACAAAGTCTATTGAGTTGGGGTACACACTTTATAGGGAACATGAGTTAGGCTGAGGGATTAGGCAAACCTTTTGCAGGAACTATGGTTGGTAATGATTTGCAAGATAGAAACAATGGATGTAGATTGCCTTAGTGGCTCTAAGCAGTGTTTTCTACAGGATAATAAATCACATGTCAGTATATCAATGTATGACCCAATACTGTATGTTCTTCTCACAGAACTCTTGTATTATTATTTTCTTGGTGGGACATCTAGTATTTGGGGAGGGGGAAAGTTTTCTTTTTTCATGCTGGTGAGCAGTCTTCTGCTTTGTGATTTCTAGCAGATGGTCCTGATTTTATTGGAGCCTACTCTCATTACTGGAGGCTACATCTACTCCTTTTTTATTTAAATTAAACAAATGAAGGCAAAGTAAATGAGTGTATGGTTTGTATGGATTGTGTAAGGCTAGAAAGTTAAATTCCAATTCTATTTTGCTAAAGTTCTATTTGCTTGGAAATGGAGCTTTTGAAATTTCATTTTTTTACTAGGGCCTTTTTTCAGAGTGTCTCAGAGTATACTGTGTTGTTGACCACAGTGTTTTGTCATAGGCAGACATTTCTTCATGGTTTTAGTGTAGGAGCTAAGATGACTTTTACTCAGTGGTCTTTCTTGACGAGGTGTTCTGAGGTAAGCACTCTCTATTTCCCCCTAACACCCTCTTCAAAGAGTCAGGGAGAGCTGAACGGGAATAAAGTGAGAATTTACCAGTGGTTGCTTCTCTCTCCCTATAGTAGACAAGTCTCTTGAATGACTAAGTCTGAACAGAGTTCAATTCACACAATGGGCTGGGAAGTATGATGGGCTTTTATTTGGGAAATCCTTCCCCTGTCGGTCCCCTGTTGTCCAAAAATTTGTAAGAAGCTGTTGATTTCACCAATGGCAGATACAGAGGATATATAACTAAGGAGCTTGAATTCCATTGGTAAGAACAGAAGTTTGGTAAGCCCAATTTCTGCAAGAGGTGATTTGGGAGGAAGAGAGATCTGTCATAATGGCCCCTTGTCTTTTCCTCCCCACTTGTGACCTCCTCTATTCCAGGACAGGGCAGTAGTCATTCATTCAGGATAGACCTGAAGATTGCTCTCCATTGGAACAGAGAGAGAGGTAGTTGATTCTTCTTTTACCAACTTATCCAGTCCATTAGCCCTTTAACAAATTGAACTATTAGTGTAATTCATTCAAAGCACAATCTAAATCATGGCTAGGAAAGCACTGGAATAGTCAAACACTGTGCACTCTTCTTGACAGTGAATCTATCTGAATATTTGTAGTTTCAGGCTGGAACAAGTCTTCCCAGCTTTGTGTGCTTTAAAACGAATTTTTCCAAGTTATCCAGCAAGGGGCTCTTTTTAGTCATAAATGGAGTAACTCATTGCAAAGTGAGCCCAGAGTTTGAGAAACAGTTTTATCTGGGTCAGCAAAGCAGACGATTTCACTATTCAGTCAGAAAATCTTTCTGGAGGTCAGATCCAGTTGGTCAAAGGCCGGAAACTCATTCCAATTGTAACTGGAGCCAATCCCTTTTTTCCCTTGGCCTACACCCAGATGAGACTAGAAGCCAATTCTTTTCATTTGGAAATTTGTCTTTGCAGCTACAGAGTAGAGAGAGGAAACGGGTATCCTGTCATGGAGGCAGTGAAGTAAGGGAAGTTATTGGTGTCATTATTATAGTTTGGAGGTGCATACAAAATATTGCTTGCCAAAGAAGGTGGGGAATTGTCACTATGGGGACACTTGGTATGATGTTCCAAATCATCAGCTGTTAAGTGTGTGGAGTAGAGGTATGGTTAAGGGTTTAAAAGAGAGGGAAAAGACTTTTGAATAGTTGCTGTAAGAAAAGAGCTAAGGCATCAACAAGAATAGAATAAAATATTACAGTAAGAAATACCTAGCTGATATCTTCTATCATAGTTTAATAGTAAATTTAAAAAATTTGATTTCATGCATGCAGCAGCTTGGAAGCAGGAGTAAAAGAGTTGATTATGGGAGCAGCTAGGTGGCTCAGGGGGCAGAGAGCCAAGCCTGGACACAGGAGCTCTTGGGTTCAAATCAGATCTCAGAAACTTCCTAGCTGTCTGATCTGGGCAAATGGCTTAACACCAATTGCCAGCCCAGTACCCTTCTTCTGCCTTGGAACCTATACTTAGTTTAGATTCTAAGAGAAGGTTAGGTTTAAAAAAAAAATGAACTGAATTAAGAAGTATCCGCAGAACTGAGGATCTGCAGAAGAGAAACAGAGGACAACTAAGGGTGAGGGTGAGTATAAATTTCCTTTTTTTTTTCTTTCATACCACAGGTATATATAGCTCTCTGGTGTGGAAACTTACCCCACTGATACAAATCAGCAATTCATTTATAATGAGTCTTTTTTTAATTTTAATTTTTTAATTTTTGTCCATGGTTACATGATTCTTGTTGCTTCCCTTCCCTCTTTCCTCTCCCGCCTCCTGGAGTTGACAAGCAATTTCACTGGGTTATACATATATTATCATTAAAATCCTATTTCCATATCATTCATGTTTATAATAGAGTAATCTTTAAAAACCAAAAACCCAAATCATATGCCACGTAACTCTAATTGCTACCACTAGCACTTCTTATAACCTAAGTCTTAGGGAGTTGCTAAGAGCAACTGTCTGCAAAGTGAAGGCTGGGGCCCTAGAATAAGTCATGACCCCAATAGGCATTTCATTCTCTCTAGAAACAAATCCTGGGACTTGCATCTAGCATTAACAGTTTACCCTTATTCACCAGCCCTCTCTACTCTGCTCCTGCCCCAATCTGTATAGTCTTCCAGGCTTCTGGACCTGACTCCTAGCAGTTATAACACAACTCCAGTCCTAGCACCAACAGTAGCAGTTGTGTAGGCACCAGTGGGAAAACCTCTTCAATTTCCAGCATATCCATTCCTAAACTCCCAAATCACATTATGGTTGGGCCAGGTGCCCATTAAAGGATGGACTCCCCTCCACTTTTCATTTTGACTGGAATTGAGCAGGCCTGGATCCACTGGGACAGAATTCACATTTCATTACATTTTCTTTCTGTTCAAACCTGTTCATCTTTTCTACTAACATTGAGGGCATCACCATTTCCAATAACCTGGGTTCATAGCTTTAGAGTCATCCATAAATTCTCACTTTTACTTACTACACAGTTTCAGTTAGCTAGCTGACATTTCTTATCTCCACGAATTCCCTCAAAAAGGTCCCTGATATCTATCCATCCAGCTACACCCTAATCTGTCCCTCATCACTTTTCACCCAGACTACATCCATAGTCTCCTAATTGGTTTTCAATCCTCAAGTCTCTCTCCACTCTAATACATACAGCTTGTTGGACCATTTCACTCTCCTATTCAGTAAACTTTAGTGGTTCCTATTGACTCTAACATCAAATATTATTTCATCCTTTTAAAAATTCTATTTTTATGTTTTATAATGTATTGATAATTCAAAAGTAAATATATGGGGGTGATATTGGCAAAATTTTTTAATGAGAAGCATATGAACAAAAAAGTTTGGAGGCCACTAGAATAGGTAAATAAGAAATTAAATGATTTGCACAAAATTCCATATCTAGTCATGTCTGTGGGAGGATTTTAATGACTATCTTTATGACTCCAAAATCAGTCTCAATCCATTACAACACACTGCTTCTTATTAAAAAGTTAGTTATTTTCATACCCTGCATGTTTAATTGAAAACTTTTTTGCATTTGTTTGTTTATTTTTTGTGTTTTTTTTTTTTTTTTTAATTTGGCTAAAGTTATCCAAAAAGATCCTGGTGGTACCATAGCAGCCATGTCAATTGGACAAGAAACAGATTTTGTCAGTGAGTAAACTGGGACATATGCCTGTGGGTGGCCACATCCTAAGATAGAGACCATGAGACCCTACTTTACCTTTATTTCCATTTTTATTCAACACATTTGTTTCTGCCACATAGAAGGAGGTTTTCTTAATGATGGCTGTCAATGAGTCATTCTTAGCAGGTTCAGGGACAAAAGCCTACTTAATGGCTGGCAATGAATCACTTCTACCCTGCCTCCTTCAAAACACCTTCTCTAACTCACTGGAAACGGGTATATTCATTATCTTGTGTCCAGTACGCCAGTGCATCAACAAATGTCTTGGATATGGAACACAAAACTACTTGTATCTCCCTTTTAAAATCTGAAATTGTGTTCTAATTTTGTAACTTACAAAACATTCTGAGAAGCTTGATTTTTAAACTCCAAGCTACTAGATATATTTGTATTTTATCAGTAAATATTACTTTACATTTTTATGGTACTTTGTTAATAAACATTTATTAATTTAGTTATTCATTAATTAATCCTATGTTTGATAGTTGCTAAGGAACTGGTAGTATTAGTTAGTGCTCAGGCTTCACAATATAAAGAGTTAAAGGGATGGGGCTGGGGATGATTGTCCTTTCACTGAAAAAGATCTATCAGGAACTTTCACAATAATGAATAGAGTTGGTGATTTAACTTTCTTTTTCTAACCTCTTTCAGAGGGTTAGATAGACTGAGAAAGCTAGGATGGTAGAAGGAAGATTAGGAAAACCAAATTAAGGTATTTAAAGAAACTTGTAGGTCAGAGGAAGTATTAACAAAAAGAAACTAATACTGCCCAACTCGAGGAGGATCCTGTAACTATATCAAGATAGGAAGGATGAATGATGCCATATGAAGATAAATTAATTGAAGGAGCTAGAGATATTTATCGCAAAGATGAAAAGACAAAAGATAGCTCTCTTGAAGCATTTGAATAGCTTTATCATAGAGGGAACAAACTTGTTCTGTTTGGCCCTTCAGGGCAGAAATAGGCTTTAGTTTGATGTAAGAAATATTTTCCTTAATAATTTAGAGTGGAAAGAGCTACTTCAGTAGGAAGTGAGTGTTCTATCATCTGACCTCTTCCAGTGAAGGCTAGATGATACTCTCAAGAAGTCATGAGGCAAGGATTTTTGTTCAAGTAGGGATTAGAATCTAGAGGGAAGAAATCACCATTTTTCTGGATCAGGGTATGAATTTGAAGACCTTGTACTGATTTATTTAGAGTGTTCAGGTTTTTTAAATATCCACCAAGTATTCAACTTGCTTCATTTTCATTTTTACTAGTAAGAAAAAATTTAATATTTTTATTTTAACACAATCATCCATCATAGTATTTTGGACTGGGAAGGCCAGGATGTTTTCACAAAAATTCAAAAATGTCTTATGTTTTTTTTTGCCTCCATTTTGTCAGAGTTTCGTAAGAATCTTCTTTTAGTGAGCTTTTAAAAAAAGTTGATTGCCACCAGAAAAACTTTTTTAAAAAGGATGAAACTCATTTTTCATATTTTTCAATATAAGTAATAGTCTGTGAAATATATAATGGTCCATATTGCTTAAGAAGTCAAATTTTTAAGCAGCTTAAATACCTGCATTTCATCCTGCCATTGAGTTCCTACAGTATAGTGTCAAATACAATTCTGCTATCTTTTATAAATTCCATTTTTTTAAATGAAGATTTCTCTTGCTGTGGACTTATCAATAGATTTGAAATATATATTTTCTCCAACATCAGTTTCAAGAATATATGGTACACATGTAATCGAGTTAGCATCTTTAACTAAACATATTGCTTTACCTACTTTAATACAATATAGAACATTTTCATTTTCTTAATTGGTCACAAAAGTCTTCATATTTGTAGACAATTCCCAACATATCCACCACTGAGACCCAAGATTTCTTGCGTATAATCACCAAGCATTGTGTTGACCAAATCAATACCTAGAGACAATGCCAATGTTTTTCCTGTTCAGCAATTCTATAAGCAATTTTATATAATGCACATGGTTCTTTTGTAAGGCACAAATGGTTTTTTTTGAAAGCTCTTTTTTGCTTATTAAAAACAATTTTTAAAAATGATGAGCTCATTTTGCCCAGATTAGAAATGCTGTGGTCATTAACAGACTAAATAGCACTGATGATTGCCATGGAAACTTTGACCTGGACCAGTTGGCTCTACCTTGGACATCCTGGTAGCTCCTCACTCTTGGGGGGTGGTTTTCCATTTTGGTATAAGAATTGGCGAAGATATTGGATGGGCATTAGTCCTACTGGAGCTCAGAATTCTGGAGATCTAGTGAATAACCAGAACCTAGTAGTAGAGATTATAGAGGTATGCTACTGTGACCTCAGTCCCAAAGACCCATTGGTATGAGACTCTCTCCTCATTGGTAGAAAGCAAAGCTGTGTCCCTTGTGTAAGGGGCAGGACAGAACTGCGGAGAATAAGAGGCCTCCAGTCTTCATCAATTCTTGAAACAGGCTTTGGATCGTCTTCAAACTTCCAGTCACTTCAGGCTCTGCTGTCATTTCAGGCTTCCAGCTCCAAGAGGGAAGATGGAGAAGGCCAACCCCATTTCAGGCTGCTAAAGAAAAAGACTGAGAGGAAGCTGACATGAGGAGAGCTGGCAGTCTCCATGATGTCCATTTATAGTCTGCTGCCAGGAATTGTCCCATTGAGTAAGACACAGGTCACTTTTCCTCTTGATTGAGTTATCTCCTTTTTAATGAGAGCTCCTTCACTCTATATTGTCTGGTATATATTAACCTAGGTATAACTTTTCTGATTTCTGTTTTGCTAAGGTTTGTATAAAAGCTTTTCTTGACTAATTATGTGTTAATTATGGAATTGATATTTAATGAAAAAAAGATATAAAGTCTGAGGTCCTTCTTCTACCACCACCTCCATATTGAAACTGCAATCAAAAGTTAGATTGAACCTGATCACATTTCCTAGCCCAACAATATTTAAGAGAATAAATAGATATAATTCTAATCTAGTGCTTCCTCTCTCTGTGAAGAGCAGAAGAGCTGGGGGTGAAGGAGGAGAGGCTAGAGATGTCTATTCTTTATCCTTTCCAGACACACAATGACATCGTCATACTATATGTGCCAGACAACCCTCACAACATATGGGCCTTGATACATTTCCATGCCCAGCAAAAATCTAATTTTCTTTGAAAAAATTATCTTGTCTTCCAACTATATTCTGCTGGTATACTTTCAAAATGTTCAATTTATTGGGTTTCATTGTATTACATATTTATATAAAGAAAACATGTCTTTCTTTTTCATCAATAATAGTACATGGGATTCCAAATTATGACTATAATTTTTGTTTTTTTTTAATTAATTTTGTTTCTATATTTTTCGTATTTTGTCTCCCTAGTCTTAGCTTGTACTAAGCACTTGTTTAGCAGCTATAAATGGTTTTTCATTAAAATGGATATATACCTATTCATTACAAAGAGATACTGACATCCACTAACTCAAATTTGACCTTTTTGTACATGCCATTTTAAATAATCAGTATGCTACATTTTTTCTCAGTTGAAACAAATTTGCCATAATATTAGTCTTGCTGTTTTTGACTTTGATTTGAACTTATGTTTTAGTGAGGAAGAAAGTGTATGAATTTATGCAGGAGTTGTAGTATAAAACATCCAATAATTTGGACCATTGCCATGTGCTCTTTCCCCTAGAGGATCTGGTTGGGGGAGGTGTTGGAAAGTTTAGAATTCTGCAGTAAGAAGAAAAGAGGGGATTAGTAACTTTCTCATAAGGACTACAGAAGTAGCTATTACATAAATAATAAAGAAGGCTACTATTCCTGGGGCATATATCTGGGACTTGAAGTCTCTAAGGATTTTTCAAACATGATTATGAAGTCCTCAGTAAAAAACAGAAGGCCTCAGAAACAAGTAGTGTTTTTACTTTTATTGCTGATTAAAGATAAAGAGAAAATCAAATTTAAGAGGTAAACAGTTGGGTTATGAAAATGGTGTCTAAGAACAGATTTAAGATTTAGAATATAGGCTCAATCCTAAAACTGAGTTGAGGGAAAAAAAAAACACCTTAATTGGACAGATTCTTGTAAGTCTGATCAAGAGGCCTCTAAATAGGAAAGAGAGGAAAAGGAGATATAAAGGGAGGAAAAAACCTATCCACAAAGACCTACAAAGAAGATATCATATTCAATACCTTATTATAATAATTAGCTCCTTTAAGGCTAAAAATATAGTGAGTGGACCTAAAACCACATGGTTTCTTCATTTTCAGCTTTAAAGAGTTTATTTTGTTCAAAGAAGTGTAAGTTCAATCATAATTGCTTTGAATCCCCAGTTAGGAAAATTATTAATCTTTAGAGCAATTGCATTCTCTGTCTAACTTTTTATTTATAAATATCTCTAGTTAACCCCCGAATTCTTTGGAGATGAAGCAAAATTCAGCTTCCTGGAAACATTTAGATAATGAAATATTAAATTATGTTATAATATCTGTGGATAGCTAGGTACTGGGAAGATAAGTTGGGGAAAGAAGTGACAATTTCTTGCAACCTCTTGCAGCCTGCTACAGATTCAATGACTCTTCTCTTTATCTCCATTTTTGACACAGCTCAGATCTACTTTTGCTGCTTAGAATTGAGTTGGAAAGCCACACACTCTCTCTTTTTTATCTCTCTTAATTTATAGAGGAGGAGGCCAAGCCTATTGGAATAGATTTCCAATTTGGCATCATTTCATTTCATTCAAATAGCTTTCAAAGACTTTTTTTTTTTTTTAGTCTAAGACCTTCTGATTGCTTGCTTGCTTGCTTGATTAGGGCATGTTTTCTCTAAAGGTATCAGAGCTAAAGTGGAATAGGTGGTTTCAAAGCTTCCTTTCCTCTTTCCTTCTCCAGTTTTAACATTTGTCATAATCAGCAAATCTATTGGAATGTTTGTCAAATGTCAAAATTCTGGATAGCTCTTGAAGAGGTTCTACATTATCTGTGTTGAAAACTTTCCTCCCTAGTGCCTTTATACTAAAGTATTTTAGAAAAAGTCTATGTGGTATAGCTCATAGTAAGAGCCTATAATTTAATATTACTCTGTCCTCCAATTCTAATTCAGAAATGATTCTCTTCCTGAGCTGGGAAGAAATGGGAAGGAGTATTATTCTATAGGTCTTTAGCAAGGTAGAATCTCCCTTTTCAAGGCTGCAATCTCTAGCTCTCTAAAATGACTATTACATTCCAATTAATATTAACATTGACAGATTAGGTAAAATAAATGAATTCATTTGTGAACAAAGTAAGCATATTTTGTTTAATGTCATATGAAACCACAGGGTTATTTTAATTTTCATTTCTCCTATTAATTTTTTGGAGTATTCTCTCATATTGCTATAAATATTAATAATTCTTAACTTTGAGAACTGTCCATTCATATCCTTTGACCATTTAAAAACTGAAAAATGTCCTTTGGTTTTTCATATATCCATAAGTTATCCCTATATCTTGGATACAAAGACATCAGAGATAGATTTCTTTCCATTCGACTATTTCTCTCATAAGTATTCATAATATTTGTACAGAAGCTTTTCAATTCCTTGCTATCAAAATTATTTATTTTAACTTTTTTATGATTTCTTCTAACCCTTCTTTTAAGAATAGTTCTCCTATCTCTGAATGCTTAAGGCATATGATCTACTTCCCTTCTAATTTTTTGTATGTTTTTCAATATTATTACATATTCATTTTGAAATTATTGTGGAATATAGCATAAAATGTTGTTCTAAGTCTAATTTCTGTAAGACTTTTTTTTTTTTCAGGAAGTCTTACCAATTAGGTATTTGTTTCCCAAGATTTTTCATCATTGAGTTATTAAATTCTACTATTTCTGATGCTTCCTGGTATAATCTGTTTCATTGTTCTACTTATCTATTTTTTAACCTATACCAAATTACTTTGATTATTGATTCTTTTTTTTTTAAACCCTCGTACTTCGGTGTATTGTCTAATAGGTGGAAGATTGGTAAGGGTGGGCAATGGGGGTCAAGTGACTTGCCCAGGGTCACACAGCTGGGAAGTGGCTGAGGCCGGGTTTGAACCTAGGACCTCCTGTCTCTAGGCCTGACTCTCACTCCACTGAGCTACCCAGCTGCCCCGATTATTGATTCTTTATAAACGAGTTTGATGTCTGAAAGGGTTGTTCTCCCATCATTCCTAACTCTTCCCATTATTTCAATTGATAATGTAGATCTTTTGTTTTTTTCCAAATGAATGTTCTAATTATTTTACCAAGTTTTGTAAAGTATCCCTTTGACAGTCTAGTATAATAAAACTATAACTTTGGACGTATTGTCATTTTTATCATATTTGCATGACCTGACAATGAACACTGAATATTCCTCCAGCTTTAAAAATTACTTTTTAATTTCTTTACCAAGCATTGCATAATTAACTATATCAAGTATGTTTCAGTAGATTGATACATGAATATTTTATGCATTTTGTAGTTATTTGGAAAAATATTTTCTTTTTTAGTATTGTCTCTGGGATTTCACTATAATTTCATGGAAAAGCTGTTGATTTTGTGAGTTTATTTTATAGCCTGAAATTATTCTGAAGGTATTGATTTTCTTAGTTTCTTTGCTGTTTCCCTAGGATTTAAAAATCAAATCATCACATATCATGAGCAAATAGGAATAGAATTACCTTCCCCTTAGTTATCTTCATCACTTCCATTTATTTCTTTTGGCATTTGTTATTGATAACATTTCTAGAATTAGAGCAAATAACAGCAAGGAGAGTGGGCATCATTGCTTTATCCCTGTATTTACTGAAAAAGCTTCTAGTATATTCCTAATACATATGATGCTTGTTTTTGGTTTTAAATAGAGACTTTTTATATTAAAAAAAGGACTCTCTATGTCTGTCCTTTCCAGTGTTTTTATTATTGCATTCTTCAATAGCTTCTTCTCTATCTATTAGTGTAATCAGGTGGATATTGTAGATTTTAAAATTAATATTCAATGCCTCCAAAGAATGATATGTATAAGGATTTATTAATATAAATTGGAGAGCTAGAAGAATGCGGGGGACCTTTCCCACTCACCCCAAAGAGGCGGGTCCCACCACCGCTGCTCACCACACGGGCCAGTGAGAAAGCAAGAGGCGGAGCCAACCCAAATTAAATATAGACCAGGAAACCCACTCATATATGTGCAAGGCAAAATGAATTGTGGGTAACACCGAAAGGGAGTTTGGGTAATGTAGTTTCAGGGGTTTAAGATCTTCCATCTTTACAATATGGATGCTCTTGCTTTTGATGTGATTATACTGGTTGTTTCCTTAGTGTTGCACTACTCTTGAAACACTTTATGAACCCAATTTAATCACAGTGAATAACTCATTGGCTGAACTGTTATAGTCTATCATAATATTATTTTAAATTTTGAATCAAATTCATTAATTATATTGTCCATAATTTTATCTATGTATTAGTCTTCCCTGGTATAGATATTAGGATTATATGATCAAGTAAAAGGAGTCTAGTAGGGTGCTTTTCCCCTCAATTTTTGCAAATAATTTATATACTAATGTATTGATGCTAATTACTCTTTAAAAGTTAATAAAATTCTTCTTTGAACCCATCAGGCCCAAAAGTATTTTTCTTTGATAATTCCTTTTTTTTGGTAATTTTATCAAAGGATATAATAATAATATCCTTTTGATAATTCCATGCCTATAAGTGATATATTTTTTCTTTTTCTGAAATTATATTATTTAAAATCACTTTGATATTCTGTTAGTTTGGTTATTCTATATTTGTGAAGGTATTCCTCTTTCTTTTATATTCTTAGCTTTATTAACATGTAACTGTAGATAGAGACTTCTGATCATTTTGTTTCTTCTGGCATTGCTGTTAACTTCGCTTTGTTTATATGCTATTTTGTTGGTTTGATTTTTGATTCTCGTCCTTTTAATTAGATGGGCAAATGATCTAGCAATGTTGTTCTACTTTGCAAAAAATTAGTTCTTAGTTTTGTGTTTCTTTGATATTTTTGGTTTCCATTTTATCTAGTTATCTTCTAATTTTTAATATCCTTTCCTTTATGCTTATTTAAGTTTATTTGTTGAGTTTTGAATATTTTAAGATGCATATTCAGTTCCTCAATCATCTCCTTTTTTGCTTTTCTCCCTCAATGTATATATATATATATATATATATATATATATATTTAGAGATATGAGGATTGTTTGATCTATCTCCAACAACTAAGGCATATTGTATCATTGTTATAGTTTTCTTTCACATAATTATTCAATATTTCTAAGATTTTTCTTTGGCCTAGTCATTATTTAGGATTTCATTTTAAAGTCTCAATTTGAGTCTGTGTCTTTTATTTGCACTTCCTGAACTAATTATTATTTTTGCTTCAACATGGTCCATAAAGCATATGTTTAGCACTTCTGCTTTAAAAATATTTATTTGCAATATGTCTTTGCCTAAATACATTGTCAATTTTTGTAAAAGTTTCATATGGTCCTGAGGAAAATGTGCAGAGGGTTCCCATATCTAATGGTTTGGTATCCACTCATCCACTTACCTGTGGTTAACCATGGAAAAAATAAGTAATTGGAAAATTTGAAAAATTCCAGAAAATAAAAAATAACAAGTTTATAAGTTTCAAACCACCTTGACTCATCTCCCTTTGAGATCCAGAGACAGAGAAAATTATTGTTCTTTGCCTTTCCTTCATTTACTTATTTATTATTATTCCAAATTTTTACAAATCCAAACAAAACAAGCATGTCTATATATAAAGAAAAAGCAGATATTACACAAATGAAATTACAAATCTCATATATATTTAACTTACTTTTCTTCATATCTACATAATAGGTCCCAACCACTGGTGTCCCAAACCCTTCTCACCCTTCCCTTATCACATAGGCTATCATTATGGAGGCCAATATGTTCATAAAAATTGTCTTTCATGTTTTATCTTTTTGTTCACTTTGTGAAGGTAACATTTTAAGTTTATTCTTTTAGTATTAGTTCTGTTGCTTTGTATAATATTCTATTCATTTCACTATTTGTTATCTTTTATAGTTCTTTCCAGGTTTAAAAAAAAACAGTCTGTTGATTATTTTTTATGGCATAGTAGTATTCCATCACAATCAGTTACCACAATTTGTTTAGCCATTTCCCAGTTGATGGACATCTCTACACCTTCCATTTCTTTGCCACCACAAAGAGAGCTGCTATAAATACTTTGGAACATATGGGTCATTTTCCTCTTTCTCTAATTCTCTTGGGTAACTGTTGCTGGGTCTAAGGGTATATACAGTTTTATAACTCTCTAGGTGTAATTCCAAATTGCTCTCCAAAATAGTTGGATCATTTCATTGCTCCACCAATAGTGCATTAGTGACCCTGTTTTTTCCAAATCCTCTCCAACACTTTTCACTTTGTTCTTTTGTTATTTTCACCAGTCTGGTCCATGTGAGGTGATATTTCAGAATTGTTTTGGTTTGTATTTCTCTAATCAGCAGTGACCTGGGGCATTTTTAAAAATATGCATATATATATATATATATATATATATAGCTTTGATTTATTTATCTGTAATTGTTCATATCTTTTGTCCATTTATCATTTGGGGTGTAGCTCTTATTCTTACACGTTTGACTAATTTCACTATATATTTTAAATGAGACTTCTACCTGAGGGGCTGTTTATAAAAATCCCACCCCCCCAAGTGCCTACTTTCCTTTTAACCTTAGCAGCATTTATTTTATATGTACAAAACTTTTCAATTTAATGCACTCAAAATCATCCATTTTGCATTTCACAATGCTCTCCATCTCTTGTTGACTCACAAATTCCTCTCCTTTCCATAAATGTGATAGGTAGTATGTTTCTGGTTTTTCTAATTTACTTACTACATCTCCTTTTATGTCTAGAGCATATATATCCATTTTGGTCTTATCTTAGTGAATGGTGTAAAATACTGGCCTGTACTTATAGTTTCTACCAAACTAGTTTCCAGTTATCCCAGCAATTTTATCAAATCAGTGATTGTTATACACCAGATTACTATAATCTTTTACTGCTGTTTGTTGTACCTTGGTTCTGTTAATTGATCTACCTTTCTATTTCTTTTTTTTTTTAACCCTTAATTTCTGTGTATTGGCTCCTAGGTGGAAGAGTGGTAAGGGTGGGCAATGGGGGTTAAGTGACTTGCCCAGGGTCACACAGCTGGGAAGTGTCTGAGGCCAGCTTTGAACCTAGGACCTCCTGTCTCTAGGCCTGACTCTCAATCTACTGAGCTACCCAGCTGCCCCCTACCTTTCTATTTCTTAGCCAGTCCAGATAGTTTTGATAATTACTGCTTTATGATACAGTTTAAAAACTGGTACTGGTAGACCTCTTTCCTTTACATTTTTTTCATTAATTCCTTTGATGATCTTGATCTTTTATTTTTCCAGATGAACTTTATTGTTTTTTCTAACTCAATAAAATGTTTTTTTTTTTTGGTAATTTAATTGGGATGACATAAAGTAGATTAGGTATTAGACATAGAATTAAATATAAAGGAGGTAGAATTGTCACTTTAATTATATTGGTTCATTCTAGCCATGAACAATGAAAATTTCTCCAGTTATTTAAATTTGACTTTATTTGTATAAAAAGTGTTTTATAATTCTGTTTGTGTAGTTCCTGGATTCATTTTCACAAGGATACTCTCAGGATTTTATTCTATCTGTGGTTATTTTAAATGTGGATCTCTTTATATCTCTTCTTGTAGCACTTTGTGAGTAATATATCTGATGATTTATGTGTATTTATTTTATATCCTGCTACTTTTCTAAGGTCATCTTTAATTTCTACTAAATTTTTAGTTGATTTTTCTGGGATTTTCTATGTATATCATTATGTCATCAGCAAACAGGACTAGTTTTATTACTACTTTGCCCTTTCTGATTCTTTAATTTCTTTGCTGGCATTTCTAATACTATGTTAAATAATACTGGTGAAAATGGAAGGTTTCTGGTTTCTCCCCAATACAAATAATACTGGCTGATAGTTTTAGGTAAATATTTTGTATCATTTTTAGAAAAAACCCACTTATACCTATGATTTCCAATGATTTTAATAGGAATGAGTGTTGTATTTTGTCAGACTTTTTCCTGCATCTATTAATATAGTTTATTTATATTTATTTTTATTACTTTTATTACTGATATCAATTATGTCAAAAGTTTTCCTTATATTAAACCATCCCTGCATTCCTGATATAATTCCTGCTTGGTCATAATGTATTATCTTTGCGACATTATTTTAGTTTCCTAGCTAGTCTTTTGTTTAGGATTTTTGCATTCACATTCATTGAGATTGGTTTATAATTTTCTTTCTCTGTTTTTACTCTTCCTGATTTAAGTATCAGCATCATATTTGTTTCAGAAAAGGAGTTTAATAAAACTCCTTCTTTGCCTATTCTTTCAAATAATTTGTTTAATATTGGAATTAGTTGGTCCTTAAATTTTAGTGGAATTCACTTGTAAATCCATCTGGTCCTGATGCTTTTTTTCTTAGGAAAGTCATTTATGGCTTGCTTGATTTCCTTTTCTAAAATAGATTTATTTGGGCATTCTATTTCTTGCTCTGATAGCCTAGCAGTTTTTTTTTTTTTTTGCTAAGTATTCTTCTATTTCTCTTTCATTGTCAAATTTATTTTCATATAATTGAGCATAAGAATTAATAGTTGCTTCAACTTCATCTTCATTGGTGGTATACTATTCCTTTTTATCTTTAAAACAAATGATTTGGTTTTCTTCTCTCTTATTTTTCATTAAATTGACCAATGCTTTATCAATTTTGTTGATATTTTAATAAAATCAACTCCTAGGTTTATTTATTATTTCAATGATTTTCTTACTTTCGGTTTTATTGACCTCACCTTTAATTTTAAGGATTTCTAGTTTGGTACTTACTTGTGGATTTTTATTTTGATCTTTTTCTAGTTTTTTAAAAATTGCATTCCCAATTTATTCATCTCTTCTTTCTCTATTTTATTGTCATAAGTATTTAAAGATATAAAGTTCCCTCTAATTGTTGTATCCCAGAGATTTTGATATGTTGTCTCATAATTATCATTCTCTTTAATGAAATTATTTATAGTTTCAATAATTTGTTTTTGTACCACTTATTCTTTAAGATTAGGTTATTTAGTCTCCAATTAGTTTTTACTTTTTGTTTCCATCATCCCTTATACATAATTTTAATTGTGTCTGAGAAATGCAATCAATATTACTGTCTTTCTACATTTAACTATAATATTTTTTTGGCCTAAAATATGTTCAATTTTTGTGAAGGTACAATGTACCACTTAGGAGAAGATATACTTTTTTTCTGCTTCCATTCATTTCTCTCCAGATATCTATTATATTTAACTGATCTGATATTCTCTTCATCTCCTTGACTTCTTTTTTTAAATTATATTTATCTACTTCTGAGAGGCAGAGATTAAGTCTCTAATTATTATTATTTTTTATCCATTTCCATTTGTAACTCCTTTAATTTTTTTCTTTAAAAATCTGGATGCTATACCATTTGGCACAGATAGATTTAAAGTAGATAATGTTTCATTGTCTCTGGTACCTTTAACATACTATAGTTTCCCTGTTTATCTTTTTTGATTATATCTATTTTAGGTTTAACTTTGTCAGAGATCCTGATTGTTATTCCTTCTTTCTTTGTATCAATTGAGGCATAGATTATTCTGCTCCAGCCCTTTACATTTAGTCTATGTATGTCTCTTTTTTTAAAAAATGTGTTTTCTTATAAACAACATATTGTCCAGGTTTGATTTTTGATTCATACTATTATCTAGTTTTATTTTATGGGAGAGAATTCATCCCATTTATATTCAATGTCATAATTACTAGCTTTGTATTTCCTTTCATTCTGTTTTTCATCTGTTTGTCCTACTTCTTTCTTTTTGCTTTATCCTTCCCCAGGCTTATTTTATCCTAAAATTCTCTTCTTTATCCCCTCATCTTATGATCCTATTTCTTGATAGATATTCCCTTCTGAGTGTCTCCCTCTTTTCTTATCCCCTTGTCCTCTTTTCTCTTTATCTACTCTTTCTTCTCTTAGTCTCTCAGTCCATTATGTGGTTTTCCTTTGGTCCCTCCCTTAATCTATAATAGTTCCTCCCTTATTTCTTCCCCTTTCCATAATATTTTTACCCTTCTTATTATTTATGTTGTTCTCTCTTTATCACAGATCTGATGAGAGTAGGGTTCTAGTAGTATCTATCTTTCACCTTCTTCTCCTCCTTCCTGTGGAAGTTCCCCAAATCATTCCTGCTCCATATGAGATAGCCATTCCAACCTACCTCCTCCTGATCTACTCCATTTTGGTTCATTCCATTGTATTTACTTTGACCTCATGTTTTCCATCTATACATACTCCTTCAAAATATCCAGGCAATAATGTCATTCCAAGAGGCCCTATATAACATTTTCGCATACAAGAACAATATTTTGACCTTTGGAGTTGCTTATGATTAGTCTTTCATAATTATTTTGAATGTTTCTTATAGATCACATTTTCTATTATGTCTGGATCTTTTCCCAGGAATAGTTGAAACTCCTTTAGTTCATTAAATATCTATTTTCCCCTTTATAATTATGCTCAGTTTTGCTGGACATATTATTCTTGGTTGTAAGTCCAGTTCTTTTGCTTTACAAAATGCTGTGTTCCATGTCCTGTATTCTTTTAATGTTGCAGCTGCTAAGTTTTGTGTTATTAGGTTGGTTTTTTTTCTTATTGTTTGTAATATTTTTTCCTTAACCTGGGAGCAATGGAACTTAGCAATGATGTTTTTGTGCATTTTCAACTTTGGGTCCCTTTGAGGTGGTGATCAGTGGACTCTTTTAATTTCTATTTTGCCCTCTCATTCAAGGATTCTAGGGCAGCTTTCCTTAATGATTACTTGGAGTATACTATCTAAATTTTTTAAAAATTGTAACTTTCTGGGAATCCTAGCTATTCTTATATTGTCTCTACATTTATCTTCCAGGTGATGTTTTTGTGATTTTTCTATATTCTATTATATACATATACATATATTCTATTCTATTCTATATTATATTTTCTATTTCTGTTATTTCATTCCTTTGATTTTGTTTTTATCATTTCTTGTTGTCTTAAGAGATCATTTACTTCCCCTCGTCCAATACTAGTTCCTAATCCATGAGATTCTGGATCTCTTTTTCCATTTGGGTGATCTTTCTTTCATAATTTTCTTACAGTGCTATAATAGATTTTTTTTTTTCCTAGTTCTTCCTCAGCCTCTCTCATTTGGTTTTTTAAGGTCCTTTTTAAGATCTTCCAAAAGCTCTTTTTAGCCTATGGTCATTTACTCTCTTTCTTTGGTGTTTTTGAAGTAATGTTTTTACTTCCTTGTACTCTGAGTTTGAGCCAAGGTTTTCCTGTCCCCATAGTAGCTATTAATAATTGGTTCTTTCTCCTTTAGCTGCCTTAAAAAAAATTTTTTTTTTTTAGTAGCCAGGTCAATCTATTTAATTATTGGCTTTTTGCTTAGCTCCCAGGATTCCTACAGGGTTAGAGCATGTTGTTTTTGGTTTCAGGATTTTTTTTCCTCCCAGGCCCTATTTAGTTATTACAATTTTTATAGTCCACGGTCTGATGTATTCCCTGGGTCTCCTGTCTAGTCCCAGCTGGTGTTTGATCTCAGGTGCTCCACACAGAGCTAGCAGGCAGTTCTGCCCACTGCAATGGCAGACAGGCCACCTCTCCCTGTGAAAACAATGAGTGACCCTACTCTCTGGGGAGCAATCACAGCTGACAAGGCCCCAGGCCTGCTGCGTCCGCATCCACCGTCCTCCTCATTCTTCTTCTCCCAGTGGCAGCCTTGGACAGAGCAGGCATCCAGTCTGCATTCCCTGGTCCTCCAAGCTCCCTAGCAGCAAGGATTGATGTCCTGCCCTCAGGGTCTAGGGTATGTGGACTCTGGTATATAGCTCCCTCAATACCCAGCAGTGAGCCAGAGGAGCTGCTCTGGAGGACCTCCCCCTGGAGGTGGAATTCAGTATTCTCCTGGTCCTAGGCCCTTGGGCTCAGTAAACACCAAGCGGTTGCTAATCCTGCCCTCAGGAATTGTATTATTGATTCCAAGCAGTTTGTTCAGTTTCTACTGGGGGTCTCTGTGGGATTGGGGATAAGGAAATCAAAAACCTTCCTCCCCAGTTCTCTGGTTAACTTCTGGCTGCTTTAGTGGATTCATTTTTGATTGTTTATATTAGAAAGATGAGCAACTTTTACCCCTATCTTGCAATTTTCCCACAATTTGTCCTTCACTTTATTTTTATTTAAATCCTTATCTTCCATTTTAGAATCAATACCGTGTATTGGTTCCAAGGCAGAAGAGCAGTAAGGGCTAAGCAATGAAGGTTAAGTGACTTGCCCAGGGTCATACAGCTAAGAAAAGTCTGAGGCTAGATTTGAAATGATGGATCTCCAGTCTCCAGGCCTGCCTCTCTATACAGTGAGCCTCCCAGATGCCCCCTTTGTCTTTCACTTTAAAAGAAGATCAATGATATCCTAGGGCGACTTCTTGACTTGTACAGAATTGGATTTAAGTGGGGGTTGCACAAAGCCTTCAGCCTCACTTTCTCTTCTAGAGTCATCAAAGTTCGCTTTGAAGACAAAAGTCAAGAGGAGATGATTGGTGATGGCTTGGAATGCAGTAGATGACATTGGCATCTTTAATATCTGACCAAACTCTAAGCATTCCACAATCCTGATTGGAGCAAATTGTATTCTTTTGCCCATTCCACTGGGGGACGTCTTCACTGGTTCAGGATTGGGAACCTTCCTTAACTCACTTATGGGCTTTTGGCCCACTGACTACTTTTAATCTGGTCTAACCTATTGGCCAAGATGGTTTTATCAGGGTGTGACAGCTGCATGTTACAGCTTCTTGGAGCCAGGGGTGAGAAATGAGTGCCAGGAGGACACTAAGGTGAGTGGGCAGTCCTGGCTTTCACACCAGCTGTGTTAGTCCAGAGTCTCAAACGTGCAAGTGCACACGCACACGCACACACACACACACACACACACACAGAATAGTACCATGTGACAATGTACAATGTACTTTATTATTACTATATTTGTTAGAAATGTCTTACTGTATGTTTAAATCATCAAGTAAACTTTATTAAATGCATGTACAAGAAAATCATTTTATATATTCCCAGGGGAGTGGACCCCCTCCAACTCTGAATTGAAATTTCCCCCACTTTCAATCTCCATTTTTGCCATCTTACCCATTCTCCTCTAGCCCCTCTTCTGAGATATTGTAGATTATTTCCCTTTATTGTTTACATTGACTGGATTAGGATACTTAGAACATTCCTCTCTATTCTCTGCTTCCCTTCTTTCCTTTTGTGTACCTTCTTATTCTACAGTTTATCCCACAAAACAAACAAACAACTTTAATTCACTTGTAAATAGAATGGAGGAGAGTAAAGTTATGAGGTTTAATCTATGGTGTCTCAGTTCTGTCCTATTTTTTTAGTTTCTCCTTTCATATTTCTCCTTTTATATTCTTTAAGAGATACAAGGTTGTTGTTGTTCAAAACTCCATAGAGGCCTTTCTTTTTCATTTTTTTTTCTTTTAAGAGTCTCTTGTAACAGAGTTCCTTATTTCATTGTTTATATTTTCCTGTTTAACCATATTTATTTACCTTTTTTGTGTTTCTGTTTTCTGGGGCACTTGAGTATCATAATCTGATGAAGATTTTTTTAAAGAAATGTTTCAAATTCCTCTCTTTTATTGAACATCTATTCTTTTCACTAATGATTTGGCAGATTTGCATGATATGTCATTTTGGGTTGCATCCTGAGCTCCTTTCCTTTTATTTTTTTATAAATAGAATTTATCCACAAGTGTCCCAGCTCCTCCCTGACCTCTCTGCATCACAGAAGGCATCATTTGGATGACAGACATGTTCATACAAATTATGTCTTTTATGTTTCCATCTTTCAGTTCACTCTCTAAAGTGTGAAGTATTAAGTTCACAATTAATTTTTCAGGTATTAAATCTGTAGCTATATATGTTGTTCTCTATCATACTCATTTTGCTATTCATTATTCTGTATGGTTCTTTCCAAGTTTTGTTAAAATTAGCCTGCTCATCATTTCTTATGGTGCAGTAGGATTCCACCACAATTATATATCACAATTTGTTTAGCTAGTCCCAATTGATGGTCATCCCCTCAATTTCCAGATTCTTTGCTACCACAAGGAGTGCTGCTATAAATACTTTGGATCCTATGGATTTCCCCCCTCTTTCCCTGATCTCCCTGGGAAACCAACTCAGCAATAGTATTATTGCTAGGTCCAAGGTTATGCACAGTTTTATAACTCTCTTGTAATTCCATATTGATCTCCAAAATGATTGGAACATTTCACAGCTCCACCAACATTGTACATGTCCCCATTTTCCCACATCCTCTCCAACATTTGTCATTTTGCCCTTTGGTCATTTTAATTAATTTGGCAGGTGTGAGATATCTCAGAATTGTTTTGGTTTGCACTTCTGTAATCAGTAGTGATTTAGAGCATTTTTTCATATTCCTATATAGACTTTGATTTCTTCTTAACACTGTTTCCAAGTTTGCAGCATAGGTTTTTTTTTCTTACATGATGATACAATTTTTAATAACTGTTTTCTGACATTTTGTGATCCATGTTCTCTTTCTCTTCCTCTCTTCCTTCCCCCAAATAGCAGGTAATATAACATATGTTTTACATGTGCTATCATACATCTTGTGAATGGCATAGATTTTAATTGTTTTCTTTTTTTAGAAATCACCTGTGGATTCTTTAGATTGACACTATACTTCTGAATATAGAAGTTCTGGAGAACTTTCTTGCATTAATTCTTGAATTCTGATGTTCAAGTTTTTTGATTTGCCATATTCTTATTGGCTGTCTATTATCCTTACATTGTCTCTACATAGTTGGCCTCTGAGTTCAGTGTGTTTTGCTTGTATAGAGATCATGTGGTCTTTAAATACTATTTCATTTTGCATCTCTTCTTCCCCACTGTCCTTCACTTCTCTACACCTATATTAGTTATCTATTTCTTTAGTGAGGCACCACCATGGGTTAAAAGTTTTTTCTATTCTGCTAATTATTTCAGCTGTACAGACAACAAACCTGCCATTTGCTTCTTTTTAACTTCTACTTTCAAGATTATTATTTCTCTCGAAGTATTTTGGATCATCTTGCTGAGATTTCATGTTCTCTGGAAAACTTTGTTGTCCTCTGTCTTGTCAGGTATTGCTTCAATTTCCTTTGTCTTCCAATTATTTATTTCAAGACTTTTTATACTCATTTAGATGTCTTGGTAGTCATCTTCCCTTTTGTTTTTATATCATTTTTAACTGTTTCAGTCTTCCTGAAATCTTTGATAATCTTTTTTCCTCATATTCTCTCTCACTTATTACTGACTCCTTTTCCTTTTATCCCCTGGGGATATCCCTCAGAGGTGTCTCAGTCTACTCACCTCCAAGACAAAATTTCCTCTGCTTTCCTCTGTCTCTGCCTCTTCTACAAAGGGGTGGAGCAGAGTTGAGGTTTGCTGTTTGTTGCCACAGAATAGTGGGGTAAGGGCCAGGGCTGGGTGTGATTGCAGAGATTGCAGCAATAGCAAGGAAGTTGCTGAATGGATCCCAGAGCATGTCAGTGGGTTGGGTTATAACACTCTTCCAGATCTGGTAGCTGAGAGGATGCAGAGTCAGTGTATTAGGGATTAGCCTTCTTTATTCTTAATTCATCAGATTATTTTCTTATTAGAATTCTTGATGTTTGGGCCTATAGAGACAGCTGCAATTTTTTTTTTTTACCTCTTGTGAATAACTCCTTTTTGGGGGAGTTTTTGAGAGTTCACGAGGACAGGAGAAAATATCTAATACTCTAACTTGTTGGTTACATGCTGACACTCTGTTCTAGGTTTCTTGATGCCAGTCAAACATTTCTTTGAGAAGTGCATTTACGAAGTCTCTGCTTTGGTTTGAAAGAATCTTGGAAGGATGTCTATATACTATACTTGCCTCACAATATTTTATCAACTGCGAAGCTTTCTGGTTTTTGGTTGAGTATGCCTCTGCCTACCTTGTGAAGTGGCCTGTTACCATCAATATATGTCAGGTTTTTGTTATCTTTCCAGCAATGTGTCTGTAAAATGAAGTTCTAAAGGTTTGCTGCTGCTTATATTCTCCAAGTACACAAGTTGGAAGTCATTTCCTTTGATCACGTATTTTGGTGATGCCTGTGATCATCATGAGCTGGTCAAATCTGTTTCTTACTGGCTCTAGGATTCTTTCTTCATTTGTCTGGCTAAAGTCATAACGTAAAGCTCTCATGACTATAGAATCATATGCTCTGGGAAGTACCAATTGCTTTCTGGTACTGTACATGGGATGAGTGATAGTCTCATATAATATTCAGATGCATATCTCTAATTTCTTTCATTGCCTTGAAGATAAAATATCTT
Source organism: Gracilinanus agilis (assembly GCF_016433145.1). Taxonomy (NCBI): domain Eukaryota; kingdom Metazoa; phylum Chordata; class Mammalia; order Didelphimorphia; family Didelphidae; genus Gracilinanus; species Gracilinanus agilis. The sequence continues at coordinate 182,588,430 of NC_058132.1, read as the reverse complement.
TTTAAAAACTGGCATTTGTACCCTTTGATATTATCATCTCGCTTTTTAGTTTGCATTACTTTAAACAGTCCTTGAGTGGTAATTTTTCAGTAAAGGCTTATTGGGAGCAATGAAAGGTGATGCATTCACTCATTTGTATGGTCCCCTCACTCTTTCGGTCCTCCTCCAGCTGTGGGCAGTGACAAGCCTTTGGCTTTGGGGATAAGAGGGAAAGTATGCAAGAATAAGAGGGAAAGAAGTGATGAGCCAGGGTGGGAATGGCAAAGTCAAGGCTATAAAAACAGGGACAGAGGAAGCAAAATGGCAAGTGAAGCAGAGGGGATTTTTTTCTGTATCTGACCTTCTCTTGTCTATATCCCTGTACTATAAGGGACAAGACAGCTGAAGTGAAAGGCATCCCTTGCCAGCAACAGGGCAGCCCATGGACAAAGAACCATCATCAGGAGCTCCATCTCTATTAGGCCCCAACTGCATCTATGCTTCAAGCTTCATGGAGCATGAAGTCCTAGGTTTAGGGGTGTCAAATATTCATCTAATGACCTATACTCCTCTAGGTATAAATTAAACATAAGTAGGGGGGCTGTTTTGATGCCTACACTTCTTTGTTCAACTGGAGGAAGTTAAACTTTGAAGAACTAAATAAGCCAAGTTATGCTTTCCTCAGAGTTACTGGGTTCAGAATGGTCTATTATTTTATTATTTTTTTTGCAATAGATGTATTTTCAAAAATTGCTTTTACTACTTCAATACAAAGAGCAAAACAGTGTAGACAGTAGCCAAGTATGTTTATGCCAAGGTCCTCATGACTAGGGTGCAGTGAAAATATGGCAAGTCCAAGGAGGAGGAGGGGTTTTCAGATAAAATAAGTGCTTAAGAGCACATTCCTATTGGGCAAATCCACACTAAGCACACCCCATAGTTGGATAAGGATACCAGAGAGGAGAGCTAGAAGATAGAAGGTCATTCTCTTTTTAAAAACTCCAGAAAGCTTGGCACTTCCCTCACGCTTGGGTACTGTGGGGTCAAATGTTATAACTGTGAGGTTCTTGTGGAATAGCTTCAGGCTAGTAATTTTGCCTGGGTCACCCAGCTGGGCAGTCCACTGGGCAATGCCTATCTTGTGATTCTTGACTCTGTTGCTGCATTTTTATGGCTGCTGTTCTACCCTCATGACTCCATTTACCCTATGATTTCCAGGCCCAAAGTCCTGGCTTCCAGGTTGACAGGAGAGAGGTCAAGGGTGGGACAATTTCCTTCATACACATGGTAACAGGGTTCATACTTAAGTGGAAAATGAAGCCCTTCTATTTCCCCTTTTGTACTTTATTATTAGAGACTTGTTTAAGTAATATATTTCATATATAACTGAAAGAAAATAGTTTGTTTTGGGATTCTTTTATAATTTTCTATACCTTATGTTTATAATGCATGCATGTTTTATCAACATTTTCTAACAAAATCTCAAATGTTCCTGAATAATCTACACATAGAAAAGGGCACTTGAGTAGTGTAAGGATGGGGAATGGGCCTTCTTCTGGCTCTTTTTGTCCCATCCCCCATCCTTACGCTGGACCTGAGATTCATACGCTCTAGACTTTATTTTACAATAGACTAATAATAGCCAGCTTTCATTAATCATTTGACATTTGTTTCTTTTCTTTTCAGTGAAGATCTATCTTTTAAAGGTGTAAAGAAGAAAAACTAAATAAAGATATTTAAATTAACACATTTTAGGTTACTATTTTTGGTTGCTCCAGGAGGACAGAAAGCTATTTTAAAAGATGTACTCCTGCAGATACTCCCCCCACACCACCAAAAAAGGCTAAAAGGTATGTCAATGATCAGATGCCAAATGGGCATTAGAAATATGACTCAGTCCAGTTTCTTTGCCTGCCACTCTGTCCTATATTTCCAGTGCCTTAAAGTTCATTTTTGTTCAGTTTTTTAAAAGATTCTTTATTTTCTTTTATAATTTGTTTGTTACATAACACCATGAAGAGTAGAATATGCAAAAAGGAGCAATGAAATAACATAAATTTCCTCTATGCATATGTGATAAGTATGTAATTACTCATTTTTAATTGGAGTTGAAACGATAGCATCTTGAGGGGTTATTCATCTGTTGAAAGCCATGGAAAAAGGAATATAAACAGTGACCTCAATGTCAGCAGAAATTATTTTCTGCCTTCTTTGGCATATATATCATATACAATTTTTTGACTCCTGATATTGCCTTTCTACATTCTAAGGCAGTGATGGCAAACCTATGGCATAGGTGCCAAAGATGGTACACAGGGTACTCTCTGTGGGCACTCTGCCACCTCCTCCCCTTCCCCCCACTCACCCATCATTACTAGAAAGGTAGAAGAACTCAAATGGAGCTGCTCCTCTCCCTGTTTCCATTGGGCCTGAGGACATTTTTTCACATCCTCCATAATTGCCCAGCAGCCCAGTGGGTGCTTCCACCTCTGTGTTGGATGGGTGGGGCCAGGGCACCCCTGGCACTCGCTGGGGGGAGGGGCATGGCAGGTGGCAGAGGAGCACTCCATCTCTAAAAGGTTTGTCATCACCTTTTTAAGGAAATGCTGCATAATACTTTAAAATGTATCCTCAGCAATATTTTCTCACGTGACACTGTCTTTTCAGATTCATTTGGCATAGGACAAAGCAACTAATGAATTAACAAATCCTAAACCATTTATTATGCTCAAGAGAAACACTGAAGTAGAGAGCCAAAAAGATCATGGCATTTAAAATTGAGAAATCTAATCACCTTGTTTTAGAGATGAGGCACCCCAGGCCCAGGAAGCCCAGAGTAGTATAGCAATTTAGCCAAAGGAAATTCATATCCTGATTCCAAAAACAATACTTTTCTCAATGAGAACTTTATATACAATAAACAAGACCAACACTATAGAAATCTATAATTGAGTATATAATATTGTAGGATAGTAAGTGGAACCAGGAGCTAGAACCACATGCATGGACAGAGAAAAAAATAGTACCAAATAGATTCAGTTTTAATACATTTGGGGAATCAACAAGATATAATTGGGAACCTAATTTAAAAGTCTAACTCCCTGACCCAAATATTTTCTCCCCCAAATGCTTAAAATTCCAATGATTAGTATCAAATCTTAAGCATATTACCTGGAACATAGCACCACTTATTAGAGAGGAATAAACATTAGCTTGTCTGATTAATAGATTGATGGTCACCCATTGTCTTTTGCCGAAGAATGCAGACACATTTTAATGAGGCAGGGAAGGTCTAATACAGTACCTGAGAATAAAGGGTTTGCTGTCCAGATCTGGGGAGGAAGCTTGGACAGTCAGAGGCAGTCTGAACACTTTTGGAGGGTGGATGGGGTTAGGAAGTTCTTAAAGTGAGATAGAGAAGCCTAGAAAGAAGGGATGAAAGTGCTTCTGATCACAGTGCTCACTTGGCACAATGCCTGGCACATAGTAGTAGTCTCTTAATAAATGGTTAATGACTGACTTTTCTGAGGCAGACTTTGCCAGTTTCCTAATTTTTCCCTAATGCCAGAGGTTCCCAACACCATCACTGTGTGGTATCTAGGGCCAATCCTAGGTTAAGATGGGGATAGCGACTTTCCGTGAAGCCAGACTGAAGAGAGCATGGGTGACTGTGCTGTGAGAACCCCTCAGGGGCCACAAAGTCAACTTTGCTCCTCGTGTAGAACTGACAGAAAACACGTGCATTAAGCCCCACCCACCACACCACCCACCCGGCTCAGACCCCGCCCCCTGGAGGCGGAACCATGTCTTTGACCCCGCCCCCTAGGAATGACCGGTTCCGCTGCTGCTGTCACTTCCTCCTCCGTAGATTAGTGTCCGGGTCGTGTTGAGCCTCTTGCTCCTGGAGTCTGTGACCAGATCAGCCACCGCCGAGGCTGAGGCGCAGGGGCCACCACTCTGTGAAGAGGAGGGATCGGAGAAGAACCAGGAAGGGAAGCGGCGGCGGCGGCGGCATCAGGCCGGGTTGGGCTGGCGTCTTCGCGCCGCCTCCTCTTCCTCTTCCTCCTCTCTCCGGGGAGCGGGGGCCAGCGCTGAGGGGCCGACCGCGCACGGCTTCCCCTCTCCCGGCCGGCTCCGCTCCCCTGCCCGCCCCGCGGGGGAGGGCGGAAGATGCCGGTGAAGAAGAAGAGAAAATCCTCCGGGGCGGCCGCGGCGGTAGCGGAAGACGGAGGCCTCAAGAAGTGTAAAATCTCCAGGTAGCGCCTCCCCGGCCCCGGCCCTGGCCCTGGCTGGCCCCTGCCCCTGCGTAGTCTCGTCCCCGGAGGGCAGGAGCTGGGGGGAGGTGGCGGGCAGCGGAGGCGCAGCCCAGCTCGGGCCTCGCTCGCAGCCTGGGGGTGGGG
>NC_058132.1:182370156-182583651 GCF_016433145.1 Gracilinanus agilis | reverse complement strand
GGGGGGCCTGGGCTCAGAAGGGAAGGAAGGCCCATGGCCTCAGACCCCCGGGGGGAAGCGTGAGTGTGAGTGTGCGCGCGCGCAAAGCTCGCGGAGTCCCAACCCGAGACCTACTCTCTTATGGGGGAGGGCGGGGAAGAACCTCCCCACCCTGGGGTCCGCCTGCTTTGGGGGGGCGGGGTCAGGGATAGCGCCCGAGGAGTAATGCTGGGGGATGCTGGCCGCCCGCTTCCTGCCCTCCCCCTCACCTCCTTCCCGAGATGCTCCCAAGGAAGGGGTGCAAATCTGCACGGGTCACCTCCTGGAATTTCTTTACAGAGAATATGAAGGGAGGAGCAGAGCTTGAGGAGTCTTGACTTGACAACTGCCTTGGGTGTGGTACAAAGGAAAGGAAAACTTCCCCTGCCATCCTCGACCTCCCAGCTTGACATCTCTGTGAAGGATATGTTTTAACTAGGAGATCTCTGGTGGAGGGTTTTTAAATTAAGGGGCCTGGGTCCCAGGAGCTTTCAGTGCTTTGCTTTAAGATGACCAACGTCTCACCTGTGACAAAATCCCCTCATCAATGCAGAGTATGAAAAGCCCTGGTTCTTTTGCTGTTTCATGAACATTTCATTCAGCCTGGTGTTAGGATTCCTTATAAATATTAGCAGAGTACCTGAGCGGTACCTTGTGTATCCTCTTGGACGAGGAAAGGACAAAGCTTAATCAGAGGAGGAGTATCTTTGAGGGCTTGTGATGCCATTGTACTATTTCCTGGGGAGTGGAGGTACGCTTTAGCTCACTGGGACAACATAGCTACGACATAGCATGATAGGCATTGCAGTTTAGGGTTGGGAAACAGATTTTTTTTTCCTTTCCTTGGATCAGCTTGCATGTGTCCAGTGAATAGGAAGTTATACAAAGCTGTGTAAAGGTTAAGATAGAGTTCTCTTCTTAAACATTAGCCTCTAGCCCTTCTTTAGTAGCAATACTGGGAGATTGAGAGAACCACTGTTATGTAGACCTTTCATGACAGGCACATTTCTTCTGCTGTCACTTGGTAAAAAGAACTAGAAGAAGGGTATTTCTTTGCTCATTAATATGATCAGTGACACTAAAGTTTCTGTGTTACTGTCTTAATGAGGTGATTATTGTTACTCTACTCTGTAATTTGACTGAATGTCATTCCCCTACTTCATGTTTAATGAACACATAAAAACTGCTTCCTGTTCCTTACTAAGCCTGGCATGTGACTGATTAAAATGACTTGTCTGCCATCAAAGATATTTAGGAACTTGTCTTTCTAAATGCCTTTATAAAAGAAGACATTTATTTCTATAGCACTGTTGTACTATACAAACATTAATTTAGCCAGTTATTCAATTAGCTTGAATATTTGATCATTTCAGTATGAGCCATTTGTTTTTCAACATATTTGCTTTTCCTTTATTTTTCTAGACTTTTTCTATTTTTAAATTTATCCTGAATTAAAAATAAGTTTGCATGGAAAGCTGAATAAGTTTCAGTTACTTAAATTGACCATGTTTTAGTAGGTGAGCAAGTCTTGATTTCAATCCTCAAGTAATAAGCCACAGTGACTATGTGCCTTTTAAAAACTGAATCCCTTGTTTGAAAATTCTTTGACTCTAGATCTTAAGTCATCATGCTTTCAGTTTTACTATTTTTGTAGTATTTTGAGATATTATAGTTATTTGAAACATATTAAGGCAGGATCTGGGAAAGAGCAGTGTCTGTTATCATTGAAGTTGTTTTTGTGAATAAAATACATTTTGAAAATAAGTAGACAGATCAAAAAAAGCTTTTGACCCAAAATTGTGCGTAAAACACTTTTTGCGAAGATTATGTTTTTACTTTTTTTTTTTTTTGCCCCTAAATAGATTACCTGTAAGCCTTTAATTTTTTTGAGGGAATAGGGTAAGATTAGGAATCACTGAAGTACATTATAAATGTAAGTATAAAAAATTTTGCTTCTAAAATGTATGTGGAACATTCATTAATTTTTACATTGATTAGATAGTTTGATAAACATAATTATCCCTGTAAGTAATAGAAATAAGCCTGGCTCATCAATAAGGACTGGGATTCAGGAATTCCCAATGAGCAATTATATATTCAAACTATTGAATTACACTCCTTTCATCTGTAATATTTTGAAATTTGGGCAAATAATGTTAAAAGTTTGTACTTTTTTGAAAGTTGATAATAAATGGAATTTTTCATAAAGAGATTTTTGGCTCTGTTTAGGCTATTTCAAATTACCAATAGTGATATTCTGTTTTTTTCTCTGTTATGACAATTTTTTTTATTATTAGAACAGTTAGTTTGAATTAGTTGAACTTGAATATAAATTATACATATTTTTAAGGATTCAGAAGAAATAACATTTTAGACTTTGTGTGTGTATTTTTTCCAAGCTATTGCAGATCACAAGTCCCTGCTAAACTAATAAGTGGAGAGGAGCATTTTTCAAGCAAGAAGTGCCTGGCTTGGTTTTATGAATATGCAGGTAATGAAATTAATATAACCATTTCTATCATTTGTTTTTTTTAACATTTGAACTAATCTGATAATAATAAGAGAATTAACATGATTTTGTTCTTTTTTAAAATTGACATTTTTCCTGGGTATTAGTTATTAAAAAAAAACAAACAACATAATCATTTTGTTATACTAAAGGCACATTATTTCTTGAAAATCTAATCCTACTTTTCCACCAACTCCTTCCTCTCCCTCCTACCTCTGTAGCACTTATAAAACTAAATTATTCACAATAACTGTTTAAAATAAGATGTCAAGAATCTTTACTTATATATAATACTGGTATAAGATATATATGAGAGCTATCTGAAGTAGCATTATATGTGTAAGACAGAGTTGTAAATTTGACGTAAGTTTTTATCTAAAAAGTGAGTTGTTTTTTTTAAACCCTTACCTTCAGTCTTAGAATCAATACTGTATATAGGTTCTAAGGCAGAAGAGAGTTAAGGGCTATGCATTGGGGATTAAGTGACTTGCCCAGGGTCACACAGCTAGGAAGTGTCTTGAGACCAGATTTTAATCCAGGACTTCCCATCTCTGGGCCTGCCTCTCAATCCACTGAGCCCCCTAGTAAGTTTTTTGAGCTTAGTGGTTGCAAAAATATCTGAGTGGAACCCTTAAGTTATTTAGTAACATGAACAATTTATTTTAGGATTGGGAAAAAATAATATCTAGCATTTCTAGACAACCAAAACTCCAATTTAAATGAATGAACTTCAGCTACTTGTACTCTAAAAATTGTTGACTTTCTGTGAGAAATAATTGGTTTTATTAATATATCATTTGTTAGATAAAAATAAAAATCATATATTATCTTAAATTACTTAATGAAGGCCACTAAGTAATGTAAGAATACTTTATTAAATCCCTTTTCTAATGCTTTTGTACCTCATTCATTACTTTTTAGAATAGTAAATATAAGCAATTAATAAAACTTTCTCTTGAAAAGCAGTGCTTTAAAAAATATTACTGTTGATGCTTATGCTTTTGTGGCTGTTTTTAATTTTTTGCCTTACTGTATAATCATAATTACAACTCTTATTTCCTAAGAAATAAAATTGTGGATTCAGTTAGCTTATTCTTAGGGAATATGGAACAAATTTGGTATTTTTAAGAAGAGAATCAATTTTAAATTGGAGTAAGTTGTTCATTTTCTTACTGGACATAAATATCCAAAGTTTAGATTATGTTCTATTAATCAACTCTAATTCTTGGGACATTGTTCTTTTTTTTTTTTTTTTAAGTTGTAATTCTTTTATCATAGCTTTATTGAGATATAGTCATGTGTTTTTGATAAGCATGTTAGGTCTGTACTGCAAAGGCCTATTGTTTATAAACAACACTTAAATTAACTATTGTATTATATTTTGCACACAAGTAAATAAAAGCACACAATTTGGGCAAGTTGCTTCATTTCCCTTGGCCTCAGTTTTTTTAATTGTAAAATGAGGATATTGGATGAGAATACTTCTCAGCATTTGTCCAGCTTTAGATGTTTGATCATATGATGTATCTTTCTTAAAAGGTTACTTTTGGAGGTCACTTAGAGAAGTTGAGAATAAGAATAGAATTCTAGTTTCCTAATATAGAAGAAGCTAGTAGAGCAAGCTAAATTAGTATGATTCTCCTAGTTCTTAAAGTATACCCTGAGGGGTAAATTGGAGATTGAGTTCATTTTTTTCAGGCTTAGGTTAACTTTTAGTGCATTGAAATATTTATTTAATGAATGATAGCCAAGTTGTCTAGAAGAATTAATTTTGTCTTCAAAGGTAATCAGATCATGCTACTTCGGTGAAATAGCTTACAATGAAAAAAACCCCATACTCACTAAAATGAATAAACTTAATTTATGAGAAATTTTCAGATGGTAACTTATACTTCTTAATTTCTCATATTTCCATTCTGAGAATGCAGGTAGATAAATAAAATCTCTGAATGTTAATGATCTCTTAAGATGTTAAGGTAATAAACTAATTTTTAACCTCATAATCTTTAGTTTCAAAAAATATTCTTTCCCTTAAGTAGTTAATGAAAGAAGACTTAAGTATTGATATATTTTTTAAGATTAGTATTGTTTGTCATTTAATGTAAGAGAAATTGAAGGGCACAATTTACATGTGCCAATTATGATTAGATTATATTTTAGTTTGTATGTAGTTCTTTATGAAATTCATGTCAGTCACATAGAATTTATCAGATATGTGAGATAGTGAGCATCATACTTCATGAGATAATAAGAAACTGTTTTTATTATACTGTTCCTTTTAAAAATTACAGGACACTGAAATCTTATTTTTCTTGTGAGCTTTTGGTAGTGCTAAGCCATGCTATGTGAATAGCTTTGGTATTAGTCTATGATTAATAAAAATGACAGCACTTGCCATTCTTAGGAAAACCTCATTTTGTTTAGGAGGCCTCTTTTTTCTATTTTCAGTATAACATTTTAAATGGAAAAACCAGTCATTTTGAAAAGGAAGAACTGTGAATAATTGAACTAATTTCTGTCTTTCTTGTTCCCAAGCAATATGCCATCATTAATATTTTTCATAAGATTAGTGGCATCAAAAATATGTTGTGACTTTCTGTCCAAATCTCTTGAGTACATCCAAGAGAGTAAAAGTTAGGAATGGTAATATAGCAGGAATATTTTGGTAATAAAAGAGAATTGTGATGAATACATTCCATACTATTTCCAAGTACATTTTTGTAATACTGTCCTAAAGTTACCAGTAGAACTGCTAGAGCAAGAATTTTATTAAACACACACACACTCACACACATGCACACAACCACAGGAGTATTCAATCTATTTTTACAAAATACATCCCAACACCAATTTCAAACTACCTCCTAAAATTAGAATTGTGGAGTTGAGGAGTTTAAAGGAACCTCAAAGGTATTTCAGCCAAACTTCACTAAAAACATGCATTTCATCTACATTGTCCTTATTATATGTTCTTCTAGTCTCAGTCTGAAAAGCTGTAGTGATTGGGAGCTCACTACCCTACATTGCTTTCTCCCCAAGCAGCCCATTTCATTTTTCAAGTGTTTAATGATGCAGTAGCTTTTACTTCTCCAAGTCATCCCCCAACTCATCCCAACTCTTACAAACTTACATTCCAATTAAATCATCGTATTTGAACTAGTGTTTTAATAAACTTTAGCTCCTCTTTGTCCCTTCTAAAATGTGATACATAGTATTAAGCAGCATATTTCATGTGAGAACCTGTAAGGGCAGTTTACAGTAGTATCATCTTTCTTTTTTTTTTTTTTTTAAACCCTTGTACTTCGGTGTATTGTCTCATAGGTGGAAGATTGGTAAGGGTGGGCAATGGGGGTCAAGTGACTTGCCCAGGGTCACACAGCTGGGAAGTGGCTGAGGCCGGGTTTGAACCCAGGACCTCCTGTCTCTAGGCCTGACTCTCACTCCACTGAACTACCCAGCTGCCCCCCGTATTATCATCTTTCTTAATCTGGCCAGTATGCTTCTCATAGCACATCATGAGGTTGTATTAATTTTTTGGGGGGTTCCACATCATTCTACTGACTCATTGACCTTATATAATCCACTAAAAGACAGGTGTTTTTTTTAAAAGATTGCCTTCTATCTAAGTCTTTTCTGTCTTGTATTTCTATAGTTTATTATTTTAATCTAAGAATAGTATTTTATATTTATACTTACTTTCTTTTTATTAGATTGGCTAATACCCATTCAATCTTTTGGATCCTTAATCTGTCATCCAGTATATTTTTGTTGTTTTGTCATTTGAGTCCTTCCAACTCTTCATCATCCCATGTGAGGTTTTCTTGGCAAAGATACTGGAGTGCTTTGCCATTTCCTTCTCCAATTAATTTTATAGATGGGAAAGCTGAGGCAAATAGAGTTAAGGGACTTTCCCAGGGTCACACAGCTAATAAGTTTATGAGGCCAGATTTGAATCTAGGAATTATCTTCCTAAACTTCCTGACTTTAGGCTTAGCATTCTATGCACTGTGCCCCACCTAGCTGCCCCGTCCAATATGCTAGCCATCTCTCTTTCTATCATCTGCGTATTTGGTAATCATAATATCTATTCCTTCCATGAAGTAATTAATAGATGCCAAGGAATGAATCCTCTGGCATTCTACTAGACTTCTGATCAGATAGTCACCATTCTGTGGGTCAGTCAACCAATTATGAATCTACTTTTCTCATGTAGTCTATGTTTTTCTTCTCCACAAGGATATCATGAGAGTTAATTAAATTCTTTGATGAAATAAAGCTATGCTTTGTCTAGTAACTGTCAAAAAAGGAAATGAATCTATGTTAGTTCCTGGGCATGATTCAATCTCTTTGTTTTTTTTATAAATTCACATCAGAGTTTTATTTATCTAAAGATAAAAGTCCATAGCAGGGCCACAGTACTTTTTTTAGCTTTGCAATTCTTTTTATTTTTTATTTCTGCTTTGAAGTTTAACTATGTAAAAGACTCAATTTAGAAAACTTTATGCTTTCTTATTCTTTTATGCCAGTGTTTAATATTAATAGTAAATTTTACACATAGAACCATAACTTTTCTTGTCTTACCAGAATAAGAAAAAATTGGCATTTGATTGGAGAAGGTTCATATATGAACTTAAGGAGATTATATTGTTTTTCTGTCAAGGCTAATATCAATCAGTGGACATTAATAAATTGATAGATTATATTTTAATAAATATTTTTATTTGAATTATATTGAATTTGAACAAGCAAGAATATTCCTTCACTAGAGTAAAAAATTTTTATGTACTAATAGCTCTATAAGGATTTTAGCCACCAGTTAAATTAACAAATTTATGACAGGGTAGAAGTCTCAGCTAGATTCAATCTGCTCATTGTTAGATTAGATCATTGATAGTCATTAGCTATTTCAGGAATTGAACTTTTGCTCCTAAGGTAAAGTAACCCAGCTTATCAGAATGACAGGAACTTTAATGATCATTTTTTCCAAATCTATACCTTTTACAGTAGGGTTGTCATACTCTTGGGCTCTCTGACTTCAAATTTTTGCAAAACTCCCGAGTGGACCAGATTAAAATATAATTGGGATATGTTTAACAGAATAAATAAAAATATGGTGCAAGATAAATAACATTAATTTGTGTTTTTTTTAGTCAGCTTGAATTTGACACTACTGTTCTACAACAGTACTCAAGGGAAGATTATCCAGCTATTGCATAAAGACTTCCAAATAAAAAATGAGACCATCACTTCATGAGGTTTTGGATATTCCCTTGAAATCACTTTTGGGTAGTTCTAATAGTGAGGAAACTTTTCTGTATATCCTGAATTTGTCTGTGTAATTTCTACCCTTTATTCCTAATTCTGCCTATTTTAGCCTCACAGAACAAATTTAGTTCTCCATAATGACAACCCTTTTATGTACTTGAAGACAGTTTTTATATCATCTCTTGAGACTTCTTTTCTCCAGGCTAAATGCTTTCTGCTTATTTAACTGATCTTCATGTGTCATGTCTTAAAGACCCTTCATCCTGGTGCCCTCGTCTGACCAAAACAGTACAAGCAAGACTATCATAGCCTTATTCCTAGAAGTTGCAACCCAGGCATTGCAACCCAGGCATCTTTTCAGCCACATCAGACTGTTGATTCACATTGAGTTTGCAATTCCATTAAAACATGTCAATATTTTTTAGAAGAACTAAGCATGCCTTCCCCACTTTCTGTTTGAATAGTTGATTTGGGGGGAACCCAAATATAAGACTTTCAAACTTTTTTTATTTGATCTAATGCTCAGGATTGTCAGGATGTCTTTGAGTACTGACTTTTAACATTCAATGTATTTGGTATCTCTCCCAAATTTGTGTCATATGCAGTTCTGGTAAGTAGACCATCTCTAAAATGGTAATCAGCAGAGGAACAAATGCAGATCCTGGAGGTATTTCACTGGAGACTACTTTCCAAATTGATAATGAAACAATAATGTCAACTTTTTGTTAATGCTATATACTCAGATTGTGAGAACAAAGAAGATATTTACTGTAACTATCTAAAGGTCAAGAAATAATTTTGCTTATTAAGATCTGTTTGGGATAGTACAAAGAAGTCTGTCAAATTTTAGTATTAATGAATGAGATGCAGTAAGGCAGAGAAAAGAGACAGTTGGTTTTTGAAGGCAGTAAGATCTGGGTTCAGGTCCTGCCTCTGATAATCCTTGTCAAGTCACTAAACCTCTCAGTGCTCCAATCTGCATCAATAGAGGAAATTTCTTCACATGAGAGCTTTCTATACTGGTCGAATTGTAGGTCCAGTTCATGCCCAAATTTAAAAAAAAAAACAACTTAATTTTTAACTATTATTTTTAATAATAAAAATTATTTTAAAATAACTACATAAATTAAATATTCAGTGTTGTGTCATAGCAAGCAGCTTTTATTTTTATTTTACCAGTGGCCCTGGTAATTAATACTTATGAAATCTTAGAAGCAAATCATGTAATTTCTATGGTCCTTAATTTCTTCATCTGTAAAATTATGGGATTGGAAGAGGTAGACTTTCTAAGGTTCCTTCCAAATCTCATTTCTGGATGATTCTTAAACTGGTGTTTACTTTAAGGACAGGGATCATATTTTATACTATACATAGCACACTGCCTGAATACACTCTAAATACTAAGCGAATATTTGATTGCTTTTAGTAGACATGCCAATTAGTGTAAGAACTAGCCATTTAAATTAATGTATATTTTTGTATTACTTTAGTTTCATATTGTGGTGACACTAAGTTCATTATTCCTGAACTTTGAATGCTTTATGCAAAAAAGTAAATAAGTTCAAAATTTTCTTAATTTTATTCTCTAGTAATTCACTAGTAACTTAAATTTATTCACTAGTAATTTTTACTATTATAGTGTTAAATTCTATGCCAATAGACATTTATTTAAAAATTTTTTTTGTTTTTGTTTTGAAGGTCCTGATGAAGTTGTAGGGCCGGAAGGAATGGAAAAGTTTTGTGAAGACATTGGTGTTGAACCTGAAAATGTATGTTTTATTTTTGAACATGGTGGGAGTAATTTGTCCAAATGAATTATTTTAAGTAGAATTATTGTGAGAGGATTCTTGATCATTTGTAAGGTACCTAATCTCCCTCCCCCACCAAATTACACGATTTCCTCTGCCAGTTTTACCATGGATTTATTTGTTATTTTCTGTTTTCTTATTTAACTTGGTTTTATTTATACCTTTCCCATCAAAAAATATTTGTGTAAACAGAGATTGTGCCTTCTGTTAATAGTGATTGAATGATTTAGCCTCAGGAATTTAGTACATCTAAAATTCCTTAAAATTTTGAATTTTTGGTAATTCCTAAGGTTGTGTTAATAGTTAAAAATTGAAATATTTATGTCAAAATGTTCTCCGTGATAAATTACAGAAATTATTATCTCTGTGTTGACTCTCTTCCTCTCACCCCCCTGTCCTTTATGTTCTGTTCTTTCCAGATTATTATGTTAGTTTTAGCCTGGAAATTGGAGGCTGAAAGCATGGGATTTTTTACCAAGGAAGAATGGTTAAAGGGGATGACTTCATTACAGTAAGAACTTTTTAAAAACAAACAAACAATAATAAAAACCAACAAAAACAACTCATTTCATAGCTTATTTGAAAATTTTAATTGATGTTTTGTGCTTCATAATTTTTCTTAGAGTCACTGACAGGCATTTGTAAATCTTTGATGGAAGTATTCAACTCAGTCTAATTATAATTAACAGTAATTATTTTGAAGGGAAATTTCCCTCCCCCCACCCCCACTTGAGTTTGTGGTTTTATTTTAGCCCATATGCTAATACAGTAACTCTATACTTCAGATGATGATAAGCCCCACACCAAAATGCATGCCTATTAAAATTCATTAATCTTTTTGTTTAGGAAACCATGGACCTGCAGGTTAATAGGGTATTTATTTATTTCTAGAATCTAGATCTTTTTTCCAAAATATAGGAATCTTGTCTGTAGGTGGTTTATTCTCTGAGTGTCTTTGTTCAGGCCTCCTTTTTTTGAAGTCCAGATTTATCCTTAAGGATATCATCAGATTTTAGAGCTAGAAGGCCCTATACCATCTAGTCCCATCCCCTTCTTTTTACAGATGTAAAAACTGAATCTTTGATTGTGACTTGCCCAGGTTCATACAGGTAGTGTGTCTGAGGCAAAATTTGAATTTGGCTCTGCTTGATTCTGAACCCTCTATTCCACTACAACACATGTTTCTTTAGACAGTAAGTAGTAGAGTCAGGGTTTAAATCCAGATTTTAATCTAGCGATCTTTTCCACCTTTAGTTTCATGTAGTTAAAACATTAATATTCTTTTCACCTTATCACATTTTTCACTATTTTGTCATGCCATTGAGATAATGTGGGCTTTCTCCATTATATGATAGTCTTCTGTCAAGTGCCAAAATGTAAATTTTGCAAGTATATATTTACATAATTATGCAAGTATATTTCTATAAAAACTTAGTTTTTACCAGTAGGAACCACGTTTTGGCTTCCACATTTGCATACAAGATTACATTCTTATAAAGTGGGGGCAATTTCTTAATCACATTATTACATCTAAGAGTAATTCTTGATCATATGGACTGATTATTATTATTATTATTATTATTGATATTTGGCTCAGCCTATCTTTGAGAATGTCAAAAAATATAAATAACTCTTTCCTGATAAATGCTTCTTATTCTTACTAAATATGTTTGAAAGAAAATAGACATAGATGACTACAAATCAGTGTTATATATTATAATTGTCTATAGTTACATTTCTTATAGCATTATTAATTGGTTAAACTAATGCTTTTGTGCTTTAATTTATAAGTAACATGTAAGGTTTTTATTTTAACTAAAAATGTCATGACAATTCCTTGTTTTAATTATGCAAAAGTCTCATGAAAGCAAACTTGAACAAAAAGCGTTTTGAGTACTTATTTCTAAATATCTATAATTATTAATTTGTGCTTTAATATGTTCTTAGTAACAAGAACAATAATTGACTAGCCCATAAACATTGCAAAGGGCTTACTAAATCCACTTAGAAATCTTACATAGCAGAATAAGATAAAGTAAGTTTTATAGTCCAGAGAATAGGCATATATAATTGTTTTAGGCATATGTTAATTATCCTAATAGTTGATCCTAGATCATATCTTTTTGCTACATGGATTTATTTGTATTCAAAGCAGAATAAAATTTTACTGCCTTAGTTGATCCTAAATTATTCAACTACTATTTGCAAAACAGTCTTTCACCAAACCTTTGTTATATGCTTTCTGTGTATAAGACACAGTGATAATATTTAATGCATACTTGTCCAGGTAATTTCAGGTATTCTTTAATCATATTCAGGAATATATATTGGTTATTTGAAGCCTTTTAAGTATAATACCTCAAGAAACTGAAATAGAATTCAGCTGAGGAATTTACAGAAGTTAATAATGAATACCGTGTGTGTGTGTGTGTGTGTGTGTGTGTGTGTGTGTGTGTGTGTGTGTGTGTGTGTGTGTGTGTGAGAGAGAGAGAGAGAGAGAGAGAGAGAGAGAGAGAGAGATATGTATTATGTATTTTTGTCCAGATTTGTGAGTTTATCACTAGTATGGAAGTGCTCTCCTGATGCCCTCCAGCCAACTTATAAATAACTTTTAGTCTTAGTGAATTATTTGGGATACTGAGATGTCAAATGATAAGATATTAAGCTCATGCTTACATAGTATGTGCTAAAGGCTGGACTTGAATCCAGGGCTTTTTGTCTCCAAGAACAACTCCCTGACCACTACTCCAGACTGCCTCTTGTATCTGATATAAGAAAAGTGTGCTATGATTATATATGTTAACATACCATATGTTGGGGTAGTACTTTAAAAATTTTCAAGTACTCTTCTAGGCGAATAGGCAGTTTCAGTTGGATTTGGTAAATTCACATATTTAGCTCAAGCCACCTGGTTTTTCTAGGTTAAAAGTATTGGAATTGCCTTGTTCTTTACTCATATTTTGATTGTTTATGTTGTCAATTTTTTTTGTTTATTTGGAAACCATATTCTTCTTAAAATTGACACTATAGGGGGCAGCTAAGTGGCTCAGGGGATTGAGAGCCAGGCCCAGAAATGGGAGGTCCTAGGTTCAAATATAGCCTCAGACACTTCCTAGCTGTGTGACCCTGGGCAAGTCACTTGACCCTCATTGCCCACCCTTACCACTCTTCTGCCTTGGAGCCAATACACAGTATTGATTCTAAGACGCAAGATAAGGGTTTAAAAAAACAACAACATTGACACATGAAAGGCATTCATTCTAATTTTGCTTTTACTTTCCCCAAGAAAATCTATAATTTTCATATATGCTATAATTTCAATAATTAAAGAGTATGAAGGAAATTGCTTTGAAGTTTTTCATTTTGTGTTTTAACTGTAAATTAAGAAATTTATTTTGGTATAACTTTGGAAAGAGGGTTTTCCTTTTGTTTACTAAAAAAAAAAATAGTTCTAGAGAGAAAGGTGTTGTGCTAGTGGGAAAATATCTTTGAAAAGTTTTTACTTGTCTGATGCTAAAAAGAAGAGAAAACTAGAATTCAGCAGTAGTAACGTATGCTAATATACCAGTAGTAGTGAGGGTGAGAAAGAGGCTTCCAATTAGGAATTTTAAGCCTAATTACCAGAGTAAATACCCAAATTTGGTTATTATTATGGAGGATGAAGAGAAACATTTGTATTTATTTTGGGGAAAGGATTTAGAGAAAGAGGTAGGAGTATAGACAAGACCTGGAATCAAAGTTTAGGCTGAAGCCTCTTTGACTTGAGATATACTAATGCAATGAAAAATAGTGTTTGGAAATTGCTAATATAGTCAGTGTCTGTCCTAAAGGGAGAATTTCATTTAAACCAGTTAAGGCACATGAGTCTTTCCTGCTTTTTAAGATCTCCTTGGAGGAAAAAAAAAGATTAAATAAATAGCTTTTCTTGATAAACTTCAAGACTTTTTTTTCCCAAATCCTTCATGCTAGAGTTTAAACCCATATCCTCTTTTTGAGGATATGAAGAATAGCTGGTCTTTTTTATATTTATCTTCTTTATACATATATACACATATACTTACACATCCACCTTTGTGTGTGCATATAATTTTTATATATTTTTACATACTTTTTATATACTTTTCTAACTGTGGTCTGCAAGATTTTTGTTTGTTTTGTTTTAAATTTACTGTCTTTGAGTCTTGTCTTAAGGCTACTGTGAAAAAATCTTTACCTTATTTCTTAGAATATCAGTTCTGGGGCAGAAGAGCAGTATGGTCTAGGCATTTGGGGTTAAGTGATTTGCCCAGGGTTATATAGCCAAGAATTATCTGAGGCTGGATTTGAACCTAGGTCTTCCTGACTCTATGCACCGAGTCACCTTGCTGTTTCCTACCTTCTGTCCTAGTGTCCATTCTGTTGTGCTTCCTAGCTGCCCCCTTGGGCTACTTTTAATATAAGTATTTGTATCAGGGAATCCATTTCTACCAATAAGGGATAAGTCAGGTTGACTTTACTAGATCTTTCATTTGTCTTCATGCTATCAGGTATATGTTTTTAAAAGTTATTTCTGTATTTCAGGATTAATGTTTTTATTGTCCTTTGTAAAGGTGGTAGTTAAATTTCATTTATTAGTAATAGAAAAGTCACAGTCTCTACCATTATAGAGATTATAATCATTGTACTACTTAGGGTTTTAAAACATTTTGAAAATGATTGTGATGGCCCAAATATTGCTCTCTGGCATTTTTCACTTCATATATAGAATGTTCCATTTTTATGTATTGTTTTCACATTTGTCTTTCTTGATGGTCTAGTGCTTTATTATGTTAATGTATTAGTCCATCTAGTCATTTGCCAACTCTTGGTCATTTGGTTTTTTTTTTCCAGTTTTTCACACTGGACTTGGAGTCAGATGACCAGAGTTCAAGTCTCAGCTCTGAAAAATGTGCCTTCTGCATGAAACCTTTCCTGATTTCCCCCAACTGCTAGTGTCCTTCTTCCCAAACTACCTTGTATTTCACTACTTTGTGTGTGTGTATGTATTTACTAACTTTATATTTATGCTGTATATATTTTTGTATGTACTTGTCTCCCCCATCAGAATGTAAGCTCATTGTGAGTAGGGGTTGTCACATTCTTTGTACTTGTTTCCCTAGTCTCTAGTCATAGGGCTTGGCACATTACACATGCTTATTAAATACTTGATTGATTGGTATGATTTAGGGATAGAGACAAATGAAGACAATTCTTGCCCTCAAAGGATTTACATTATACTGGAGAACAATGATGACAATGGGTGTTTATAGCTTGTTTTGTAGTTTGCAGATCACTTTGTACCATCTTATTAGCAATATTATTTTTGCCTTGTCTTTTTGTTCATCAGAATTTGAGATGTTTGAAATTAAGATTAGAATACTAATATGATTTCTCTCCTTTCTGCATCTTGTCTCCTTTTATTAAAAAAGAGTTCTTGGGATTACTTCTTATGACAAGGCATTTGCCTGAAGGGGTTTTCAGAGCAATAGGCAAGTAGAGGTTAGGTTAGTTAAGTTTTCTTGTTAGTTGTGACTATTTAAAATTATGGTATTGTAGTCAGAATAGTAGTCTATTAGTTCGTGTTTTAAAATTAGTTTGTGTTTTAAAATATTTATGAGATAGTACAGTGTAGTGGAGTAGTTAGTGTTCTGTGCTTGAAATCAGGAAAGCCCAAGTTCAAATTTCACTTCTACCACTAATACCTATATGACCCTTGGCAAGTCAGTTCATCTATGTGTGTCTCAGGTGACTCCAGAGGACTTGGAGTCCTAGACATGAACATTTCCCTCTAACTGGCCAGGGGCAGCTCCCTCTTTGACTTCCCTGTACTAATACAGAACCTTTTTGCTACTTTTTTGGGGGGATTGGGATGGAGGGAAATAGAAAGAGGGTGGTTCACATTAAAATAGGATTTTTCCCCCTCTGGAAAGTTAACAAAGGAATGGGTATTTATTTTAGGAATCTATCAAATAAATTCTTATTTTAAAAATGCCATGCACAATACTTATATTTTAAGGCATATTATATATACTACAGATTTATAAACATTGGCATTTTCAATATCATCTTAATTATTTAAATACTTATGCATTATATTTTTGCTTATACCCTGACTATGGCATCATTTACCTTTCTTGACTATAAAATTTGATTTTTTTATTTAAGGTGTGACTGCACAGAAAAGTTACAGAGCAAATTTGATTTTTTGCGCTCACAGTTGAATGATATTTCATCTTTTAAGAATATCTACAGATATGCCTTTGATTTTGCAAGGGTAGGTACAGTTTTCATATTCAGTGATTTTGAAAGAAAATCCTATATATATATATATGTATATATATATTAAGGCTCTGTTTTTTCAAATTATTTTTCCCCCCAAATTTAGGATAAGGACCAGAGAAGCCTTGATATTGATACTGCTAAATCTATGTTAGCTCTTTTGCTTGGAAGGACATGGCCACTGTTTTCAGTATTCTACCAATACTTGGAGGTATTTTGTTTATCATTTTGAAAATGTTGAGTTTTCCATTAGCATGATACTTTGTGAATCCAGCCAATTTTAAGATCTGAGAAGAGATTTCAAGCTTCATACTTGTCTTCTAATTTACTTAAATGTAGTAGACACTCTTATTGATTTGAAGTACACTATAGATATCATTGCTTAATTGTCTATAAAATAGCAGTTAAGTTTTGAAACTAAGTTTGTGCTTCATTACCAAGTCATTGCATATAATATCTTGCCATTCCAAAAACCCTTTTTGTGTGTTTACTATGTCAAAACAGATTCATGCTTTTTGAAATGTAAGAATATTTTTTTTTTACTCCTTTCTGTTATAAATCTTAATATTAGGATTTATGGTAGTCTCTAAGCTATTCCAGAGTAAAATCCATAAGCTTGTACTTATATATCTTAAAATTATCAGTAATGATCCGTATTAGAAGTACCATAAGACTTCTGCTTTTATCATCAAAGTAGGAATATACACAAAATATTTCTTATTTCATAATGTATTTTTTCATTTTTTATGCAGGCTCAATTGGAATACAACTCTTCTAAAATTGCATGCTTATTTGTCTGGGGATTGACCATTAATAGCATATCCAGAAACATGTTTGAATTACAATTGCTGTTATTATAAATCGTTAGGCCTTTGAAGGGGGATGCTATTATAGCAATTAACATGCTTTTATTTGATGGGTTCTGTCTTTTAAAAATTACTTGTAGTGTTTCTCTTTTTGACTCATCCTGTGATTCTCTTGTCTCATTTTTCCTGTTTCTTTCAAATAATGAACTACTCTAGTTTTTTGGGTGCTAAAAACATACACATTATGACATGTTCAAAAATAATTTATTTTAAGCTATGCTATAGTGAGATACAGTGGTGTAAAAGTTCATGTATTCTATGAGTTTGTAGATCCAGAACTTTAAGAACTAGGAACAAACTTCCTTGCAGAGAAGTCAACCACCTTATTATTATTTGGAAAAGAAGACATTTCCATGAATTTAAATGATGTTTAGTATTTCAAACATATCTTTAAAATACAGTTAAGATGAATTTTATAATATAGAGAAGTACTATATCTATATTATCCTCAGTATCCTTAGTGAGAGGAAAACATGTTTGAAAAAAATGGGAGAAAATGCTTAGGCTGATCCCAAGAGAAATGAAAAATAACTTACTAAATGTGTGTTACCTCCAATCAGTATATACATGCATGGAATTCAAAGTATCTGTATTCTGTCTTTCCTAGCAATCAAAATACCGAGTTATGAACAAAGATCAGTGGTACAATGTATTAGAATTCAGCAGAACTGTCCATGCAGATCTTAGTAACTATGATGAAGATGGTGCATGTAAGTATAAAGTTTTGATCTAAAAATATATATTTCTCTTGTAATTGATACTGTAAGATATGGTAAGACCTGTGTAGTTATTTATCATTTGCATAATTCTGACTTAAGTTGACTTTTAATTTTCCTTAAAATAACTTAATATTTTAAAAGAATGCTAATGTGCCGATTCACTGAAAATCCTTCGAGTCTAGTTATTTTGATAAAATCTATACTTCAGTTTCTGTCCATAAGTGCTGAGATTACTTTTTTGATTGTACTTTTCTCACCACTCAATAGCTCCATTTCAGAAATATGATTGCCAGAAAGAATGCTGATACTGTAGAAAAGATTTTGAAGTTATTATTTGCTCACTCACAGCATTTGTACATAGCTCCCCAAAAGGCTTGATTTCCCCATTTGAAATTTTCATCAGACCCCACAAACACTTTTCAGATTGTCACAACTATTAATGTTGTATATGAAGAAAAATTAGAAGATCTGTGATATATTTATGAGAAAAATCATATTAATGGAATACTTGTATGCCATGTATTTTCTGTGTTCTACATTTTCAGCATTTACCTTCCTTTGGAGAGTAGTCACATAATTATTTTTCAGAAAGCTTTCTGCATAAAGGAAATATTCTTCTTTTTTTTTTTTTTTAAACCCATACCTTCCATCTTGGAATCAATACTATGTACTGGTTCCAAGGCAGAAGAGTGGTAAGGGCTAGGCATTGGGGGTTAAGTGACTTGCCCAGGGTCACACAGCTGGGAAGTGTCTGAGGCCAGATTTGAATCTAGGACTTCCCGTCTCTAGGCCTGGCTCTCAATCCACTCAGCTACCCAGCTGCCCCTTAAAGGAAATATTCCTAAAAAAAAAATGTGAAATTTCATCCTATATTCTGTCTTAATGAAATAAAATACCTGAAAGATGTAACTTCATTTCATCCTATGAGCATTATTTCCTCTATTTAAAAGCAAGAATCAAATGTGAGCAACTTAGCTCTTTTTTGAAAAAGGCCTTACAGAAGCTTACATTTAGAAAATTTTGTGAAAGCATCATTGCACTAATTTAAGAGTGCTCAGCCTTGAATTAGGGAAGATGACATTTCTTCATTTTGCTGTCCTTTCTCATTGTGGGCACACTGTCTACCGGCATAGTTCATGGAACTCCCTTAAAATTATAAATATTAAGTTTCTTTGGCCAGAAAAATTCATTTCCTAGTGACCACCCTTCTCTCCAAACATCCTTTTGAATAATAAGTGTTGCCAGGCTAGTATTAGCTTGGTATCACTTCCCAGAACTAGCACTTAACTAGAAGAGCTCTCAGCTACAGATCACCTCCCTAATGTTGTAAATCAAAGTAGAACTTAATAGAAGTAATGATGATAATATACATTCATATAGTGCCTACTCGTTGCTGAGTACTATAATAACATTATATAGTGCTTTAGGATTTTCAAGAAGCTTTAAAGAATATTATCTTATTTGATCCTCCCAATAATCTTGGGATATAGATGTAATGAGGAAACTGAAGCAGACAGAGGTTAAATGGCTTGGCTAGATCACAACTAGTTAGTAAGTGTCTGAAGCAATATTTGAATTCAAGTCTTCCTTATTCTAGGTCTAGCACTTTCTCCACTGTGCCACTTAGCTGTCTGTATTAGGTACTATAGGGTATATACAAAATAATTTTAAAATACCCTTAGAATAATTACATATACAAATTGTTTTCTATATTAAGGTATATGATCTTCAGAGTATATCAAATAAAAAGAGGTCTGGCCAGGTTTATAAACATTTATTAAGAAAATATAAGAGAGAGCGAGAGTGCCCTGTCCCTGCTGCAGCATGGTGGCTCTCCATAGATCAAGAATAGACCCTCTCCTTCCCGCAGTCAAATTTATATGTGATCATTGAGAGCAAATATCATCGAAGTCACAACTGAAACCTAGGTGAAGAGATAGTAAAAAACTAACGTTTTTAATTACTTCAGATCTTCTGCCTTCATTGAATTATTTTCCAGGATTGCAGTAGCTCATCTACCTAGACTTTTAAGGTTATTAAACTCTTTCCCTCAAACTACCCTTTGAAATCTGGCACTCTAGATAGTATTCATCTTACCAGTTCCTTTTTTGGATGGGAATAAAGAAATTGGACCTTGCCTCAGGACACTGATTTATTAATTGTCATAACCTGGACTTGATCTAGATCTTTTGACTGGTGGTATTTCTACCACACTTTGATGCCATCTTAAATTGATGGCAGAAGCATTGCTGTTGATTTTTTTTTCTTTTAACCCTTACCCTTTGTTTTAGAATGGATATCATATATTAATTCCAAGATGGAAGAGTGGTAAGGACTTGGCAATTTACACATCTAGGAAGTACCTAAGGCCTGATTTGAACCCAGGACCTTCCTTCTTTGTGCCTAGCACTCTATCCACTGAGCCCTTGCTGTTGATTTTTTAAATTATTCTAGGGAATTGGGAAAGAATTCAGAAAAGCAGAGATATGCAAATATCCTGATATTTTAAAAAAGATGAGTATGGCACATTTCAGAAAGTATAGTCTTTGGGTCTTTATAGTCATTTCTGGCAAAATTGTAGAATGGATTATTATTATTTTTTTTAAACCCTTAACTTCTGTGTATTGGCTCCTAGGTGGAAGAGTGGTAAGGGTGGGCAATGGGGGTCAAGTGACTTACCCAGGGTCACACAGCTGGGAAGTGTCTGAGGCCAGATTCGAACCTAGAACCTCCCGTCTCTAGGGCTGACTCCCAATCTACTGAGCTACCCAGCTGTCCCTGTAGAATGGATTATTAAATAGACTTTATAAGAAAGAGGATAACAATCACTAGGAGATAGCATGGTTTCATAAAGATAAGCTATGCCAAAATTAACTAATTTTCTAAAATTTCCTTTTTTTTTTTGGAGGCAGCTAGGTTTGAGAGCCAGGCCCAGAGATGGGAACTCCTGGGTTCAAATTTGGCCTCAGACACTAACTAGTCAGTTAACCCCCATGGCCTTTCCCTTATCAATCTTCTGCCTTGGAACCAATACAAAGTATTGATTCTAAGACAGAAGGTAAAGGTTTAAAAAAATTTCCTTTTTTGAAATATTGCTAATAATTTTATAGTTCACATTAAATAGTATAAGGTTTATTGTGTGCCTTCCTTTCAACATCCTTTTTAGGTACTTGGTGAAAGTATTGTCATTCTCCTTTTTTAGATTAACTCATTGGGGCCCAGATAGGTTCAGTAACTTGCTGATGGGTCATGGTAAGTGTAGGACTTGAGTTAGAACTTAATTCTCCTAGTTATAATCCATTGCTCTTCTTATTCCATACAAATATCAAAGGAATGCTATAGGTATGTGCCACAGAGAGCATTATCTATAGTTGAGTGAGAGGCTTGGAAAATCCTCTTATGTTATCTTTATGGACAAGGTGGAGAAATATAGGGTAGTTCTAGATAGTCCAGTATTCTATCCTTAGTGATGCTATCCATTTTAAAAACTGAATTGGATTGATGGACAAGGCACACATACATTTGACATCAAGAAATGATGGATAAGGGGCAGCTGAGTGATCAGTGGATTGAGAGCCAGGCCTAGAGACGAGAGGTCCTAGGTTCAAATCTGGCCTTGGACACTTCCCGGCTGTGTGACCCTGGGCAAGTCACTTAACCCCCATTACCTAGCCCTTACCACTCTTCTGCCTTGGAGCCAGTACACAGTATTGACTCCGAGATGGAAGGTAAGGGTTTAAAAAAAAAAGTGATGGATATACTTATGATAAAAATGATAATTCAAAAATAAATGAACAAGAAGTAGCTAAGTGGCTCAGTGGATTGAGAGCCAAGCCTAGAGATGGGAAGTCCTGGGTTTAAATCATGCATAATACTTCTACACATATGCTAAAAATAAATCACTTGCATAAGTACCAGAAAGAGGAGCATGGGAACTTAAGGAATTTTAGTTGACTGGACTACCAAAAAAACTTACGGCCATCTGAGATGGCAATGACAGATATAAGTCTAAATCAATAGAAATAATAGTTCTAGTTTCTTTTTTTCTGGCCAGACCTTGGTCTTTATGTTGATGAATTTTGGTGATCATCTGATAAGACTTGAAACTAGGTTTTGTGGGGAATGGAGGAAAGATTTTAAGTCTGGAGAAGAGAAATCTTAGGGAGAACATTATAGTTACCATCAGCTTCTTTCATATATGTCATCTATAAGAACTGATAGCTTGTGGTTAGCTGCAGAGGTCCTGACCTAAGAACTAAGACCAATGGGTCAAAATTATAAAGAGATGCTTTTGACTTTTTTTTTTAAACCCTTACCTTCCATCTTAGAATCATTAGTAAGTATTGGTTCCAAGGCAGAAGAGCAATGAAGGCTAGGCAGTTGTGGTTAAGTGACTTACCCAGGGTCATATAGCTAGGAAGTCTCTGAGACCAAATCTGAACCTGAGACCTTCTGTCTCTAGGCCTGCCTTTCTATCTCTGAGCCACTTAGCTGCCCTTTGCTTTTGCCTTTTATGTAAATATTACTTTCTAACAATGAGAATAAACCACTTTTTGAGATAGTTTCTTGCCATTGGAAGTGTTCCCACAGAGGATCACCATTTACTGAGGATTTTATAGAGGGCATTTCTACAGTCAGGAATTGGACTAGTTGAATTCTTTAGTTGCTTTAAGATCTAAGTATCCTGTGATTTTAACATTCCAACTCTTTTTAGTGATTCTATTATTACTCTCAATTTATAATACTGAAATCTGGAGAATAGATAAAAGATATTATGAGTGTTCAGGAAGGGGAGTGGAAAAATTTTGTAAAACAAGATAGGACTTGGAATAGTCCTGGAAGTATCTGGGTAATTAATTAGATAGGAGATAAAAACTTTTAATTTTCACTAATAAAAGTTTTTTCCCCCCTTCATATTTTTAGGGCCTGTTCTTCTTGATGAATTTGTTGAGTGGCAAAAAGTCCGTCAAGTGTCATAGCAAGAACTATACTGAGGAAAATGCAGACCTTTTGATGCCCGCCTGTAAACAAACTAAAATGAGATGAGGATAACACCAAGGGGCGCATTTTCATTCTTATGAAAGACTTCTTATAGTACTTTTTTTTCCTTTTTTTTAAGGAAGTTTTCTTGTTACATGTGAAATGGGCATTGAACCACACCTCTTCTGAGACTGAAAATTGAAGTTTATGTTTTGAGTTATGTTTATAACTTTTATTTCAGAACAATAAAGATTCAGATTTGTGACAAAGGCTTTTAAGTGAAGATGTCCCTTGAGTGTAAGTGTAGTATTTATTTTGAAAAATCAAAAATTTGACAATTATCTGAAATCTATTTTGCTTATGAATTTTGAATTTGTAAGATTTTTTTCAACCTCTTAACAGAAATAATTAGAAAACTCTGGTTTTCTAATAATAAGGCTGTAATTATACCTCCATGGCATAAAATTAGGATGAATAATTGTTGAATTTGAATCCTTGATGCGTGTTTTTCCAATGCAGCTATTAAATTATTCTGTATATGGAGAATACTATAACTTTTTAGCTCTGAGTGGCTATAAAACCCATCAGGATCTGTTTAATCTCACATGCACACATTTCAAGAGTTTTAGAATTGGAAAAGCCTCTGATAACTTATTTTCTGACCATTGATTTGCATCCTAATTAGTGCTTAACATTGCAAACATATGCGTGTGTGTATGTATGTATGTATGGTGTATAATCTTTGTGAGCATTTACATATGAAGATTCTTAGTATTTCTGTCAGCTAAGGTCCCATTTGCATCTGAAAAATCAAAATTGGATATGTTCAGTTTTTTGTCAGATCAGATTGCTTTATTGAGAATCTTGGCTCATGACTATCTAAATTGATATCTCTATGCTGCTATACTTCCCTTGCCCTCTCTCTGCAACCAACTTCAGAAATCATCTTTTTGACTGGTAATTTGAAGGACTGAGAGTTCTCATTAGTGAGGATATTTATTTTATGAATAGAACTATTTAAACATTTTCAATAGTAATGAATAGAAGTAATTGACTGCCAATATTCTCATTGCCATTTTAAGGAATTTTGTGTTTCAATAATCACTTCAAGGCTTGGAAATTGAAATTTTTATTGTAAATATCCTAGAGATAATGAGTAAAGGCAGTGGTTCTCAAACTTTTTTGGCCTACTGCCCTTTTTCCAGAAAAAATATTACTTAGTGCCCCCTGGAAATTGATTTTTAAAAAATTTTAATAGCAATTAATAGGAAAGATGTATGTATTAATGTTTCTACCTTTTTTGTAAAATATAGTAAAGAAAGGTGTAAATTAGAAACATTGAACTTTGAAATTATGAAACTATTTATTGAACTCAGAATGGAATGTAATACAAAAAAAGTTAAAACCTGTGGACATCACTGCCCCTCTTGGATCATTGCAGCACCCACCCAGGGGCAGTGGCACCCACTTTGGGAATCACTGAGTAAAGGGATAATTTATGAAAATGTTTTTTTAGTTAGTAGTTTCTATTAGCTGACATATTTCAAGATTTACAAAGCACTTTTAAATATATCATTTTTGATTTTTATAATATTCTGTAGGTTAGACAGAGGAATAACAGTTTTTAAAGGTTAATAAGTAACTGAGGTTCAAAGAGGATAGTTGGCTTCTGTAAGGTCACACAGTAAATGATAGCTTACAGACTCCAATATATTGAAGATTTTTCACTTAAATCTAGTGCTTGTTCCAGGATGCCACAGCTAAATATTAAAATTAAGGTTTTATCACTACCAGATTTTATAGTAAGAGTTAGTATAGAACTTAAAATATAGACTTCTTTTGATATCAAGTACCTAATACTTTGAAAAAGTTTAGATTTTTATTTATATAACCTATGGAATTTTTACATATAAGTTGATTAGTTATTTGTCTGAATAAGGCAAAAATCCCTACTTTTAAAGATACATTTGAATACTTTAAACATGAGCATTTTAAAAGTATTTGTTTAAAAGGTAATTTGGAACTTGTTCGCATTTATATATTTACAGTGTATCTTAAAGAAAAGGAAAACTTCTGATTGGGTTTCATCCTATAACATGTTTGATGGAAAAGATTTAAAAACTTAATAATATCCCTTTTGAAATTGAGAAATGTGAAAATATTTAATTTTCCTAAGAAGTCAGTAAAAGATTTGAAAGTTAGAAGTCAATAGAATATACCAAAATTCAACAATTAAAAAATAACAAAAATAACTATCTATTCCTCTTATCTTTTGAGATTCACACACATGCACACACACACTTACATTCACTCCCTCTCCTTCACTTTTGGAGTTAAGAGAATGAGATTTTTGTGTGATTCTTATCTAATGTCCTTCATCCTACTGGCACAATATAGGTCATGTTTTTTCTTATCCTTCCCTTCTTTAGTTTGTTGGTAATCGATGCTTGTTGAGCAATTTAAATCAAGAGGACGAGTGGTAAAATATAAGGTTCTAATTGTTAGAAGGAATTATAGTACCTATGCATCTAAGAAAGAAGATACTCAATACTCTTTGCATCTGTGGATCTATAGGATATTATTTCAAGTTAGTAGTTTCAAGTGCCTCATTCTTCATAAGAACTAACATTTTTTGGAGCAACTTTCATGCATGAGATGGAAAGTTAAAGAGATTAGAGAAGGCATAATTCTGCCCAAAACATGTATTTTCAATTCGAGCTGCATGTAATGCTCTAGGAACAGGTGTGATTCCATTTTATAGCCGGTCTCAATAATCAAGACTCACAAAAGGTCAGTAGTTCAAGGTCAGTAGTTCATTTAAATTAATAAAAATTCAGTTTTATAGACCATAAAGATTCAATAGGAAATGGTCAGAAATGCTGACAATAAAGTTGATAGAAGATATTTTTTTGTATGTGTCCCCTTGCATATGTGTGGGAGATGTGATACTTCTTGGTGGGAGGTGGAATACAATAGTATTTTTATTTATACTAAGTCCTACTTTGATGCCTCATTGTGTCCTGTTGAACCTGGATTTTTGGAGTCTATGACAGTGGAGCCCAAGTTTTGGCAGGTTCTACTATGTTAGAAAGACTGAATAGCAGGCTTTTTTCAGTTTCAGAGTACTTTCCTAGCTGAATATGGAATTTTTCCTTGGCCTTAAAAATCATGGGAAAAAAAGAAAAATATAAAATCTGACCTTGTTTCTTCTGTGATCATGCCAGAGTGTTGGAAAATAGGTAAGATGATTCTGAGAAATGCGATTTTAGACAGTCTAGAAACATCAAATTAGCTATTGTTACTTGAAATATGATATTTTTGTTTGGTGATTAACAAGCAGATACACCAATGGAGAAACTAAATCATCCAAATCTTAAAAAAAGAGAGTATGTCTCAACTTCGTAGAAAGATGATTCACATATTCTCCTTGGAGAGATAAAGAAATTGACAGAATTGCTTTTGTTACACATCCAAAAGTCAATAAGAATCTATTTGTGGACTATTATTGCAGAGATATTTGCTGCTTATGTGCCAACAACTCCTACACTGGGTGAGGAGAATATTTCAAAGCTCAGGAAGATCCTCCAAATTAAATTTAATGCATAGTGACTTCAACGAAAAGGTGGTAACAGTGGAGTGAAAGGAAAAAAAAAATGAGAAAACAGTTCATTGGTAAGCAGCAAGAGAAAACCAGTATGCAGAACCCTCATGGCTACCTAACATACTTCAAGGCAAAAGTCTGTAAGAACTGGACAAGATGAGCATGAAATAGCAATACTATAAAAGAAATTTTTTTTGTTTGGACAGAACATGACAGGTTAGTGTTGTTTAAGTCATTCTGATTTAGCTGTATAGTTGAACAACTGACTTATTACAGCAAAATCAAAATCAATATTACAGAATAGTAAAAGTGAGAAGACAATTAGTTGGGGCAACTTCAATTAGATCTATTTAAACAATTTGATACAAAAAAGATAAAAGGATAGGCATTAACTCAGAGTCATATTTCTAAGAAAGTCAAATTGCCAAAGTTGCAAATTGCCAAAATGAGACCTCAAGAACAGGAACTATTTTATTTTTGTATTGATATGCCTAGTGTTTAGTTGGCATTTCTTTAATTGCTTAGAGATGAAACCCTCAGACTTTATCATTTGACAAGTAGCAGGTTTATGGGATGCTAAAATATATATATTTTTTATTTTTTAAAACCCTTATCTTCTGCCTTAGAATCAATACTGTATACTGGTTCCAAGGCAGAAGAGTGGTAAGGGCTAGGCATTGGGGGTTAAGTGACTTGCCCAGGGTCACACAGCTGGGAAGTGTCTGAGGCCAGATTTGAACCTAGGATCTTCCCTTTCTAGGCTTGGCTTTCAATCCACTAAACTACCCAGCTGCCCCCCAAAAAACTTATTTTAAAAGAACTATAATTTCTTTAAGAGTAGAAGGCATGTTATGGGAAATGACTTTATTTACATTGTGAAACCTAGAAAATACATGTAATGAAATATTTCATTAATTCTAAAAGGAATTATGGTTGTAAAAGTTTGCGTAAGTTAATTTTTTCCCCCTTGACTCTTAATATTAAGAAATAAGATGGAATAAAGTATTTCCTACATTTAGTATATGAGGAACATGTAGTAAGAATGCTAGCTTGATTTGTTTAACTGCATGTGTATTTCCTAAGACATCTTATTTTTTTTAATTATTATTTTGGTTACATGTAGAAATAATTTTTGACAATTATTCTCTAATATAGGATTCATATTTTTCTCCCTCTGCCCCCACCCCTACCAAAGCAGTAAATAGTTTGATATTGTTTATACTATTGCTTTTATGCAATACATATTTCCATATAGCTTCTAAAACATACATTTTAAAAACAGTATAACAGTTTATGGACTGGTAAACTTATTTTTTTTCCTTTAATAATTTTTATTTTTTGGAAAAGTTAACATGGTTACATGATTTATGCTCTTACTTTCCCCTTTCCCCCCACCCCCTCCCCCCCATAGCCTATGCACATTTCCACTGGTTTTAATGTGTTGGACTGGTAAATTTATATTTGCAAGACTCTTGTAGCCTCAACTTTATGGTACAAATCTGTGGGCAGTTTTCTTAATAATATTGGCATCAGCCAAAAAATTGTATATTTTAAATGCTTTCTGAATGAGAAAACCTTAAACAACATATAAAAATTGTCAGTGCGTAATAAAGTTCAGTCTTTAGCTTAAAACAAATAGAACCTAAGATAATGCTTCTCTACTGTTTACCTTTAAAACAATGGTAACAACAAAGCAACTCCTTTCTTGGGAAGGCCTGACATAAAAATCCCAATTTATTTTACACTTTCCAAAACATCAGTCCAGAAAGAGGACTTAAGTATTATTTCTTTGTCACTCCCACATCCAGGCAATCCTTTTGCCATTATCATTTAACAATGTGTCCTTTGAATTTCATTTCATCCATATTTACCTCTAAGAACCAATCTTTGTTGTAGTGATCTGCCATTTACACCATTCTCTCTCTTTTCTCAAGCTGAGTACCTGGCTCATACTCTTCCTTTTCACTCCCAACTTCTGACTTTAAATATAGGGATTAAATATTGCACATCAATGATCCCTTTTGCCTCCAAGTTAGTTCATGAATCTCTTCAACTCAAGATTATATTACTTCTCTTCATCCATACAGATAAATACCTTTGGGCTATCACACATAACTTATCTCTATGATTCTTTTCTTCCAAATTATCATCTCCAATAATGACCTTTTTCATGCTTTTATCTTTGCCTCACTCCCAAACTTGTTCTTTTCCTCTCCAGGAACCCTCATTTCTATTCTTTTCTGTTCTACTCTGGTCTCACTCCTGGCCTTGACTCTTTTTTTTTTTTTTTTTTTACATTTGAAAGACATTTATATTTTTCCAGTTGTTTTAGGAAAGCATATCAGTAAGTATATGCTAGAGAAGTAAGAATTAAGTTTCTTCTATAGTCTACTGGTTGTTTAACCCTGAATACACTTATGAAGGGTTGTTATGAAGAATGGAATCTTGAGCTATTATACATATGAAATTTTGCTATAATCTCCTACTTCTTTGCAAAATACTAGTCTTATTCCTAGCATCAACAAGAGCAGATTCAATATTAATGTGTTTTGATGTGTTCCCTCTGACATTTTTTTCTGTTTTTTTAAAATCATTTATTAATATTCATTTTTAACATGGTTACATGATTCAAGCTCCTACTTTCCCCTTCACCCCCCGCTATTGCCCCACCCATGGCCGATGCACATTTCCACTGGTTTTAACATGTGTCCTTGTTCAAGACCTATTTCCAAATTGTTGTTAGTTGCATTGGTGTGATAGTTTCAAGTCCACATCCCCAATCATGTCCTCCTCAGCCCATGCTTTCAAGCATTTCTGGCCTTTAGTCTTTTTTTTTTTTTTTTTTTTTTTAAACCCTTAACTTCTGTGTATTGAATTATAGATGGAAGATTGGTAAGGGTAGGCAATGGGGGTCAAGTGACTTGCCCAGGGTCACACAGCTGGGAAGTGTCTGAGGCCGGATTTGAACCTAGGACCTCCTGTCTCTAGGCCTGGCTCTCAATCCACTGAGCTACCCAGCTGCCCCCTCTGGCCTTCACTCTTAACCAGTCCAATTGTATGCTACTGTCTGCTTGTATTCTGTTATAGTCTACTTATGAATCTAATGCTTTGCCCTATTGCTAGTAACACTGCCAAACTTACCCTCATTTATTTATACCATCTGTCTACTCAGTGATTATGTGCTGCCAGTTGTTCCTGGAGAAAGTCACATAACTCAAATTTGTTAACTAATCTCAAGTACATTTTCTTTTTTTTTTTTTTTTAATATTAACAGTCTTGAAGATAGGCTAGTCTATTAAATATCTTTAATTCATTCTCAGTATATTGCTTCTTTTACTTTCCTAGATCCTACTTCAAAAGGATGTTGCTTTTTTCTAATTTAAAAAATTTGATGTCCTTTGTTTTTGCTCTGAATTAGTTTTCAAGTGAATCCCGGCCCCCTCCCACCTAGAACTATTCTTTTGTAATAAAGATTTTACAAAAGAAGAAAAAATACAGTAAAACTAGCCAACATCAACCATATCTGACAGTATGTGCGCTATTATACACCCATTGTCACCTGTCTGTAATGGAGGTTAATTTTATGTTGATGATTATTTTATTCAATTTGTTTTTATTCTCCCTTTAATATATGTATATATTCCTAGTTCTGTTTATTTCACTATTGGTTCTTTTAAGAATTACGATATTTCAGAATTCTAAATGTTCATTATTTCTTAAAGCCCAATAATAGTTCATATTTATGTATACCACAGATTTTTTTTAACCATCCCTCAGTTAATGGACATCTACTTTGAGTTCTTTGCTACCACAAAGAATGCTATGAGTACAGCAAAACATTTCTTCTCTTTCTTATGTGCTATAGAATAATTATGACACTCTCTTTTCAAGTTTCCTAGATTCAAGCTTTCCTTCCTTCTTGTCAACAGGGAACCCATTTACTGAGAAAATGGAGGCTGTATCCAGCTCTATCCTCCATATCATACATCAAAGAAGTCATTAAATCCATTCTTATTTTATAGTTGGAACTAAGGACCAAAGGTTAAGTGACTAGCTCAGGTTTAGATAGGGTTGGAACTTGACTCAATTTTTTAACTCTGAAGTCCATATTCAATCCGTTACACACTACTACTTTATCATCCCACATTTTATTTTCCTTTTCTCCAGGCTCAGATGAAGAGTTTACTCTTGGCTAAGAAGAGCCCCTCTCTGCTTTTGATTACATCTCCTGTCTCTTCCAGGAGCTTTCTCTATCATTTCCTCTCTTTGGCTTTTCCTTACCCACCAGTTCCTTCCTTGTTGTTTACAAACACGTCCTTTATTTCACCTTACTGTATCTTTTATGGCCAAATTTCTAGAAAGTATTCTCTATACTCATTGCTTTAATTTTCTCACCTCTCATTTCTTGATCTCTGGCAAGTGGGTGGTTCCAAATTCACTAGTTACCAGAAATGCACTCTCCAAGATTCTTTTAACAGTTTAACCTGGTGAATTCTCTCATACTTCATTCTGCGTCATGTCTGGAGTTTTGGACGTTTTTGGTAACCACCTGTTGGGTACCCTTTTTGTCACATGATAACTTTTGTTAAATCTACTTTCTCGAAATCTCAAAATGTGATCTCTTTTTCTCCCTTCACCCAGCCACTACTGTTGTTCAAGGCCTTATTATCTGTTGTCTGAGCTGTTAAAATAACCTGGTTCTCCCTTCAATAAATGCTCTACAGAGCTGCCAAATTGACATTTCTAATAATAAAGATCTGAAATCACTCCAGATCTGAAATCACTACAGAAATCATTAATGGCTCCTATAGAGGAAAATTAAAAATCAATAGGCTTACATTTAAAGCCGTCCACAAGGTGGACCCTACCAGTCTAATTTTGTATTGTTTCTTTTCACATACTAGTTTCAGTCTGACTGACCTGCCAGCTATAAATGACAACCACTCTTGCCTTAGTGCCTTTGCAGGGGCTATTCTCCGCTATGTTTGTAATACATTTAATCACCTCTTAAAATACCTAACCTTCAAAGCACAGCTTAGGTAGTATACTCTACCCAGGACATCTTTTAGTCCCTCACTTGTGGATCTTTCTTCATTTTGAAATTATATCATTTTTTTGGTATATGTTTTGTATTTTTACATATCTGTGAATTTTGTATCCCTCTAATTGAATATATCTCTCTAATTGAATATAAGCTTCTTGAGAGAGGGACTTTTCATTTTTGTTTTTATACTCCCATTAATTTGCAATGTTTTCTTTATAAGAGGGATGTTACCTTTGTGGTTAGCAGTATTTATTAACTACAAATACCATTCTAAAATCCTCAAATGCATTTCATCAAATGAAACTCACACCCTATAATCTTATTTATAGTGTATTGTGAATGTGATTGGTAAATATTTTCATCATAATTGATAATATGAAGATGCTACTTTGTAACTGTTGTAATTCTTGAATTGAAGTTAGTTACTGCTGTATAGTGAATACTGTGCTATGAA
The DNA here is from genome assembly GCF_016433145.1 of Gracilinanus agilis. Lineage (NCBI taxonomy): Eukaryota > Metazoa > Chordata > Mammalia > Didelphimorphia > Didelphidae > Gracilinanus > Gracilinanus agilis. Next base: position 182,552,090 of record NC_058132.1, on the reverse strand, counting down.
TTTATTTGTGCAAATTGTATTTAAACGTAGTTGGTTTGAGGGGTGATTAATATAATATGTCCATTCTATAACAATCTAGCTGTACCTGTAAACTTAATGTTATATATTTCTTTTACTTTGCTTCTTCTTTCCCAGAATGGGTTTTGTGAGTCCAGTCTTTTTCATAGACTGATTGATAGGTCAGTTAAAAATAGATTTGAAACTTGTTGACCAACCCAAAGAGTGATTAGTGGATTGAGATCAGCTGGATGGAAATTTCCAGAGGAGTGCTACAGAATTCTTTCACAAGCCCAATTTTTTATACCATTTAATAGGAAAAATGTAAAATTCTGCACTTAAATTCAGAATTCAACTGCAAAACTTAAAAAATGCTAATGAAGTATCAACTATACACAAGATACTGTGCTGAACTCTGAAAGTACAAAGATAAAAATAAGTCTGCCCCTTAAAGCTTGCATTCTGATGAGGTAGTGAAATAATAATATTGAGTAGCATGGAAAAAAAAACCCAAAACACAACATACCACCTGTGGTTTTTGGTGGATCGTGGGCTGAATCGTCAACATAATCAGACTACTATGAGACAATGAGCAACAAAAACTAATGTAATAAACACCATTAGTTAAAAGTAATGTCAAGAACAAGTGGAAGTAGTCTATACTCAGCAGACTATACTCAGTCATGTTCAGTGTTGTACTGAAAATTGGATATTGGCAGTTTTGGATATCATTCAGGAAGGGAAACTACAATAGGTCCAGAGAAAGTCACCTTCTTAGGTGAGGGCAAGGAGACAAAAGTCATTGTATGTTAGAGGAACAGAAGAGCAAAGTAAATATAGTAGCTATTTTCAAATGTTTGAAGGGTTGTTATGTAGAAGAAATTAGCCCTTTCCGTGTCTCCAAAGAATTGTACATTTTAAGAAGGTAGATTTGGGCCCAACAAAATAAAAGGCTTCCCAACTAGAACTTTACCTAAATAATACAGGTTGTTTTATAAGATAATAATTTCCTTGTTACTAGAGATCTTCAAACAAAGATTAGAGGAGTACTTATTAGGGATAGCAGAGAAGGATTCATATTTCTAGTAGGGAGTGACTTAAGTGATTTTTAGGTTCTTTCTAACTCTAGGTTTCTATGATTTCTTTGGTTTTATATACATGTTACAGTTTTGTGAATACTTTAACATAGTAAGAATCTCTTTGTACCATGGTTTATTACATGTGGCCACATAGGTAACAGAGAAAGTAATATTTCATCCCCAGACTACCTAGAAATAGAAATATTCAGTAATAGCCTGATTATAGTTAGCCTGTATCAAAGTTTTTGTCCAGTTTTTCAATGTTGTTTGGTTATTTAATGGATTTTCTTCATTTGTAACAATTTTTTTTAGCTTTGGCTTCTTGAAATACTATTACATCATGTAAATTCTTTTAGCCTAATAATTTTATTTGCCAGCTTCTATAACTTTAAAGTTTGGGTAAATAATATTCTACATGCCTCAGATTAATTTTCAGTAATAAAATTCCAAATAATGTAAGGTACTCAGTTACTATACACATCACAAATCTGAGAAGTCAGCAATACTTTTCTACTCTGGCCAGCTTTTTATGTGCAATATCATTTTTTAACCATGAAGCTAAACTTACCAAAGCTAGATTTTGCCCCAATTCTGTGAGTGACTGTGAGAGGGATGACACCTAGAACTTGTAGGAAAACCAAAGGTAAGATGGCTGGATAGGCTGTTGCCTATTATTTTTATCACTTAAAAAATATGTACAGGTACCTTTTTTGTCCTTTTATCATAAAGGGAAGTTCTTTGATATAGAACATAAGAAAATTGTTTTATGTTAGCTAGTTTTGAATGCTAAGAGAAAAAAAAAGTTATATTTAGAGACATTTTATTATTTAATTTTATTGGGATGGGGAACACCTACTATGAAAAATAATTCTATTGGTGCAATCAACAACTTGTCTATATTTTTCAGTTTAGGAGTATTTTCAGGTGGTCTAATGTCACACAGATGTCTAATCATATGGGAGATTGCTGAAAAAAAATTTGGGAAATATAATTAAATACAACACACCTTTGAGTTTTGTTGACAAGAATTGAAAATGAACATTTAGGAAAGGTTTTCCTTTCCCAGATTTCCTTTCAAATTGCCCAGCAAAGATGAATGAAAGCAAGGAGTAAATATCACAGGGATGTTTGGCTTCTCCCTAGAGGAAAGGAAAGGGAAGAGGAAAGGAGAAAGAGCTATCTTTTTCCTTTAAAGCAGCCTAAATCATCAACTTAGGTTCTGTCCAGTCTATAGTTTACATTCTGGATATTTCCATTATTTTCAGCTTTGAAACATCTCTCTGCTACTTCTAAACCACCTCCAACTACCATAATGGTTTGTTGGCAGCTATGTCCTCTTCAGTATTATAATAATAATAATTATTAGTTGTTATTCTTTTCAATCCCACAAACCCTTTTTCAGGTCAAAGACTGGGGAAGGTCACATAAGCAACTCTCTTGAATCACTTCTTATCCTTGAACTAGGCAAAGGACAGGTTACAGAGGCAACTCTTGACTCCAACTCTTCCTGGCTATGTAATTGGTCCTCTGTCCTCTGTACTATGCTCTCTTAAAGTATTTCTTATGCCCAGATAGGTGGTATTCAATCGAAACTATCTTTATTATCCCTTTATCAAAATTTTTGATGTAGCTTAATTAAAAGTATCATTTTCTGTAGCATGCTGAATTTAGTACTGAGATTTGTATTAGGATTTATAGTTAACAAATTAGAGAATATATTTGAATACATTATTTCTATCATGCTTAGAAAATGAAATTTAAAGTTCATTTTCCAGTTTACATGGTTTCTTTTATCCATAAATTAACTCATCCATATCAGTTTATAATGTTTTCATTAATCTACTGTGAATATATCTTATGTGGTAGGCCAATTTGTTACAATTTGATTCCATTGTATTCTGGTGAAGATACTAACATTCTTAGGTAAAAAGTATTTCTGTAGTTAATTTACTGAAATTCAGTTCTATCTTCTCATTTTTTTCTAGCACCCTTAAATGAAAAGTATTAATTTCTTTCTTTCACATATAAAGAAAACTTAAATGTTACTTGGAAGAATTCTTAAATTTATGGCAAGATGTGTTACTGGTTGCTACGTTTACAAGCCAATATAGTAAACTAAACTTCAATAAAGAAGGGAAGAAGAAAGTGTATTCCATCAATTAATTCTCAAAAAAGAGAAGCAGGATGATATAATGTTTAGAGAGTAGGCCTTACAGTCAGGAAGAACTGGGTTTAAGATGACTTGTGACACGTACTAGCAACGTCTCTGGGCACCTTGAGAAAAGTCATTTAACCTTTCATTGTCTCAGCCAACTTTTCAGTACTAAATTGCAAAGTGGATGCCAACCTGAATTAGAGGAAGTTTTCTCACTGGGAGTTCCCTTGGACCAGTGAAATCTGAGATCTGCTGAGAAAAAATGCTGAAATAAAATTTGTCAGTTTGTAGGCTACATGTATATTTAATGGCACATATAAACTACATATAACTTAGAGTATTGATTATTTCCATTTTTTGTAAGGTTCTGCAGAAAAATTAAAATTTGCCACCTGTCCAGTTGATAACTGTAACATTCTTTTTGAACACTAGAGGGCAATTTTAAATATAGGTTCTAATGATAAAATACATACTTGCTTTGGGGAGCATTTCAGCTGAATTCATTCCCAGGCATCAAAACGTACTTTATTGATATAGTTATTACTAGATGGATGTCTTCTTTTTTGCTGAGGGGAAAAATACACAGAACAGAATGTAGTGTACTTTTTTAGACAAATTATGTGAATGTATGTGATTGAATTTTACCAAATGCGAAATTATAGTGAATACTACATGTGAAAATAGAAGAGATTTTGAAGTCATTTTGAACACAAGAAAAAGATGAAGTGAAAGAGTCAATTGACTCTTTTTTTAAACACCTTCCTTTTGTCTTAGAATAGATATTAAGCATCTGTTCCAAGGCAGAATTGTGGTAAGGGCTAGGCAATTGGAGTTAACTGACTTGCATACAGTTAGAAAATGTCTGAAGGCAAATTGGAACCTAGGACCTTCAATCTCTAGACCTGGCTTTCTATCCATCCACTGAGCCACCTAGCTGACCCAAAATCAATCAGCTATGAAGTGCCTTGCAAGCACTTTTATGGGGGATGTAGAAGGAGGTAGAGTCAGAAAAGGGCAGAGGAGTTTGCATTCTTAATTTTAATTTTACTCTTAAACATACTCTCTCCATATCACTTTTCTTCTGTCACTACCTCAACTGCAATTTTACCAAAAAAGAGAACATATAATAGTGATTTTTAAGATTTTAAAAAGGCAAGAGTTAGGGATTGGGGAGAGGAGCAAGATTATTAGTTAATAGGATTGTATATTATAGATAGGAAGGGACCTCTGAAATTCTCTAGTCCAACATAAAATACAGGCCACTACAAAATGGTAAAAAAAATTGGATATGACTAATGTGGGAATTGGTTTTGTTTGACATATGCATATTTGTTATAAAGGTTTTTTTTCCTTTTTACTATACAGTGGGGAAAAGGGGAAAATATAAATGCTTGGTATCAAAAAATAAAATTTTGGGATAAAAATCATCTAGTCCAATTCTCTCATTTTATGGATGAAAAAACCAAGATCCATAAAAGTTAACTCATTGTCAAGATAGTAAATAGCAGAGGCAGGTTTTGAACCTGTTTTTCCTAAATCCGAATCATGTGCTTTATGTATTGCATGAGTGAATGAAGGGATGAAGGAATGGAAAAATATTTATTAAAAAATTATTCTGTGTTGGGGTCAGCTGGGTAGCTCAGTGGATTGAGAGCCAGGCCTAGAGACGGGAGGTCCTAGGTTCAAATCTGGCCTCAGACACTTCCCAGCTGTGTGACCCTGGGCAAGTCACTTGACCCCCATTGCCTATAAAAAAAAATTATTATGTGTTGGTAATATAAATACAAAAAAAACCCTAGGCAGTCAGCTTATATTTTAATATGGGATTATAGGGGAATAGTCAGAATGGGATAATTGATTAACACACCCTTTCCAAGAATGATAGTGTTGTTTTGTTTACTATTCTAGAGTCAGAAGTGGAAAAAGTCTGGGGGTGTCAGTTCAAGGGGGCTTGGCAGAAAGACAAGAGTATAACAAGGTGGGCCTGGGGTATGCTAGATATAGTGAATTCTCATCAATCAAGAGAAAAATGGTCCTAATGATGCACTTGCAGTGAGTGAAACTTTGATGGGAAGCGGCCTTTTTGCTACATAGCAAGGCTGTATCATACTAAGGAACACTGCCTCTTAAATATTTTTGATTATTCATCCATGGTACATCTGGATGCTCAGTGATAATAGTAGTCTGATAGGTCAAAAAGGAAAACTCAGTTTCCTCCTCTAATATTTATATTGAAATGTGACTTATTTGGCATACTCTTCACTAAAGTTCACTATTAATTTGCCTTTAGGCAGAGAAATTTTAATTGATTTTCAAAGTGAAGACCTAAAAGTTTGAAGTATTTTAAGTGCCTTTCAAATAAAAGAAAAATGTGTAGTAAGTTAAACAAGCAACCATTTATTAAGCATCTAATATGTGCCAGGCACAGCTAAATGTGGCAAAAGAAAGGGGAAAAAAGTCCCTTCTCTCAAGGGGGTCACAATCTAATGAGGGAGACAAGCAAACAACTATGTACAGGCATGACACATAGAGGGCAAATTAACAACAATCTCAGAGGGAAGATACTAGCATTAAGGTTCTTCATTAAGAGGGAACTATGAGATACTGAGGAGATATGAATAGATTTGGAAAACCTGCTGTGGTCAGTGAGAAAGTGGATCACTTAGGGAGTTATAAAAGGATATCCTTGGTATAATGAAGACCTAAATGAGAACCTGTAGCAAAATTTTAGTGGACCCAGCCAGCATAATTCTGTGATTTTTCTCCAGCTTTGTTCAGCGGCACACAAATAGGAATTAAGACAGTGGATGGAAGGAGTAATCTACTGCTGGGCAATGGCAGAGCAAGAATGGGAATAGGATTAGGGGTAAAAGGACCTAACAGAAAAGGATAGCATAGATTTGAATCATTTCACCATGGAGTCAGGATAGGCTAGAAATGAAAGAGTAGCCAGTGCTGCAGTGATGTCTGGGGAAGGAATTAAGGGGCACAGGGAATAGAGATTTCAGCGAGGATGAAGAATAGGGTTGTGAGATATAGCCAGTGAGGCAGAGGGGAAGAAGCAATGACCACACATTGTCAACTGAATGCTCTTGACAAAATGAGTCAAGATCCTGGAATTCAAACTCAACCATCAAGAAATCTTATGATGTTTACTATAACAGAAGAAAAGGAAATGCATGAAACACGAATCTTATGATTTTAAAAATAATTTCTAGGAAGGACCAACTGGAAAATCCTATAGGACTCAAATTTTGCTAGAGCCAAATTGAGTCATGATGGGTATTTTGTCCTACTCTGCTCTTAGGGCTGTTGTCTTTTGGAAAAAAGGAAAACCACAATATAAACTATGAAGTAAAGCTTTTAAATCTTAGTGAATCATAGTTATAAAGTCATTTAGAATTTGGTCACAAGACCTAATTAGTTTTTATTACAAAAGAAGAAGTTGGGAAAAAAATGATTAGTCATTGTCTGATTTGAGAAATATTCCTCTTGACTTTGGAATTAATAAAATAGCAAGCTAAGTCTTTAACTTGATCATACGTGATTGGCTGACACAGTATTTTTTTTTCTACGTGATAATTTCTGCAAATATTTTTTCACACCTCCTTTTGTTCTCTAATAATACACCAAATACATGACGTGGACTTCTCTTTCTTTTTGTTAAGTTCCATTTCTTAATTGCGGGTAATCTCACAGTGCCTATTTTGACTTTTGTATGGGATCTAATAAAAGCCTTTTGTATTGTTTTCATTGTTCCAACTGATGCTAGTGTTAGTGTTGGTATATTTAGAAAAATCTCAAGTTATAATTGTTAGTACTCCTCCCTAAATTGTGTTAGTTCTCTCAGAGAAGGAACTATTCTCTATCAATCTTCAACTGGAAACCAATTCAATAGATTATTTCCTGCTTCCCCCTGCATCCTCTAGTCTCTTATTTCATGGTCAGTTTAAATAATATTTAGAACATCTAACCATCTAACTAATGGTGGGAAAAATAGGTATTGGTAGCTCAGAAATCTCCATGTCAAGATAAACAATGAGTAAATATATAAAAGCAGTATCTGAATACATGACTCTCTATGCTAATACAGACCAGACATGGTTTCACCTGATTTACCACTTAAACCAAACCTTAATCTGGCCCATGAGACAAAATAATCACAAATTTCATTAGTTAGTGTGATGGGAAATCCTTCCCAACCCTCCTTATAATGACATTTGTTGGAGTATGACTCCTAACAAAATTATTTAAATGTTCCTAATTAGTTCCCCCTGGTAACAAATAGTTAAGAAAACATTTTTCTATGAAGCATCTTAAAAATAAAAACATTAATTTTCCTTAAGATCATAATTTACACATTTTGTGTTATAGTTTTAAAATCAACTAAAATATATTTTATAAGGAAATCTCTGCTAATTAAAGCCACGTTTAACCATGTCAATTCTCTTCCCAGATCTATCTCACTTTCCTACGATAAATTCTAAAAGCTCCTTATTTCCTCGAGGATCAAATATAAAATCCTTCGGATTTTAAAGCTCTTCACAATCCAGCCCTTCCTACCTTTTCAGTCTTCCATGTCCTTTTTTGTTTTTCTATATACATGACTCTCCATCTACATTCTGTGTATCTTTTCTTTGGCTGTTTTCCATGCCTGGAATGTTCAACCTTCTTACCACTATATCCTGACTTCCTTTAAAAATCAACTTGCATCTTTTCTGCCAGAGACCTTTTTTCTCCCCTGCCAAATGGAATAGAATAACCAGTTTTAAATCCCTGTTCTGGAACTTTGCTTCTTGTGAGACTTTGGGCAAATCATTTAACCTTTCTGGGCCTGCATTTCCTCATTTCTAAAACAAGGATATTGAACTCAGTGACCTCTAAGATTCCCTCTAGGTTCATATGTATGATCCTATGATTCTATGGAGTAGATTTATATTTTATATTTATTTAATATTACCTCTACAGACTTTGTGAGATGGAAGTTGGTGAAATGGACTGAACTAGCCTTGGCTGTAGGAAAGGTTCAAATTCTGCTTTTTGATACATCCTATCTCTAAGAAAATGAATGTCTCTTGAATCAACTCTCTAAGACAGTTTCAGAGAAACTGCTATCTGCATGTTGGAGGAAATTCCCTTTACCATTGAATTATTATTAAATGTTCCACAACATTAATGTGTCAAAGTTTTTTATCCTTGAATGTTAATAGTAAATTTCAGCAATGCCAAAATATGCCACTGGGGGTCACTGACAGGCTTATAACTAAGGGAGAAAAAAAGTGATTAGGAAATAAAAGGAAGAAGGAATGATGCCAGCAATTGGTTCTGTTGGCATAAAATGCCTGCGCTTGTTCTTTGGCTGAGAAAACTATTCAGAAAGTAGATGTATAGAACAGATGTATAGAACTATGGAGAAATGTGAACTTTGTTTGGACCTCTTTACATGTATAATGGAACAGAATGGAGGGAAAATAAAGCTGAAAATACATCATGGAAAGATATAGGGCATGTGGGCTGATTGAAACTTTTCAAGTCTTTAAAAATTACAATCCGAAAAAAGCAAGATGAAAAATAGAAAAGTCTTGTTTATGAAAGTGTGGATTTGGCTTATCCTTCCTTTCAGATTATACTTAACACATTTGAAAAATTATTCATATTTTAAAAGAAAAGAAAAACTCACTACATTGACCATGAAAACTTCATTGTTTGCAATCATCTGAAAGCAAATAAGTTCTCTTTTTTTGAAAGAAGATAAATTCTTAAATCCATGCTAATCAACTGTGAAAGACTTAGCTACTCTCAGCAATACAATGATCCAGGAAAATTCCAGGGACTTATTGACAAAAAATGCTATCCACCTCCAGAGAAAGAGCTGTTAGTGTTGAAATGCAGATCAAAAAGCACACAATTTTTCACTTTAGTTTACTTGGGTTTTTATTTTAGGGTTTTAGTTTTATATAAATATTCTCTTACAAAAATGAACAATATGGAAATATGTTTTGCATGCTAAGACATGTATATCCCAAATCAAATTGCTTACTGAGAAGGGAAAGAGAAGAAGGAAGACAATTTAGATAATATAATTTCAGAAAACTTATTTGGAAGATTGTTATTATATGTAATTGGTAAAATAAAACATCTTTACAAAAAAATCCATGACTAAAACATCCAAGTTGGGAACATAGTCTTTTTTGTTCTTGTAAATTTAAAACTTAGATGTTTTTAGGAAAAAGATTTGGCTCACATTTTTGTGATAAATTAGGCATTTGGCTAGCTTGTTTTATAGGGAAATATTGCTCCTGCCAGAAAGTGGAGAAGCACCAGGCCTGAATAATCTATATCCAGGATAACTGGATCTTTGACAATTGAATTTCCAGCATACTTTCTGAGTTGCTAGCAAGTTCCAGTAAAAACCTATATTGACTATTTACCTCATAAAGTTGTTGTTAGGAGAGTACTTAGTCAACCTTAAAGCATTCTATGGTTGTGAATAAGTTGTTTTTATATGTGAATTATTATTTCTTTTTGTTCATGAACCAGTGATTTCTTGGTACTGTATTTATGAGTAGTAGGAAGAGCACTGAGCCAGGAGTCAACAAGGCCAAGCTTTTGGCCCTGACTGACTACTTAATAGAGCCATATAATCTTGGGTCAGCTTCTGAACCTATTTCCTTTCCTATAAAATGAAGATAATGACAGCACTTTGTAAATTCTAAAGTGTCATACGAATGTTCTCTAATACTGAAATGTATCTCTGATTTCATTGATCTGGTTGTCCCCTTCAATAAAAACAAATTGCAATCCATCGATATCTGCTTGTCCTTATGCCTATAGTAATGTGAAGTTTATTATTATATGATACATATGCTATTATTATATAGCTGTATATACTAAGTAAAGCACATTATTTGTTCTTGAAATTATGCTATGTCCAAATTAGTCTGAACAATGAATCACTTGAAGTAGCTGCATTATTCAAATTCACACTGTGTATTTAGGCTAGCTAGAACAACTGTTATATTTTTTGTAATTATAACTGAATAGTTTGAGTTCTAATATCTATGACCACTTCAACAGCAGGATTATGCTAATGGAGAATTAGCTGTAATAAGTTACTAATATATACATAGGTTAAAGGCATTTAGTTAATGTGTTAGTATTTAAATCACATTTCACCTTAAATATTCTTAAAATAGCAGCAGATTACTACCCATTTAATTAATGTTCAAAAAATCATTTCCTCAGCCTCTGTACTCATTTCTTTATGCCCCACCAAAAGGACTTTTTCCATCTTAGAACAAATAGAAAAGCAAGATTATGAAAGAGATTGTGAGATCTACCTTACTTAGTAAATAGAAGCAGCTTATACTAGATGTACCCACACGTAGCACAATTGAGTCCTTCACTCTTTCATTAAGGATCATTATAGGGCTCAAACTTGACCAGCCGGAATGAATGTCCTCCTGCAGTAGTCTGGGGACATGAGACCTGTATGTGACTAGCCCACCATTACCAGGGGTGGGGAAGAGTTATGAGTTTTGATGGATCATCTCATCAATGGCTATTCACCAAAATAGAGATGTCTTGGGGATGTTCAAGGGAGGGACTGAATAATGAACTTCCAAAATTGTCTATTTATGCATCTCTGTGAGGATAATTTGGGGTCCTTGAGCTCTGGGACAGATCAATGACCAGTTAATCTATTGGTTAATGCTAGCCTAATCAATAAATTGATATTCTTACCCAGAAGCCAGTTTCTCAGAATTTTTAATTATCTCATGATTCAGGCATTTAAAATCCACATTTCATTCATTATAAACATTATTGTAGTCATTGTGTATATTGTCTTCAGCCTGCGCTTCCTGAACTTTGTATGAGTTATTGTTAAGTTGTACCATGCTACTGTGCTTCTCTGTATTTATCTGATGGCTTTTTATGTGTTTTCATTTGTACAGGTCTATCATTATTTGAGAAACTGAATGGTGAATCCACCTCCTTCCACATTAAGGAAATGCTATTTCCCCCCTCATTTTAAATACAAGAGTAGTACAAAACCTGGATGAAATGCAACATGGGGCATTTCCATAGTTTTGGCTACTGGGCCAGCTTTATCTGTCTAAATAGCACCAACTCTGAGTATAAGAATATAGCTACTGTCCAATCCACAGCTCTCAGAAGTTGTTCCATTAAAATTCCAGGAGAGTCATAAAATGTACATATGTCTATGTCAATAAATAGCCTTCCATCTACTCTGTATATGTCCTGAATGTACCTACAGCTAGATTTGATTAGAGCAAACAATAACTCCCTGGAAGTGGTCACGTGTATTTAAATTCATACTATTTAAAGCTATGATTATGTAAAATATGGTCATTGTTCTAGTCCAAAGGAAATATGCTACATGAATTCAAATAATGTGATAACATTCATTATTTGTACTCATGAATCCTTATATTTATATACATATTCTCTTCCCCTATAGAAGGAAAGCTCCTCATGAGCAGAGACTGTCACTTTTTGTCTTTGTATCCTCTTCAAACAGATGAGTTAATTGATTGATTATTGAGTAAGACCTGTGTTCTTCATTCCCTGTGACCTTCAGAGCTTGTATTCCTTTGGCTGATTTTTGGTGTTCTTCACTCCTGGCATCCATTATGGTTCTTCTTCTGTACTCTACCCTCATCCTCATCCCCAGAAGAATGGGAAGATAAGAATAATTTGTTTCAATGGCTATGAATGCAGCTGAAGCAGGCACTGTGGAACATTTAGAATCTGGTTAGACATCGAAGATGCCAAGGTTATCCATTGCATCTGGGGTCATTGCCTCTCTTCTTGATTTTTGCCATGCCACTGGATTTTGATGATTCTGGAAGAGAGAGTGAGGCCAAAAGAATGACTTTTGTACAACTCTGTCTCGCTTAAATCCAACTCACAAGAATTATACCTCTTTGTAAATAAAGGATGAACAACAACAACAAACAATAACACTTTTGACTTTCTTTTTACCTTGTTTCAATCCAGTAGTAGAAAAAACACTGGAACTGAAGCGAGGTTTAAATTCTTTTAAATTAAACCTTGGTTTAAATTCTTCCTCTCATATTTACTAGTTGGCAAGCCATCGCAACATACTTAAATGCTCAGATTTAATTTTTTTATCTATAAAATGGAGATAATGAGCCTGTCAAAGATGTATCTGACAGGATTGGTTTGAACAAATGCTTTGTAAATCTTAAAATATTATATAATTGTGAATTGTTATTATATTATTCCGTGTTCTTGACTACTTCCTGTAGTGACCCTGCTTCTTATTTCCAGATTTCTCAGCTACCAACATGGAGCCCAATACTAGTCCTTAACCATTTCCTCCATTTAAGAATGGAATATTTGCTATTGTCAGATAGCCTTTGTAATAGTGTTTCATGACAAGCATGATTTTCTAAGTGGTTCCAAATTCAAAAAAGTTCCTGACAAATTGCCTCTTTCACCAGCCTGTTTTTTTTTTTTAAATTGGAAACTCAGGTTCTTTCAGCATTTTAATTTCCAAGTTCCATAAGCATAATTTCATGTTAGTACTTGCTGGTTTATAATTCCTCATCTCAATCCTATATAGAGTGGCCTAATGATGTTTGATTAATAGTCATTATTTAGGAAAGATAACCACAGGAGGTGAGTTTCCATGAAAGAAATGGAAATATTCTTCAGTTTGTATCAAAAGTACTTGCCAAGGGAGCTAGGTGACTCAGTGGACAGAGCTTTGAACCTAGAATCAGGAAGACTGGAGTTAAAATCTAGCCACAGACACTCAGCAGCTGTATGACCTTGGATAAGTCACTTAACCCCTGTTTGCCTTAATTCCCCAGAGAAGGAAATGGAAAACTACTCAAGTAGTTTTGTTTGTTTGTTTGTTTGGTTTTTGCTTTTTGCCAAGAAAACTTCAGAGACGATATTGGCATGGTCCATGGGGTCATGAAGAGTTGGACACAAGTGAACAACTGAAACACAACAAACTACTTGCCAATAGTTTGTTTAATTGAATCCAGTCCTTTAAAATCCTGTTTATTTTGAAATGTTTGAATCGATTCCCACATTCAAAAGCACTATTTTCCTTACCTTCTCTTCATTTATCCACCCAGAACCTGTTTTTTTGGAAGGTAGTTTATAGAATCTGTGGGCCTCTTACTTCTACCTTCCCTCAAACAAAGCATTAGCATTGCACTCCCACTTTTTGGTCATTTTTACATGTCTGAGAATTGTTTCTTGTCTACAACTGTGGGGAACTCAGCTGCTGACCACATAGGAAATGCCAGCAGCCATGGGGAGCTATGACAGGGGGTGAGTGGAGCAGGCTGAAGATCATGAAGGTCAAGTGAAACTCAAAAAAGTGTCTACATGCTTGCTATGTCAACCCAAACATATCTGGAAAATTTTCTTTCATGTGAACACAAACCAATTTAGATACTAAGTTCTTAGGACCTTCCTTCACCATGCTTATCTATTTTTTTCCTTAGGGTTCAAAACCTCTCATTACTTATCCTTACTTCCAGAGGTTAACCGTGTTATATCCCTACTTAATAAATGCTTTTTGTTGCTGTTGTTGAGTTGTTTTTCAGTTGTGTATGACTTTGTGACTCCATTTGGATTTTTTTTTGCAAAGATACTGGAGTGGTTTGCCATTTCCTTCTCTAGCTCATTTTACAGATAAAGAAACTGAGGCCAAGAGATTAAGTGATTTACCCTGGGTCTACTGAGCCACCTTCTCTTTAGCTTTTACAACTTTTTGTGCACTGGCTCTAACTTACTTTTCCAACCTCATTGAAACCCTCTCCTGTACTCTATGATGCAGCCAAACTAGCCTTCTCTTTCTTCCTCACATACAGTTCTCTCATTTTTCATTTCTCATCTCTGTGTCTTATGCTCCGTCCTTACAGTTACCTCATGGAATTTCTGGTTCCTTCAAGACACAGCTTGTAGAGAACCAGAAATAAACAGTTTAATCTGTAAATCCTATTAGATCCAGCTATAGCTGATGATTATAACTAATTGATGACTCCTTTCATTATTAAAAAGTTTTCCTGTGTAATAAATCATTTTAATTTAAAGAAAAGGGGGAAATATGTGGGAATATTTCTCAGTAAGAGAATAGATAATCTCAATAAGAGGATAGATAAAAATCTGAGACTCCTCTTTTGACCCCTTTTGTGATCCTTGTGATTTCTTGTTGAAATTGTGGCCTTATTGAAGAGCTTTAGGTTCCTAGCAGGGCAGCATTTAAAAGGTTAACACTCTCCCCCTTTGGCCAGAAATGCAGCTGCCTGGTATAGCCAAGGCCAAAACCTTAGCAGGGGCAATTGAACCCTGAGAAAAATATTCCCCGAATTGGCTTTCTGATAAGAACCCAGTCAAAATTCAGCCTTGGCCTTGGTCTATTCTGAAGCCAATGAGACCTTTTGTGTTTTGATATGACATAATTTATAACTTCTGTGCATCTGCAAAGTTTTTTGGGGGGGTTCTTTTGTGTGAAATTAGTCTTGAAATATATATATATATATATAATAAACTCCATCCTCCTGGAGACAGAGCTGGAAGCATGAGCTAAAAGATGTTGTGTCAGTTATTTCCTTATCAACTAAACTGTCCTTATCAGATTATCAGAGATGATAAAGAGATCTTGAGAACAGCTCAAGTACCATCTTCTACATGAAGCTTTTCCTGACTCACCCAATTGTTAGTGCCCCTGAATTATACTGTTTTGTATTTATAATGTATACATACACACGTAGATAGGAAGAAGAGGGAGGGCAGCTAAGAGTTCAGTGGTGTTAGGATAAGAATTTAATTAGATATTTAACTTAGTTAGAAGTAAGGAGTTAGTCTAGAGAAAGAGTTTTGAATTTTACTTCGGCTCCTTTAAGCAGAGAAGAAAAGAATTATCTGTGGATGACTTTAAGAAAATTGCATTATAGGAAAAGACAGAGAATTGGTCACTCTCTGGAGCTTACTCGCTTGGAGCAGGTGTCTAGAGAGTTTGTTCTGATCAATCTGTGAAGGATTTCTGTGAGAGTTAACTTTGGAGAAGTAGAGAAACATCTTTTCATCTGAAGAAGATTGATGGGAACGAGTGCTTTTCTCTGAGAGGAAGAAAAGTGGCCAAGAGGGAGTGCTGTTTTCCTCTCCCTAGAGCAGAGTCGGTTTTAGGCGTCCTGCTGTGAGAATGAACTAATCTTAACTATCATTCGTTAACAATTAGTTTGAGACAGCTGGTAAAATTTTATAGATAATTTAAGGAGAATTATATAAATTTAAGATCATCTATCAGGATAGATTTAGTTAAATAGATTTAATCTTTAGATAGTAAGAATAGATCAAGGTAGGTTCACCTTAGTGAACAAAGAAGCAGTCCCTTGTGGGACAGAGGGGTTTTGAGTTATAGCTAGAAATCTTAGTATTTGATTTAATATATCCTACTTTATTCCTACATCCTTTTCCTGTCCCTATTTCTTCTCATGAAATAAGTAATACATTTTGTTAGATTAAGCTGTGTCCAGCAAATTCATCAACCACCTTCAAATAGAGCTCCCTGACAGCATTAGCCTATCCATATCAAACCATTTAGATTACATTCTTAATAATCCTCCATTACACTGGTCATCAATATCAATAATTCAATAAGATCAATATTATACATAACAGTGGATAGAGAGTCTGGAATCAGGAGGTCCTTGGTTTAAATCTGGCCTCAGATACTTTGTAGCCCCAATTCTATAGCCCATACTGCTCTTCTGACTTAGATACATTTGGATATTTAGCACTGTTTCTAAGATAGAAGGTAAGAGTTTAAAAAAGAAAAGAGAAAGAAAGAAGAGGAATTGACTTCCTCGTTGATTATCCTTCCATCTCTAGCATTAGCAGTTAGCCAGCTAGGTGGTGCAGTTTATAAAATCTGACCTCAGACAATGACTGGCTATATGACCCGAGCATGTCACTCAACCTCTCAGTTTCCTCAACTACAAAATGGAGATAATAATAGCACCTATGAGATAATATTTGTATTGTGCTTAGCACAGTACCTACCACAAACTGGGCTCTTAATAAATGCTTTTTTCCTTCCCATTTAGCACAATGTTTGGCATATAGTAGGTGCTTAATAAATACTTGTTAATGGATTTATTGTTTGGTCAATGTCTCCTGACTCTGACTCCTGACAGTTTGGTGATAAGAGATAAAAAAAACCCCAACATTTAGTTTCTTTTAACCCTCCAGATTTTGGACTTCTTATTGTTATCATTTTAGATGGCCTAAACCAGAAGTCACTTTGCTGACTTCTTGGGGCTCTTCATGGAACACTTTGGGGTATAGGTCCTGGTCTGTCCTGTTGGACCATCTCTGAGGGAAATAATACATATGTAAAATTAGATGTAGTCCAGTATGTTAGTTGAAATTATGGCATTTCTATAATTTTTGAATCACTTTTGTGTGAAGTTAAGCTAAATGTATTCCTTAGTTTAATTCAATTCAAATAGATAAGCATTTGTTAAATGCCTACCATTATGTGACCTTAATCATGAGCATTAAAGTAAGGCTTTTAATGCATTAAATCCATCCTTTATTTCTTGAACCATATATCATATGCAACAAACATCTACGTATAGGTTATGATCTGAATCAGTGTGTTGAGTATACACAATTATAATAATGATAACAATAAACATGGGAATAATAACTAATATATTTTAGGGTTTGCAAAGTCCCTTAAAATATGATGTCCTTGAATCTTCATAACAAGATTGTGAGGTAAGGGATACAGGTCTCCCTATTTCATAGACGAGGAAACAGATTCAGAAAGCTTTAGTGACTAGTCCACTTCTGATCAGACAGTTGTAGATCATAAGCAGTCAAAAGAGAGTCATTAAAGATTTATCAAAATACTGCATTATGGTAATTTTGGTTTGAAAAACATGGAATTTCTTATAAATATTTAAAATGTCAAAAACAATCCATAGTCATGATATTCAAGTGAATGATAACCCAAATAGCCATCTGACATTAGTTCAACTCTTCCACCATTGATGGACCTAGTGGGAAGACTTGATCATGTGTGTCACAGGGGAGCACTGGAGCCAGACAGGAGGAGGTAGATGTGAATAGGCTGTTCTTGGCAACCTTCTGTGCCCTTTAGGGAAGTAGCAGAGAATCACATGCTCATCTATTGTGCACTGGATGCATCATTCCTATGTTCCCACAGACATCTCTAAATACACTGGTTCTGAATAGCTATTCAAAGGTACCTTTTTTTGTAGATGATAATATATGTTTTTAGTTTCCCACCAAAGGACCCATAAGACCTCCTGAGGTGTATCTGTTCTACTTCTTCCAACCTAAGACAGAAAATAGCATAAAGCATCCTTACCATTCTTCCACTACTATGCCTATATATATATATATATATACACATTCATAATCATGAGTACTATTTAAAAAATAATTTTATTTAATTCTTCAGTAAAAAAGTTAATGAACATATTCAAGAGACTATAGAAGAATATATCTAAAAGAAAATACAAATTATGTTAAATTCCAAAGGCATTTATTAAGTGCCTACAATATGCAAGGGCCTGTGCTAGGTGCTAGAGCTACAAATATGAAAAAAAGACAGTCTTTTCCCTCACAGTCTACATCAAATGGGTCAAGATACCTGTAACCTGTTAACTATAATATGTTATAGTATGACTAATTGTGTAGAGGTCAAAAAGAGTGACAAGGAATTTAAAAAGGGAAAAGCCAGATGGAAAACTGAAGGAATCAAGGTTCAGAATGAAACATTCATTTTTGAACATAGCCAATACAAGAATGTATTTTTCTTTATTATACCTTTTTGTTACAAGGGCTTTATTTTTCTTTTCAATTGGGAGGGCTAAGAGGAAGAGTAAATTAATGCTAATATTAATTGAAAATTAAGTTAAATTTTGAAAAAGAAGAAAGGGCTCAATTCCAACTGGGAATCAGAAAAGCCAAATGGAGAAAATGGCATCTTAATTGGACTTTCAAGAAATATATTCCTCAGGATAAGGGGGAGAGCAGTTTCAAATGCATGAAAGGAAACAAATTGTTATTAAGTACCAGAAAAAATTTAACTTCGCTAATTTTTTTTAGTACAAATTTTAAAATAACTTTGAGAAATCACCTCAAATCCATCAAGTTGTCAAAACTAATTAATATTGATGAAATTCAGTGCTGACAGGATTAGGCAGAAATAGGTATTACCCAATGCTGAGGGCATGGAAAACTTGTATAGATTATCTTTATGGAGAGCAATCTGGAAGGTACAAAAGTACTATAGACAAATGCAAGATGTTGAAATAAATCTAAATGTACAACAATAAGGGGATGATAAAACAAATTATGGAACATTTATCTAATAAACAGAATACAATAATGCAAAGAGATCTGTAAAGATCTTTTTTGAAATCATGCAAAGCAGGAAAAACCAAACCAAACCAAAAAGTTGGAACCTGCACTAATTCTGAGCACAGAAAAAGAAAACTGAAAGAGCAAGAATGGGCAAAGAATCCTTTTGGATTCACAAGGAGTGTGAATCATAAGGAGTGTGGAATCACCAGGAGTGACTGAAAAGGGTTAGGCATTTTAGATGTTGAAATTAATTAATTTACATATAAAAATTTACTAAGTTAATTTTTTGGTACTATTGATTTTTGTTTTTAATAGAACATTTGAATGAAATCGAACAAATGGGTGGAGATGGGAGAAAACAGAAAAAGACTGGAGAACAGAAAGCAATCCACCAGGGCTGGAACCCAAAATACATTTATTTATAATTGTTTGATATTGTGGTTTTCAAATTTGCAAAGTAATAAAGCAGATTATCACAGTGATTTAAGACTGTTTCTGGTCTTTTCATATTTACCCCTCAAAACTCTGAGGAAATGTGTCACTGAATTAGTGAATCATAATCAGGTTTCCTTTTCTAACATGCTCTGTAGTTTAATGGAATATTTTACATAAGGACTGTGATGGTTAGATTAAGAAAGTTTTTTAAATATTAGGTTTATTAAAAAATGGACCTGCTTAGCATCCCTTGCACATAATTCAATTGTAAGCTATTTGAGGGCAGGTACTATATTTCATGTTTTCTTTGTATTCCCTGAAATTAGATTAGTGCCTGGAGAACATAATAGGTGCTTAATAAATGCTTGTTAATTGACTAATACTCTTTCCAACCCCACTGCCTTTGCCATTCCTCACAATTTTAAGGCTCCTTTCTCTTCTTTCTATTTATCCATGCCCATCACCAGCTTTTAACCTGCTTTTAAAAATATACCACCCCATTCACTGTATCTGTCATTTAGGTATGGCAAGTGATTGCAGTGTAATACTATCATGCCATAAGAAATGACAAACAGGATGATTTCAGAAAATCTGGAAAATATTAAATGATCTAATACAAAAATGAAGTGAGCTGAAATGGGAAACATTGTGCACAGTAAGAACAACGTTATATAATGAACAACTATGAATGGCTTAGCTATTTTCAGCCATTCAATGATCCAGAACAATTCCAAAGGTTTCATGAAGAAAAATGCTATCCACCTCTAGAGAAAGAACCAATGGAATCTGAATGCAGATCAAAGCATACTGTTTTTCACTTTTTTCACATTTTTTGTTGTTATTGTTTTTGCTTTATATTAGTCTTCTTCCACAGCGTGACCAATATGGAGATGTTTTCATGATCACACATGTATAACCTGGATCAAGTTGCTTGCTCTCTCAGTGGGGGAGAGAAGAGGGAGAGAATTTGGAGCTCCAAATTTTGGAAAACAATTGTTAAAAATTATTTATTACATGTAATTGGGAAAAATAAGATGTATTTTTAAAAAATATACCCCTCCCCCAACCTTATCTTGCTATGAACAACAATCACTCAAGATATGTGGAAGGGCTGTAATCTGCAGTGGTGAAGGCAGTACTCAAAACAATGAGTTCTGATATCCACTAAAGGCTTGATTTAACCAGCTCCTTTACTCTATCTCCTTTACCTTCCATTACATACACATGCACTTTGTGTGAATACTATAACAGGAGTGCATTATGTTAGGAATAGTGGGGAGGTATGGTAGTTCTTTATCTACTTAAGGGGTGTTGATAGTCCAGAGTCTGGGTTTGATGTCTCCTACTGGTTTATTATCCTGGTTTCTTGACTTTCTGCTTCTTTCCCACACTATGGTTCTATCACAGCTCCTAGGACATTGCTACTCAGCTTATGATCCATTGACTCCACAAAAAGGCAAACTTCTGGCATAGCCCCTCAAACATTATCTGTGTACTTTCTTATATATCTTTTACTTGAAAGCTTGAAACTTAACTATAGTTATGGAGGATTGCCTTCGTCCCCGACTCCCTTGGACTGAACCACATGAGATAGGATAGCAGACATTATTTTGCATTTTTTGAAAAAGAAATCTATAACCTTCCTTCCCTTCCACTTTCTAATCTACTCCTTACAGAGACTCCCTTGACATAATGGATAAAGAACTAGACTCAAGGCCAGGAGGACCTGAGTTTAATTCCTGTCTCTTATCCCTAATGGCTGTGTTCAACTGGACAGTTCACTTAACCCCTCAAAGCGTTAAGTAGCTAGTACTAAAATGCCAAGAAAGTTCTGACTAGCATTAGTAAAGTAAGCTGGTCTATCTGTACCAGGCTGTGGACCAATCTGGTAGGTCCACCATCTGACTGTCTGGTAAAACCCAATCTGACTAGTACTTGGGTTTATAAAAAGAATACAGGTTTATCTCAAAGTCCAAAACAGGGAAAGGAAGAAGGGCCAGAGGATTTCCCTAATCTCCAGGTTTCTAACTCCTCCCTCCAACCTATGGGGCTCTCACAAACCCCTCTTCTGCTTCTTGCTACTTCTTAATCTATTTTTGCCTATCTTGAACCCCAAAACCCTATCTAGCTTCCTGACTACTGGATCTCCCAATATAGTTGGTTGACTTGGTTATAGTTCAATTGAATATATAGGTTGGGTAGGGTGAAGGGTTGGCAAACTTATCCTAGTGGGTCCAACCAAAGATGGCTAGGCTTCAGTTCAGACACAGATTTCTTGGCTTGGGTTGGCTTCTTCTTAGTAGTAGATAGAAAAATATAAGGCAATGGAACACAGGAATCAGGACAAGGCATGGGAGAAATCCAGATGGATCTGATCTCTCCCTCAGAGACAGGATGGTTGATAATAGAAATCTCAGGAATGGGGTCAGTGGCTTCCAACAGAAAGTCTGTTAGCCCAGGTGGGCTATCCCTCCAAATTCCAGAAGAGACAGGAACACTCCTCCCTTCCAACTCTTGGAGTCTCCTTAAATTCATTCCTTACATTCTTTAGAACCTTTCCTGTTCTGTTCCATGTGTGAGCCAACCCAACTCTGCAGAGTAACTCACAAACCTCTGCAGAATCTTTTCCCTTTGCATTTCTACCTTTTTCATAGCTATTGTTGATGCTTAATGGAGTTTCATTTTACAAAGGAAAAAAGCTTTCTCTTGAAACAAATACATAGTTAAGCAAAATAAATTCATGTGCTTGATAGTATCTGAAAAATTTAATCTCATTCTGCATCTATAACTCATCACTTGTATACCCCTTGTGGTATGAATTATGCTTCATCATCAATCTTCTTAGAGAGTTGTTTAGTCACTGTTTATTGTTATTTAGAGTTCTTAAAGTTGTTTCCCTTTATAATAGTCATTATATAAAGAATTCTCTTTGGTACTGCTCATTTCATTCTTTCTCAGTTCAGCTAAGCCTTCTTCACATTTCTGGAATCTATTTCTGTAGCCATTTCTTCTGGTCCAACAACATTCCTTTTATATTCACTTAAAACTACTTTAGTGGTGTTGAGGACACTATTGAATAGATGAGTATATACTTAAAAGGTTTGGTTAAAGCACCTGACACGTCTAAATCATGTTTAGAATTGAAGAGAGAAAGGCTGGCAGAAAAATTTAACAGGTTAAAATTCTAGCCATGTACCAGCTGGGGGATATCAAGCAAATTTATTCATCTTTCTGGATCTCAGGTCTTTGACTATAAAATGAGGAGGTTGTTTACTTGTTCTCTTGGCTCCCTTGGAGTTCTGACACTGTAATTTTGTGATTTAGTTGATAAATTATTAATTCTTTTAGTAAATGATAGGTCCAGACCTTTGATTTCATTTTTCTAATGAGCAAACTCCCTTTACCGATGCATATCCACAAACTATTCTGAAACTTGTAGCTTGAAGTAAGCTATATATGGGACATATTCTGACAATTTATGGCTCTAGGTCAGGCCCACAGGGCAAAGTCCTTCCAATTTGAAGTAGGCAGTTTCCTAATCTAGGTTAGCTCCTCACTCTCCTGTCCTGTTTCTGGGGGAAGAGTGATGTGCTCATCTGGCCATCTTAACAGACCGTTCTTTATATTTCTCAACTCAGCATGAAGCCAGTTAATATTCAGCCAGTTCAAAACTATGCAGAGGGCTTGAAGCTCTTTTTGTTTCTATTGGCTTCTTCATGCATATTTACTGCATTTGACTGGAGAAACTTGTGGCTCTGAAATTCAGCAAAAGGGCTAGCCACCATCTTTTTTTTCTGGTGGAGAAACTATTAAAATTCCTATACAATTTCACTTAAACATCATTATTCCAGGTCTTTACTATGATAGCCAAAGTTTTATACAAATTTGTTATTAGATATTATTCTCTTCCAACTTCTGCAAGTCAATCTTTTAAACTCTAATATTCTTCCTATGATTTTATGTAGTGGAAAGTGAAATACTGTGAACTCAGAAGGATCAGAATTACAAGTAGTGAAAAGAGCAATAAAAAAGTACAAAGTGGATTTAAATTAGCTATAGTGGGATCACTCATATTTCAGAAGTGACATACAAAGCATCTAAAAGACATATATGGCCTGAAAAGAAAGATTGGTAAATGATGGAGAGAATGAGAGAAAATAGATGAACAAATGTGGTGCCACTGACATCTTGTACCAGAAGAAGGCCTCCACTGAATTCAAGAGATATATTATGGAAGAGATACAGAAGGATACAGGTAAGAACTGGACTAGGTAGGAAAGCTTAGCAGGATTTCAATCTGTATCTGTTACGAGAGTAGCCATCTGATGACTGTTCATATTCATTCAAGGATCCGTGTATTTTTTCTTGTTAAAAGATCCATTGCACTTAATATATATTAGTATGACTGTCATCTCAGTTATTTACAAAATAATTGCCCAGTTAATGGATCCCCTTTTGATTTCCTGATTCCTCCTTTTTCTTCCCCATTCAGGTCATGCCCATCTGGGCCCAAAGTCAAGAGCCACTCACATTTGCTTACTATTTTAAGATTGTAGAGCAACTCCTCATGGGACAGCTAGTGTAAATGGTGGGTGCTTGAGGTGCAGTTGGAGGATCTACGTCCACCCTTGTCTGACTGATTTCTCTTCTTTCTGTTATTAAAGAGAGCAGCCAACTATGCTGTGGTGAAGAAACAAATTTACCAGCTATGGTGGCATAGTATATCATTTACTGCCCTGACAACCCAAAGTAGCCTTTGCCTCTACCCTCGTGGAGGCCTTGTGGAGAGGTATTCCAGGATGGGCAGACTGTTTATTGTAGCTCATCTGAGAAGGAAAAATAAAAAATAATAAACTTTGTAACAAATATGCATAGCCAACCTTAACAAATGCCTGCATTGTCTATGTGTTTCTAGAATAACTAAAAGAGCTGCTGCAAAGTACAAAGCTGTGCCTCAAAGAACTTTCTTGATTTTTCTCTATCTCGATTTTCAATGGGTGAGAAATAAGACAGTGGGGCTGAATGAATGAAATTATGTCTTCTCTGGAGTCAAGAAAGACTGCATCACTGAACTGGTGAAATTTTCTTTTGATTTTATCAGAAGAACTAGTTAATTTGTATAGGAAATAAAGGATATCTTTTGGGAAATGTTCAGAATTAGAGGAACTAAAAACAATAAGCGACCTTGCCTCATCCTAGGGCTGAGTAAGAGCAAATACAGTTTACCTCTGTAGAAGTGAATCAGTTTCTCACACTTGAAAGAAATTGCCTTTTTAATACGAAACTGTTGGAGCTTTGTTAGGACATAGGAATTGAGGTCAGAAGCAAGTGACATTTTCAAGCTTTGGTAAACTAGAAATTTTGTCATCAGCATTTTGACAATAATAGCAGGGAGTTCAGACTAGTTCAGTCCAAATCTCCAGTCATAAGCCATATTACATTCCTTTTTCCCTTGGACTTTGTATATTATCAGTTCTACCAACATCTCACTTAACATCTCTGAGACTCAGTTTCCTCATCTGTAATATGAGGAGGTTGAAATAGGTGATTTCTATAGTCAGTAATCCCATTTTAAAAATCTCATTTAAAAAACCATGTCATTCAAATATTTAGCATCTATTATGTGCTGGACTCTATGCTAGCCTCTTCAGAGGACACAGAAGTATTAGGGTGGATTCTACACTCAGTGAGTTGACAGTCTAGTTGGAGAGATAAACCTTATACATGTGAAAGAGAACAGGAAGCATATGTCAATACCTAAAGACATAACTTGCAGCAGGAATGACATGATAGTAGTATGTAAGCATCACGTTTCAATAGAGGGAAGGAGAAAATAAATGATTTACCTCATATATTCCAGTATTTTGTCCCCTCGCCCCCAATCTGCATTTCTATGATTCAGATATACCAGAAACACTGAGCCTAATTCCCTCTATAAACAGGAAGGCATTAGTTTGGGCCCATTTAGCCACCCCAGACTGGAGTTACCCTGCTTTTTCCTGTAATTTTCGCTCTATCTGGGTTTACACTAAACCATCTGGGAAGATATCTTTTCCCACATCTTTCCTTCTTCCAAAGAATATCATTCAGACCTACAACAAAAGGAGATTAACAAAGCAATCTAGTCCACGAAACTGTGCAGATGGAGGAGTGCTGCCCTTACAGAGTATCTGCCTCTCCCTCTTGTATTGGACCTGCTTTTTGGACTACATGCTAATGTAAATCTCAGGAAGAACTATGATGTCAGTGTTAGTGAGCCTTGCATTGTTTAGAGAGAGAGAGAGGGAAATGATTTTACCTGAGGCAAGTAGCATAATCAAATACTCTGTACAAGTGGCATGAAAGTGCCTCTTGATCAACTTTTCAATAAAAATTTAGTTAAAGATGAGGAGGTGGCATAAGTCCTGATAATAGACAATAAGAAAGAAAAATAGATGATAGAAAGATAGATAATAGATAGACATAGGCAGATAGACAGAAAGACAGATAGATAGATAGATAGATAATATATAGACATAGACAGACAGATAGATAGATAGATAGGAGGATAGATGGATAGATGGATGGATGGATAGGTTGATGATATACAGATAGATAAACAGTAGTTATTAAGTGTTCACAGTGTTAGACACTCTGCTAAGCCCTTGGAATACAAATACAAGCAAAAAGACAGTCATTGACCTCAAGGTGCTTATAATTCTAGGCGAGGAAGATAACAAATAAAAGGGAGATGGAAAGCAAGAGGTGAGGAAGGGGAGTTTATTTTATTTTATTCTTTTTAATTAATTAGTTAAATTAATTAATTTATTCTTTCTCTCCCCTCACCCCTCCTGTAGCCAATAAGCAATTCAACTGGGTTTTACGTGTATCATTGATCAAGGCCTATTTCCATATTGTTAATATTTGCAATAGAGGGATCATTTAGAGTCTACATCTCCAATCATATCCCCATCAAACCATGTGATCAAGGAAATGTTTTTTTTCTTCTGTGTTTCTATTCCTACAGTTCTTTCTCTGGATGTAGATAGTGTTCCTTCTCATAAGTCCCTCAGAATTATCCTGTATCATTGCATTGCTGCTAGTAGAGAAGTCCATTACATTTGATTGTGCCACAGTGTATCTGTCTCTGTGTACAGTGTTCTCCTGGTTCTGCTCCTTTCACTCTGTATCAATTCCTGGAGGTTGTTACAGGTCACATGGAATTCCTCCAGTTCCTTATTCCTTTGAGTACAATAATATTCCAACACCATCAGATAATGCCACAGTTTTTTTTAGCCATTCCCCAATCGAAGGGCATCCCCTCATTTTTCAATTTTTTGCCACTACAAAGAGCGCAGCTATAAATATTTTTGTACCCATATTTTCCCTATTATCTCTTTGGGGTACAGACCCAGCAGTGGTATCAAAGGGCAGGCAGTCATTTAAAGTCCTTTGGACATAGTTCCAAATTGCCTGAGGAAGGGGAGTTTAGAGGAGGGGAGGAAAGATGAAAAAATGATCTAAGGCAATAAGGAAATGGTCTGTGTCCAAAGAGTGCAAGATGCCTAGTATGAGTGTTTCCTTAAATGGATTTTTGGAGAAGAACTAATCAGTCAGAAGAAGAAGCCATATTGCCAGTGTTGCCAGAAGGCTAATGGGAAGTTTCCTCACCTGGGTTGAGGAGGAGATAGTTTTCTATTTTAATAAATTATTTTCAGCAAGTAGTTGTTAATGCTCAATTATTTCTGTATTGCTGAAAGACTTTTAAAATTTCAATGTCTAGAGGTAAAGCTCTGTTTATATTATCCTAAAATAGAGCTCTGCCTATCCTCTTTCTTCCTCACACCTGAATACCAAGACTGATGCTTGCTACTTGTGAGTTCTTGGCAGTAATTAAATCACTCTGGGCTTCAGTCATTCCATATGTGAAAGAAAGGGGTTGGAGTCCTTTATGATCTCAGAGTTGCCTTCCACCTCTAAATTATAATCTTATGAATTTAGAGTCCTGTGACTTTTGGAAATGATTAGTTTGATTTCATTTTACTGAAAGAGATACTTGGAAGATGGGATTGGATATTGCTAAATAATACTAATAGTTTATGTGAAATTTTAGAATGTCAAGCTAGAGAAGGGGCAGCTAGGTCGTGCAGTGGATGGAATGCCCAGTCTGGAGTCAGGAAGACTTATCTTCATGAGTTTAAATCTAGCCTCAGACACTAACTGTATGATCCTAGGCAAGTCACTTAACTCTGTTTTCCTCAGCTTTTCTCATCCATAAAATAAGATGGAGAATGTCTCTGTGGCAAGAAACTCCTCCCCCACCCCCAAAGTTGGGCATGATTGAACAACAGCAAGATAAAGCTAAAGAGAATGCTTTTAGCCCGGTGTCACTCTGGGAAAACCATTTAGCTTACCCAGGTCTCAGTTTCCTTAACCTTTAATTTTATTCCTTATTATTTACTTTTAACTTTATTTCACACATACCAGGCAAACTAGTCTGTGGCAAAACTCACAATATGCCTAATGCTTTCCTGCCTTTATGGCCTTGCTTAACTCATACTGTTTTTCCTTTCCTCATCTATAAATTCAGAGAAGTACACTAGATGGCTTCTGAGTTCCCTGCAACTCAAGATCTATGATCCTATGAGAAAACTCAGTGTTTTCTAAAAATCCGAGAAGCTGATGTAATAATAATAATAATAATTACAATGTTTATGTAGCTGGCATGTTGTGCCATTTCAGCTCTGAGATACTTAAAAGCAAAAACATAAGGAGGAAGAAAGAGGCCAACTGTCTTTTTTCTTGTTGCAATGACAGAATGCAGACAACACTAAAAAGCTGACTGGTGATATTACTCTGAATAAGCAAAAAATGAAGGTAGAAAAAGCTTCTGAAAACATTTCCCTGGAATTCTAGGATGTTCCACAATTTTTGCAAACATGGGGTTTGCAAGAAATGTCTCCTGTGGTCTTTGGTTATATTTGCAAAATGCAACAGCCCATTCTGAAATATGAGGAAATGTTTCAGGATGTCTTGTAGGTACAGAGCAATCTGCCTTCTGGTTGTTTTAAATGAAGGATATTAAGATTGTTCCTAAGGCTTTTCTTAGGGAATCTACTGCAAAAAAAATCTGTCAATCCCCTGTAATCCAGCTCTTGTCCCTAGTTCTCTGCTGAAACATGAATGACTTCCTTATTGCCAAATCTCTTCCCTCATTCTCCTTGACCTCATTTCACCTAAATTTGACACCACTGACCACCTCTTCTTTCCTGAAACTCTGTCCTCTTTTGGTTTCCGTGGAACTCTGTTATTCTGATTTACCTCCTACTCTTTGGTCACCTCTTTTTCATTTCCTTCTTGGTTTCCTCCTTGTCTCCTGACTGTGGTATTTCCTCAGGGCTCAGACCTTTATCTTTTTTTTTTCTCTTCATGCTCTATGTGATGCCATATCTTTTAATGGTTTCAGTTGTAGAATTGTTTCTATGTCAATGATTTGCAGCTCTATATACATTACCCTTTCCCTTGGCTTTTAATGGGGCTTATTTTTCCTGGAATATTTCATCCTCGTCTCAAACACAGTTGCTTTAAAACCAAGCTTGTTGCTTTTCTTGTGGGAATTATCTTACCTTCCTAAATTTATCTGCCTCTGCCAATAGGCTTAAACATTTGAAGCCATCTTTGGGGTTAGCTTGGTAAAAGATTCATCTTCCTTAGTTCAAAAATTGACCTCAGACACTTACTAGCTGTGGGACACTAGGAAAGTCAGTTAGTCCTCTTTGCCTCAGTTTTCTTATTTGTAAAATGAGCTGGAGAAGGAAATGACAAACCACTAGAGCAGTAGTTCCCAAACTTTTTTGGCCTACCACCTCCTTTCCAGAAAAAATATTACTTAGCCCCCTGGAAATTAATTTTTAAAAAATTTTAATAGCAATTAATAGGAAAGATAAATGCACCTGTGGCCATCACCGCCCTACTAGATCTCTGTAACATCCAGCAGGGGGTGGTGGCGCCCACTCTGGGAATCATTACACTAGAGTATCTTTTTCCAAGAAAACCCCAAATAGGTCACAAAGAGTCACAAGAACAAAAGTGGATAGAGCACTGAACCTGGAGTTAGGAGAAACCTGGTTACAAATACTATCTCCTTCTCTAACTACTAATGTGAACCATGGTCAAATCACTTTATTTTTCTGAGGCATCATCTTCATCTGTAGAAGGTTGTTATAAGGGTTGTTGTTCAGCCGTTTTAGTTTTGTCCAACTCTTTGTGGATTTTTCTTGGCAAAGATGCATTTTTTCCCCAGCTCATTTTATAGATGAGGAAACTGAGAGAAATAGGGTTAAGTGACTTTCCAAGGGTCACAAAGCTAGGGAGTGTCTGAGAGCAGACTTGAACTGAGGCAGATAAATCTTCCTGACTTCAAGCTTGGCACTCTTCCAACTCTGCCACCTAGCTGCTCCAGTATAAGGATAGAACTAGGTGATATAAGTAAAGAATTTTGCAGACTGTAATATACCATATATATTCCAGCCATTATTCTCTTTGACTCATTACCCCTTTCACCTTTACTTTGTCTATTGTTTTCCCATTATGAGATGGCTATTGTATCTGTCTTTTTTTCTTCATCTCATTGCCACCACATGAATCATGGCTCTCATTACCTCACACCTTGACTTTTACAATAAGATTATAACTGTTTTTTTCTGATTAGTATCTCCCCTATCTAATCCATTTTGCATATTGCACAAGGAGAAAACTTATTAAAATATTGCTTTCATCATATAATTCTCCTCTCTTTGAAACTTTCACTGAGTCTTTCTTTAATCCTTACCAAATCAAATCTGAACTCCTTGCCCTGACTTTCAATGTCCTTAAAATGGTCCATCCTATTAATCCAAATAATTTCTCATTGCTTCCCAATTTGTAACCTATACTCCTAAAACTAGATCAGCTTCCTTACTATACCATAAACACCATATATTCATTTTCACCAGATTAAAATCTAGTGATATTTTTTCTTGCAAAACCATGGTCTCTGCAAGAATATAAGGGTTCCGAATTTTATTTTTCTTTGTATCATGTATAGCACCTAGCATGGCATATTGTATATAATAATTAATCAATAAATATTTTAAAGGACAAATATGTAGGGGAAGCAACAATTTTATATTATTATACTTATTATTTTATTCTAATTTTATTATTATTATATTATTATAATATCTATGCACATAGAACCATGTGAAAGATACAGAAAAAAATTTATTTTTTTGGTGAGGAATTCCTTGTGTGGACACTCCCTCTGCAAATACAAATCATGACACACCTATAGATTGGTAGATAAATACTAGCAACCTACTTGGGGACTATTAAGGTTAAGTGACTTTTCCAGGGTTACACAGTACATCTCTGACCTAATGTCTCTGATATCATGTGTTATAAAAAGTAAATAAGGTAATCTGAGTGGGTCAATGAAGGCAATTTGGGTGTGAGGAAGGATAAAAGGGGATATTAGGTGATTATAAGGTTATTGGAGGAAGAATGAAGGTTTGGGAAGGTAGGTATGAGATAAAGGAAATGGGGTATGTAGGAGAGGGCAGCTCAAACAGGTTTATTCCCAGAGGCTTGAGACAGAGAATACAGAGAGGAAACTTAGGCCAGTAAGAAATGTTTAGGTTATGCTGGAGGGTTTCTCTGGTTAGTTTCAAAGTCTCTTGAGGGAGTAGTCGAGGGGGCCCCTCCCTGACAGTTAAACTGATGGCTGGAGGAAGTCTAGGGTAGGTACTTCCTGCCAAGATGGATGCCCTCAGCTCCCCTCAAGGAGATAGAAGAAAATTGATTCCTTCCCCTTGAGCCCTTGTCTTAATTTTCGACACAATGATTCACCAGAGGGTTTGAATAGGTAACAAGGGGATTTATTAATACCAGGGTCAGTCAGAAGGGGAGAGGGGTTCAGGGTTTTCTAACTGCTGCTAGGGAGAGGGGTGATGGTGGGGAATGGGTTGCGGAGAGGTTTAGACAGAGAGAGTCCGGCTCTCCCAGTCAGGAAGATTTGACTGCCTTTTAAGTAAAGTCTTTATCAAATCATTAAAACTAGGGGTAACTTATCTGAGGATACTCTACTAGCCTATAGAAACTAAAACCCACAATATTCAATCACCAAGCCCTCCCTTCCACCCAGGACCCACAGGAAATTCAGGGGAAGGGGAGGGATATGGATGGAGAGATCAGGGAGAGGTCCAGAGAAATGAGATAGGTTTAAATCTCCCCAAGACAAGATAAGCACAGGCCAAGGCCGAAGCAAAGCCAAGCCAAAAGGCCAAAGCAAAAGCCTCCAGCCACAGCAAAAGCCAGAAGGCAAAAGCCCTGTCAGTTGGAACTTCACCTCTATTTATAGCTTTAAGTTCTAACTGATTTTCTTAAGATTCTAAGACTTCTAACTGACTTTTCGTGACCGTTAGAAATTACAGAAGCAAAAGGTTTCTGTTAGCCACCTTGCATTACACATGCTTTCTTAAGCAAGACATCTCATCTAAGATAGGAAGCTAAATGGAGTTTTAGACTGGCTAGTTTTCAGATAAAAATATACTGGGAATTTGATTATGGACATAGATGGATTATTGAAACATAACAAATGCATATTCAAGAAATTTTAAGGTAAGAGCTTAAATACTAAAGACATTTGAATTACTTTGACCAACTGTCACCAAGTAGTGCCATTTGCTATTAATTGTTCTAAGAACTGTTTCAGGTTTTTTCCCAAATATACACACATAGGAACACACATGTGCATATGCATCTGTCATATATGTCATCTGAAAAAGAGGGAGAGTTGGCTAGATAACCTCTAAAATCCTTCCAATGGGAAAGTCATTTGATTCTATAAAATCTAATACAAAACCTGACAGTGAGAAGCTTGGTGAGGCTAGTAGTGAAGGTCTGTTAATCAACTCTGAATTCTCCATAGAATAGCACAATATCACATATAAGTATAGGACAATGTCCTTTTAGGCTTTTTCACAAAAGTAGTTAGATGGGGAGAATCAGTGTAAGAGAAAAATAGTGTTAATTTTCAGCTGTGTTACTTAACTACCATAGATAATTTTTCAATCATAATGAATTAATATTTCATAATAAGTCCATTATCTTTATTATTTGTAAAATGCGAATAATGGCAACTACACCTTGAGAAGAAACAATGTGATAATATTTGTGAGGCACTTTGAAAATCTTAAAGTTCTATATAAATGTTATTATGTCAGATAAAAAATCACTGATATTACTGTTATCCTTCATGATGTAAACTGGTCCTTCATGATGTAAACATATTTAATTTTCCATTGCTGAATTTCATTATGTTGAAAAGTAAAACTTTGGGCACTTTAATTGTTGATGAATGATTAAGACCCTTTAATTCCTCACCCAATTTACTGGGTAATGATAGACATACCTGTAGGGAAGAAAAACTAATAGACCTCAAAGCCATTAATGAGCCATTAAAGAGGTGGCTCATCCTTTTCTGAGGGAAGCTTTGTTGACTTATCTGTTTATCATATAGTATGTATCACCATGGATTTCAAACTCTCAGGCACAAGTAACGCTGTAAACATCAGAACACCTGAGAAGGCTATACTTGATCCCTAACTTTTTTCATATCTGCATTAATATTTTATGGGTTTGAAATTCTTGGATTCTTAAACGGAAACTGTTTAGGCAAATAATTGGGAAGAAACCTGAACTTTCAACCTTGAGCATCTTTTGACTGGTTCTTCAGATTTTAGTTGATGGAATGGTATCCTAAAATACATGGATAAAGTCTGAACTTCATCAGTGCAGATACTTACTCCATTGGAGCAAATCATGACCCCATCCACATCTTTTTGTCTTTTGTGAGTTTTGTCTACATTTCCCCCTATATCATTCATGCAGGGTGCTCTATGATTGGGAAAATGTTGCAGCCTGCCTATGCCTATTATTCATCTTCTCTTTGTCTTTTAGGTTATTCATCATTGTAATCTTTCTGAGATTATAGTCTACAATTCATATCTATGTAACCTCGCTTGGATTAGATTTGTATTAAAGAGATGGATTGCTGTATCAGCAAATAGTTAGAGGTCCCTGAAAACACAGAACTTCCAAATTGAATTCAGTATGACTACTTCCTACTCAATTCTAAATTTAAATAGATATCAACCTATATTGCCTGTGCACAACATGAATAAATGTCTTTATTACTATATTTACTTACCTATCTGTCTAGAAATAGAAATCTTAAAGAGATACATAGTGATTTGTTAAAAAGAAGTACCTTCTGAAGCAGACCCTCTCTCTGCCTTTGGGAAGTTTGGTTATTATAGTGATGAGAGACAAAGAAATCGCTCATATTTTGAAATTGAAGTGAGACCCAGGTTTCAAATCTATCTCTTGGTACCTATTATATAAGAGAGGCCCTTTGTAAAGTCAGAATTAAAGTATTTCTTATAGACGGTGAAAGTCTCTAAATGTGCTCCATGCAAACTAATTACATCAAGCCCTTGAGTACCTCTTAAGTACATTCCACAGCAATTTCAAAGAGATTTCAAAAATTTCAAAATGATACCATTCAAATTGAAAAATATATAAAAATGCAGATTCCCTAATATGATTTGAACTGAATAGGAAGGACATGAATTCCTTTCCCTGTGTCTGTCTCTATTTCCCTTTCTAGATAGAAATATGTGTATACATAGACATAATCTATATCCATCTATCCTAGAAATAGATAGATATATATGCATATATCCGTACATATGCATTCCTTAATAAAGACTCAAATGGATGAATAAGCAGATTTGGATGCTGGGGTTCTCCTTGATCTCATTCTAAAAACTCTTTCTCTTTGCCAAGCTACCCTGAGGTAGGATGAATGTCTGCCTTAGATTGACCAAATCACCATGTATCTCTTTAAAGAAATACTAGTATTTCATAGTTATGTCATATTTTTATAAGCACAAAGTACTAAAGAGGAATCATTACATAGACAGTTGTGAGGAGGATGCTTTGATGTTATCCCCTAGGATAACTAATTGTTGGATTTTGTGATCATTTTATAATAATAATTTCTGAGCTGCTATTTTCTTAGGCAATGTGATATTACATAAAAGTGAAATGTATACAATTTGATATTGTATAAATCTGATATATATATATATATAAAGCATTCATGAGAGTATTAGAAATTCATCTAGCTACTTTGTAGCTAGATTTTTAGATTATGTTATCATAGAATCTTAGATATAGAAAGGTCCTCAAAAACTTTTAGTCTAACTTTCCTTCTCAACTAAGAATCTGTTCTATAACTTGCTTGACAAATGGATCCCAGACTTATCTTGAATGCTTTCAATGACAGGAATCCACTCCTATATGGTGGTACATTCCGCCAATGGATACAAAGAAGTATAAAAAATATTGGAGTTGGTAGGTATCTTACAGATCATTTAGTTCACTACATTCGTTTAGTATATAAGGAAACATTATGAAAATAAGGAACTTGCCTATGGTTAGCTGATTTTAAGTCCAATGCTTTTTGTTATTCAAATCTTCAGAAATTAATTATTAAATATTTGTTATTGAAAGCACTGTGTTACTCTAGGCACTGTGCTATTGGTGGGCTTTGCTTCAGAAATAGATCATTTATATTTGATTGTAGAAATCATAGAGAGACCCAAGAGTTTATTGGGCGAGGGAGTGACCTTATTATTCCAAAACATTTTGTAAAATGCCTTGGCTGAAGTGAAGATTTACTATTTTTGCAAGATCTTTTTTAGGGAGGCAGATGTGGTCACCTTTTCTTCTTGAATATTCTCTCTTCTTTCTGATATTGCTGTCTTCTTATTTTCCTTCTAACTGCTCCTTCTCAGTTTTCTTTGCTTACTCTTTTTTTTTTTAATTTTTTTTTTTTTTATTTTAAACTCTTAACTTCTGCGTATTGACCCATAGGTGAAAGAGTGGTAAGAGTGGGCAATGGGGGTCAAGTGACTTGCCCAGGGTCACACAGCTGGGAAGTGTCTGAGGCCGGATTTGAACCTAGGACCTCCTGTCTCTAGGCCTGGCTCTCAATCCACTGAGCTACCCAGCTGCCCCCTCTTTGCTTACTCTTCATTTTTGTCATGTCCATTAACCATTAGTTTTCCACAAGACTGCCCTATGCCCTCTTTTCTTTGTTCTCTATCCCACCTTCCATAGAAATCTCATTAGCTCCTTTGTGTTCAATTATAATTCCTAGATTTCTGTCTCTCTCTGTCTTTATCTCTCGCCACCTGCCTCTTATATATCTTGCAAAAAATGACCAAAAAAGTGAATTCTTCACATTTGTCATTTCTTAGAGCAGTGATGGGCAAACTACAGCCTGTGGGCCAGATGCGGGTCTCCTGAAATGTTCTATCTGGCTGCTGGACATTATTCCTAATCTGATGAATACAATGAGTAGGATACAGTACAATGAAACTTTGAAAGAGTTGCCTTAGAAACAGACTGATAGATGAACATTTCCTTTCCTTTGGCTCCCTCTTTAAAAAGTTTGCTCATTACTGTGTTAGAGCATAGTCATATTTCAAAATATTCATATGCCATAATTTAGTTATTTCTCAATTGATGGTCATAAACTTTATGGTTTTTTTTACTATTACAAAAAGTATTGATATGAATATTTTATTCTACACGGAATTCTCCCTTCCTTCTTCCTCCCCTCCCATATCTCTCTTTCTCTCCCCCCTCTTCTTGGGAGCATTTGCCTAGTAGTAGAATCTCTGGATCAAAGGGCATGTATGGACTTTTAGCATCATTCCACATTGGTTTCCAAGATGGGTGGACTAAGTTACAATGTCATTAATAATGCATTAGTGTACCTGCTTTTCTGTCATTTCTGCAAAATTTGCCACTTGACATTTTTGTCTCTCAATTTGCAGGCTGTCAGATGAAGTCCCAGAGTTTTAAAATTTTATATTTCTTTCATTGTTAGTGATCTACAACAATCTATCTTATGGTGGTGGTTAATAGTTTACAAATCTCCTTTAGGGAACTATTTAATAATATCCTTTGTCTGGTTACTAAATGAGAAAATAGCTCTCTCTTTCAATTAAGCCTTTTCTTATTTTCTTTAAAAAATAAGTCATACATTTCTATTGCCATTTCTTAGTTATTAGTTTATTTCAGTCATATCTATAAAATTACTTTTAATTCCTATTAAACTTTCTAGTTGATTTTAATTTCCCATTTCTATGTGTTAGTATATGGGCATCTAATCTTCCTTACTGTACTTTCTGAAGAATTGCTGTTTTCCTTCTCTACTATTCTTTTTATGCCACAGCTATTCTTCATAGTTTCTGTTTTTCATGGTCTTCTATGTCTTTTTTCTCTTTCAAAGTCACAACTTTCCATGAAAGTAAGAGATGAAAATACTAGATATTTTCCCATCCAAAACTTCAAAGTCATCAATCATAAAGCCCAAGTTTGATGTTATATCACCAATCCCTCATGAGTCAGTAGAAGTGAGTAGATGTTGATGACTTGGGCAAGCATTGGCAGGAGCTCTATCACATTTCAGATATATCCTCCAAAAAACAACACACCTTCTTATTAGTCATGACATGTCTACATGTGGCTGCTTTCATACTTCTGAGTAAAGAATCACCAACCACCATGAGGTAGCTCTTCCTTCTGGGGGTGGTAACAGAATTATTCCCACTTTCTACCTTTGCATCTTTAAGGAATCCAGAGAATCTTAGGACTAGAAGGGGTGTTAAAAGCCATCTAGTTCATCCCATTCATTCCCTCTATAAAATCCCAATAAGAACCAATCCAGACTCCATTTGAAGTCCTCTAGTAGATGAAAACATGTCTTTCTAAGGCAGCTCATTGCAATATGGATAGTGCTAATAGGAAATTTTTTTTCTGTAAAACAATACTCTACCTTCCTGGTACTTCTAATCATTGATCCTAGTTCTGCCCTCTGAGACCAAGGAAAATTAATGAATGCATTTCCTCTTCCACATATAAAGCTCCTTCAGTTATTTATGGGTAGATACATACTTTTCCCTTAACTCCTTCAACCTATTTCCATAGGGCACCATACTGGTGGCTTTCCTCTCTCGCTTGTCAATGTTATTCTTAAACTGAAGTACTGAATACTAAATACAATACCAGCTCTATCTATGTCTATATACCTATAGATACATAGAAGTCTTTATACACACAAACATACATATGTATGTATTGATATATATGGCAAAACCAAATTTGTACATATATGAACACAAGCATATGTACATATGTGACAAAATCAAATTACATATGTATACATGGATACATGTGCATATGCATAAAATGCATACATTTAGTTTTGATCACAACTGGTGGTTTGGTGAGTAGAGCCATAGGAGACTAAACTGATACATCCTTTCCATGAATAATGGAAGTATTGATTTGATTATGGTTCCAGAACTGGAATGGAGACTGGGGGTGTGAAATTCATGTTTTAAAAAAGCAACTGACAAGATGATGTTCAAGTAGTAAAGCATGACTGAGGTCTGCCAACATAGATGGCCATAGGAAGGCTTCACCAATCTGATCAGGGATGCACTAAAGCTGGAGTTCCAGAGATGAAAGAGTTAATACACAAATTTAATACCTCAGGGCATTGTTTCTGGACTAGGCAACAAGGCAATTGACAAGAATCTGCCCATGAATTAAGACGAATAAAACTCTGGTTACTCAAAGTTCTTTTTTCTTTTCCTTATCAAATACCCCTTAGGTATAGCTCTGTTTTGGGATCTACATGTTGATTACTTAGTAGTATAGCTCTCACTGATCACCACTACTAGGGATCACTTTGCCTGAAATTTCCTTTCCTAGCTTCATTATTGCTCTTGGGTGGATAAGTTGTCTCCTACTAGTTTAGTCATTCTGATTCCAGATGGATATGCAGTCTGTCCTATGACATGATCCATGGAATAGTGGGGAAAGAGGGAAAAAATACACCTCTCTCATCTTTCTTCCATAGTGATTCCTTCTCAGAAAGTTGGCTTCAACTCTAGAATTGGAATCCTTTGAATTGGAACTTTTCCACTACTATATTGGTTAATTACTTGAACTCTTAAGGCTGGCAGGTAGGTTGTCTGCTTCCTGATGACTACCTGAGAAAGAGATTTGGTGACAAGCAGAAAGATGGTCAGAATAATAGTAGTAATAATAAGTATTTTTATACTGCATACCATGTTCCAGGCACTGTTATCTCTACAAATGTTATCTCATCTGAACCTCACAACAACCCTGGGAATTAGGTTCTATTATTGTTTCTATTTTATAATTGAGCTAGACAATAGGATAATGTATAATCCTGGAAAGGTAGGTTGGAGTTAGGTTGTGAAGGGTTGAAATGATAAGCAGAAGAGTTAATATTTGATCGTAGAGATAAAAGGGAGCCACTAGAATTTCTTGAGTAAGAGAGTGATTGTTTAGGACTCTCCCTTTGGTTATCTGGAGTTTGATTTGGAAAGGGGAGAAATGACACAGGGAGGCCAATTGGGAGGCTATTGAAGTATTCCAGGGAAGAAGAGATGAGGACTTGAACTTGGTGGTGATAATATAAGAAGGAAGGAGATGGATTATGGAGGTAGAATAGATAAGATTTAGCATTATATGTGGGGTGAAGTAGAGGGAGGAGTCAAAGATCATTCTGACAAACATTTTATCCCTGAAGATGGCCTGAATTATTTCTTTTAAATAAATAAAAAATTAGAGGAATAAGGAAGTAAAACATCTGGATCTTCTAGATGTATGCAGATGAGGTAGCAGGAAGAACTAGCTTATGCAACTAGTTTGATAATTTTCTTAACATTTGGAATTGTTTCCATTATTTGAAGAAGATAAAATGGAGGTCAGAGTAATTAGAGGAAGCTTTAGTAGAAAAGGAAACAAGGCAGGAAGAGATATTGCTTGTCTTCCCATTCCCTTTACATATCTGGGCTAGGCTGAGTTTCATTTTAGTAGACTGGGTGTTCCAGTAATCAATGTCAGGCTCATTCAGTAAATGCAGGTGGAGCAGAGTACCACTAAATACACTTCCCTTGTACCTCTAAGGAGGCCCCAAGACCCTTTTTTTTTGAGAAAGACTTGTCAATGAAACCTTTATTAAAGGCTGGAATAAATTCTTGCAAATATGCCAGGTGTTAGGGTTCTTTAAACCAAGTCCCTTGCTTCAAGAAAACTTTCCTCTATTTCCTACATTTTTTTTCTTAATTTAAGCAAAATGTTCTCAGCAGATGAACACATACCTCATCAGTACTCTCTGCCTCTTGAACCCCTTTGAATAGAGAGTGGAGTGGAGAACTCCTCTGAATACTTTCATTTAAAGGGGGCACCCAGGCCATTCATTTCTTCATTTCCCACCAGACTGCACTCCTATAAACTTCTTCATTATGTTCCCATCCCAGATACCTTTACTTCCCTTTGCTTTTTAGTTTCCCTTTATACATTGTCTCCCCAAACCCCGCTACCCCATTAGATTATAAGCTTCTTGAGGGCAAGAACTGTCTTTTTCTTTTTTTTTTTTTTTTTGTAAGATCTTCCAAGATCTTAGCACAAAGCAGGTACCTTATAAATATTTATTGACTGACTGTTATACCTCCTTCTTTTTGTTAGAGGCATTGATTCTGCTGTCACATCCCTGGACAGAAAATTTGTTGCTTTCCAAAATGATAATGTTCATATTTTATTTAAAAGACATTATTCATCTCATTCAGCTCCTGAGACAGAATCTTCCTGAACACTCTAGCAAACAAAACATTTCCTCTTTTTACTATGTAATCTCATTTGAATGTCTTCATCAACTCCAAATATATTTACCTTCCAAAAAGTTAATTATATACCTGTTATTATTAGCAAAGGACATCATTTAGAGAGATAGATGAATTCTAATCTTTTTTTCCCATTTATTTGACTTGTTCTCTCATTTTTTCACCCACTTTCTGGGTGGAAATCCTATCACCAAAGCAGAACAGCAACTATGCTGTAATTTATTGATTTAGAGAGTTGCCTGGAGCATGGATACCATTCTCTGGAATAATAAATGAAAGGGCAGAAGTTGCCTTATGACTTGTTTATGATTAAATAGCTAGTATGTGTCAGGCATAGGCCTAGAATTCAAGACTTCATGATTCCAAGACAGGCTCTCTTTCAACTCTACCATGATATTTCTGGACTAGTTTTAATTGAATTTTCTGTAATTTTGATTATTAGGATCTGGAAATTTGGAAGTGAGAACCTCAATAATTTCCTGTTCCTTTATTTATATCAATTATTCATCTGTGCAGCCCTTCAGGAACTATTATTGAGTAAGAAAACCCATATTTGTTCTCCATGGGCAGAATGCAACCACAAATCCAAAATGTGAATTTTGTTGTAGATTCCTCATGCCAGGCTTAAACATCACAAGTCTGAATTTCTAAAATCCATTTATACAAAAAATAAAAGTAAGGAACCATAATGTAGGTAATGGCAGTCAATGATACAGTGACTAGGGAATGTTTGAATCTCATGATAAAGTGCTTCTGCAGTTTATTTTTAAAATCAATCTCTTTATTTAAATGTATTTTAAATGGATACTGTCTTTATTGTCCTGCCATGACTCAGAAATCAGGTGTGTACCAACACATTCTTTGAGGAGTACTCAGTTCTTTCCCTTCTGACCATTCCCAAATCCTGAGGTATGAAAAAGGTGAAACAAAGGTTAAGGCCTTGTAGCACATTTGCAAAACTAGGTTGGATCATTTTACCTTCTGGGAATAAATTCAGGAATTGCCATCACTGAAAAAAAAAGAGGAATGAAATCCCAAAACACAGGCCTCAGCTATTTCCTCTTACATCTGTGTACAAACCACACTCAATGTTTGCATTAAAAACCATAAGTACTTTCTGAGGAAGTGGGCCTTTTCCATTCCCCAAGATTTATTTAGTTCAAATGATCACCACAGTAGCTTTCAGAACAATCCTTTATTTTCTCATTCTCTTCTCAAGGAGTTGCCTTAGATACAAGGCACCTTCTGAATCCAATAAGGATTTGCACTGTCTAGAGTAAAAGTTAATTCAGTGGGACATTTTCTTTCCATGAGACTTTTTTGGGGGGTTGAGGTGGAATGGTAAAGAGGGACTGAAGTGACTAGTTCCAAATCACATAAATACAACTTTAACCTTCTAAGTATTGAAGTCAACTTCAGGGTCTTCCATCAACTGTGAAACTTTACCCTTTATACAATTAATCTTATTTCCTACTATATCTTAGATTGTATTTTATAGCAAAGCCAAAAAGGTCTGCATATTATTTCTATTATGTGACTCAGTTTAATTAATTCAATAAGAAAGTGTAGCATAGTAGACAGAGAACTGATCTGGGAAGTGTCTGAGGCCTAATTTGAACTCTTTTCTTCCTGAAGCCAGGTTCAATGTGCTATCCACTGAGCCATCTAGCTGCCCCTAATCCAGGCCTAGTGTTTATTAAACACCTATTCTGTGTAAGACACACTCCAGACAGTGGGGTCACAAATACAAAACCAAAACAAGTCTCATCCCCTAAAAGCTTGACATTCTAATGTGGACATTATCAAATGTACAGAGATAATTACATTTTTTAAAAGGTATGTATATAATGGGACAAAATATTTAGACAAAGAGGAGAGAGCACGAATAATTGAGTAGGTTAGCAAAGGCTCAGGGTCACTTGAGCTGTCCAAGTTGTCCAAGTAATGAGGAAGTACAAAAGGGAGGGAATGGAGGTGAGCAGGTAACACCTGCATGACACTCTCAACTGCACTTGTCAAAGGAGAGAAAAAGGCACATACACACAGAAAAAGATGCACAAATACATTTCCCACAACAGGAAAATAAGAGGGAAAGGAGAGAAGCCTGAAGAAGAAACTAGAGAGAGAATAGATTAAAGGAGAGATTATTTCTAAGCAAAATTCTAAGTAAGGAATAGAAAATATTTGTAGTTCTTTTTGAAGTGGCAAAAAATGAGAATCGGAGAGGGTACCCATTAATTGGAAGATGGCTAAAAAGCTATGGCATATAAATATGATGAACACTATTATATTATAAGAAATGATGAAGGGGATGGTTTCAGAGAAACATAGGAAGACTTACATAAACTGATACATGACTGAAGCAAATAGAATTGTGAGAACAAGTTATACAACTATGTTATAAATATATAATAAATTTAAAATAAATAAAACAAAATATAAAGACAAATAACTTAAAAAAAATTAGAAATACTGATTATAAAAATCACCTCAACTTATTCTATGATCTTGTGCCATTCTTTGTATGAGACACTCCATCTCCCAACTGTTCAATTTCACCTGTTGACTCCACACCTAGAATAATCTACCCTCTAATTTCTGTCTACATGTTTCTGAGCTTTCTTCAAGGCTCAGCTAAATTCCAACCTTTTGTAAGAAGCTCTTTTCAAGTCTCCCTTAATGCTAGTGCCTTCTCTCTGAAATAAACTTCCAATTTTCCCTGTATAGATACATAGTGTCATTTCTCACATTAGTATGTAAGCTCTTTGAAGGCAGAGATTATTTTTACCCTCCTTTGCATCCCCAGTGATTAGCATAATTTTGGCACATACAAAATATTTAATAATAAAAAAACAAATACAACACTGTAACAAATAAAACGAGCTAAGCAACCATGACTAATAAAATATCATGTCCTACTTCTTCATGAAGAGGAAGGAAGGGTATTTTTTTCATCATCTGATCTCCAGGACCAAAATTAATTTTAAATCTTTGCTTCATAGTTTAGTATTTTTAGTCAAACTGTTGTGGTAGTTCTGTCTCTTGTTCTCTTGATTCTGCTTACCTTACTTTGTATCAGTTCACACAAGGCTGTCTCTGTTTCTTTGAATTCTTTTTATTCAGAATTTATCATAATATAAAGATATTCTCTTATAGACCTATACCACAAATATTTTTCAATCCCCTATAAATGGCGGTTTCTGAAAAAGTCCTAATAGGAATTACTCTCTGTGGCACTGAAGCCTCAAATGTAAATCCTAAGCAACGTAATGACAAAGCCCAGTGTAATACATTTTAGTGACAAACCCAGGCACTGGGTTTCCTCTCTACACAGTATGAATTAGCTTCTCAGAAGGCATCTATTTTTTTAGTTCTTCCTGTACATATAGATGGCATCAACATCAGAAGCCTCTTCTTCAAATAAGAGCAACCTTGTTCTATGGAATTTTTTAGAACATGAACTATATTACTGAATTAAACTTACTGATGGGGATGATTATATTATATTGTTATGCCCTATTTTGGGGAATATGTTATATCCAAATATAGATAATAAACCAGGTAAGTTGGCAAGCATTTAATAAGTCCTTACTAAGTTCCAGGTGCTATACTAAACTGAAGATACAAAGAAAGATAAAAATAGTTCTCGTCCTAAAGGAGATTACATTCTAATGTGGAAGACGATGTGTAAAAACCATTGTTGTTCAGTTGTACCTGACTCTTCATGATTTCATTTGGGATTTTCTCAGCAAAGATACTGAAAAGTGGTTTGTCATTTCCTTCTCCAGCTAATTTACATATAAAGAAACTGAGGCAAATAGCATTCAGTGACTTGGCCAAGTTTATACAGCCAGTAAGTGTTTGAGGCTGACTTTAAACTCAGGTCTTTCTGACTCCAGACTTAGTGCTCTATCCACAGTGCCACCAGCTGCCTCTAATTCCCATACATATATACACATACAATATATATATGTGTACAAATATATATACACACCCCAAAATATATTTGTGTATGTATGTATTTGCATGTATAAATACTGCAAGCTCTATGAGAGTAGACGTTGCTGTTCCCTTTCTTTGTTATAAAAGAGCTTCTGTTTGGATTAAAAAAAAAACAAACAAAAAAAACCAGAACCCAAACAAATGTTATGACAGATCTCCAGTATCTGAACCTGTACATCTGGACACCTGAAAAACACGTTGAAAATGTTCTTTTTGTGTGGTAGTAATTCATTGGCAGAGGCAAGAATCAACATCATCCTTTGCTCTTTGTACCAAACACCTTCAAGTACAACTGTTTCCTTCTTATCTAAGATGCTCATTGTTTTGTGTCAGTGCATTTGAAAATAGCCTTTGTTTTCTTGGCCCCAGTGTTGATTTTGGTAGCCATTTCTTCTGGCACAGACAATGGCCTGCAATCCCAGAATCTTAGGGTTGGAAGGCACCTCGG
Organism: Gracilinanus agilis; assembly: GCF_016433145.1. NCBI lineage: Eukaryota > Metazoa > Chordata > Mammalia > Didelphimorphia > Didelphidae > Gracilinanus > Gracilinanus agilis. Next base: position 182,507,753 of record NC_058132.1, on the reverse strand, counting down.
TAGCTGTCTAGTAAAACCTGTATTTGTAAAAGAATCCTTTCTCTCACATCCCTGACAAGGGACTGTCCAAACTGTGCTGGAAACCCTCCAGTGAGGGGAAATCTTCCTTCCAAGCCTGCCTAATCCACTTTATGTCATCTCTAATTGTTGGGAAAGTTTTCCTATTTATTTTGAGCCAAAATTTATCTTTTTTGCAACTTCTATCTGTTGTTCTTAATTCTGCCCTCTGGGGCCAAGCAGAACAATCCAATCCTTCTTCTACATGATGGCTCTATAATAATAATAATAATAATATTAAAAATAATAGCTAACATTTATAGAGAGCCCATTATGTGCCAGACACTGAGCTAACCACTTCACAATGATTTCGTTTCATTTTCCAAACAATTCAGGAGGTAGGTGCTATCAATTATCCCTATTTGACACATAAAGAAACTCAGGCAAGACAGCAGTTAAATAACATGTTTAGGATCACATAGGTAGGAAGTATCTGGGGATAGATTTGAACTCAGATTTTCATACTTGAAGACAGCTATCACATCCCTATCCCTAGGTCTCCCAAGCACCTTTGTTTCATAAACCAAACAGCAGTGACTGTGGTTATGATGTCTGACCATTTTCATCACAGTTTTTCAAGTGCTTGAACAAACTTCCAGATCAGTGCTTGGTTAGTTTATTTTTTCTGCAGCTTTGCTATAAGGAACTTAAACAAACAAGAAATGTGCCTTTTTAAAGAGATCTACAGGTTATTTCCCATATGGAGGAATCTATAATTTTCATTTAACCAAATCTTAGTATTTGTTTTTTCTGAAAGAGAGTAGCTGGCTGTATTAAATAACTAAAACTAATATACACACACACACACACAGGGGGAGAGAGAGAGAGAGAGACAGAGAGAGAGAGAAAGAGGTAGAGAGAGAGAGAGAGAGAGACAGACAGAGAGAGAGAGAGACAGAGAGAGACAGAGAGAGAGAACCCTGAATGGAAATATGTATCACAGTGGAAGGATGGGGTTAAAACCTCTCCATTTGGCTCTGGTGCCAGGACTCAGTTTGAACACGTTGACTGACTCAATCAGAATTGAATGAGAATTTGAACAAAGTATTTTGTGAGATCAGATCAAACCCTAAGCATTTTGTATAAAATGGAAAATCTATCTCCCAAGCAGGGAAAAGAGATTCTGAATACATGTGAATGGAGCAAGGATGGAGAGAAGGGAGGCCTGACCTGTGGCAAAGAAGGGAAATATGGAGGGAGTCCTTGGCTCTACAGGCATCTTTGACAGGTGGACTTAGCCCATGGGAAGTCCAAAGAGAAAATGACTTCTTTCCTCAGCCTCTCTTCCTGACGTTTAACAATCCATAGATATATAGACACAGGAGATTTTTTCTGGTTTTTGTTTTTTAACCTGAATGTCTCAAATAAATTGAGCTTTGTCTCAACCTCAAAGAGGCCACAATTTACTACAGATGGATATTAATATAATATTAGGCAGGGAGCCCAACCTCTGCCTATATTTTAGGAATTTTCCTAACTGGGGACTCAGAGTGATTGTGACTGAACTTAGAATTTTTCATCTGAAATATGACTCCCTCTGGCTGAAAAGGAGAGTGGATATTAGGGGTGATTATATTGCTTTCTAGGCTGAAAAAAACCTGAATTATTGTAACCAGGTATTAGAATAAGACCAGAGATTTAGAACTAGAAAAAACTTTGACAATCTAACACCCTCATTTTACAGATGAGAAAACTGAGGCCCAAGATAGGTAAATGATTTGCTAATCCCATGAGTAGCGAGTTGAATTCCAGTTCTTTGATTCTAAATCTAGTATTCTTTCTATTACATCCTAGAATCAGAGAGAAATATTCCTTCTTTGTGAGAATGTATACCCAAACATTACTGATGATGAAGAGGACTGACTGACTGGCTTGTTTCCCATCAGCACAGAAAAGGAATAAGCAATTTTACTATTGCCAGCTTACATAAAACATTGTTTATACCTGCCTAGGAGGCCTATTAAAAGATGTAGTAAAGAGAGTACTGGATTTGGAGTGACATGTTTTGGATTTGAATCCCAAAACTTCCACTTACTGCTTGGGTAAGTCACTTCTCTTCCATTAGCCTCAGTTTCCTCTCTTGTAAAATGAGGGGACTTAACTGATAATATTTCTATCTCTTCCAATTCTAAATCTAAATCTATGACTATAAACTTTGGGGATGGTTAGCCCCAAAGAATTACTGCATGTGGAAGTAAAATTTCAAATGTCCATATGCAACAGTGGAGGACAATGAGAAACCATCATTCTTGAGAACTAGAAATCTCAGATTGGAGACATGTGGATCCATGTACATAAGCATAACACGAACATACACATTCTGAATGAATAAACATGGTATTTAAAACTCCCTAATACTTCGTCATACAAATTATGGTAATCATCACAGCAGAATTTTAGTGTTAATTTATCAGGCAAAGAGCAAGCAAGCGCTCATGCATACCATGTTTTTTTAACTGGGACCACTATATTAAAGCTCAAAATAAAGATGGCAAAATCAATTTGTAGAGTGTGTTTGGGTTTGTACTTGAAGGACTAAAATGAGACTGACTAAAAATAAAAACTTACTATGTACACTTCAGACATTATTATTATAGTGTAGATGCACAGATTGTCAAATTTTGTCTTTTTAGGAATTATGTATTGGATGCCTTGCTCTTGATTTTATTTTCTTCTTTATCTAAGATTTTTATCCCTATCTCTTATACTAAACAAACATCAAAAGACATTTATTACATTTATATACAGGACACTGTGTTAATGTTACAAAGATTAAAATGGTGGCGATAGAATAAAAAACTATAAACTAGAAGAGATTTCAAACATCATATACTCTAATCTCCTCATTTTACAGATATAAAAACTGAGGCTGATAGAAGTTAAATGCATTGCTCTAAACACATCATTAGTAAATAGCACAGTTAGGATTTAGTCCGACGTCCCTCACCTTGAAATTCAGCACTCTTTTCATTGCATCATAATTCTTTCCCACAAAAAGCCTACAGTCAACTATAGATTTTTGTTAGCATGTTCATATTTCCTCTGTTTCTTTTGTTGATCTCATCTGGAATGTTTATGGTGATATTCTAATATGGATAACATTTCTTTTTAATTATTTTGTTAGTAACAATTGTATAATGATTTCCTGGAATCTTTTCGTTTCAGAAAGCATTTCCTAAATTAATGTTGGAGATGTTTCATAGACTTTGGCATTCAGAGGCAGCTGGTTTCTTGCCTAATATTAACAATATGCATAGGGAGAAGATTTTAACCTTTCTTACGAGACAGAATGGAGCATTTTTTCAAATTACTTAAATATAATCTAACATCTGAGCCTAAAACAAATAAGCCATAATGGTAGCCCAATAAGAAGGAAAAAATTTAGAGAAATGTTTACTGAAAAAAGAAAAAATACTAACAATATAAGTCCAGCCCACTGTGGTCTCACTTCCCAAAACAACCAGAATAGGAACTGGAAAACCATCAAACCACTTCTCATGCTCTATAATTTGGGAATACGGAGAACTATAACATCCTTTCTATACCTTTATTCTACTATGTCAAGAGCACATTTTTTTTTCTTTCCTTTTCTGGGAATCTAACATTTCTTTAAGAGAATTACAAGACTTTGTACAAGAATTTGCAAAAAATGACTTTCTTTTTTACTATTTCAAAGAAACATACTAAAGTGATTTCAGTAATGAAGACTAGTAAGATAATTAGAAATGCAGTAGTGTCTCTCACATCACATCTATTCTATTCTATGCTTTGGTATCTTCCTACATGTACAGCCTCTTTTTCTTTCTCTGATTGATAGGTGTCAAGCCTGGGTTCAGGCTGTCAGTGTCCAATGATGCATTCAAGATAGCAAAGGTCTAGGGAGTTGGAAGAGTTGTAAGGGGAGCCAGTCTTTTCTGCATATCCATTAAAGTATATGTGGAGCAGCTTGGTAGAATGGATAGTGGGCTGCATGAGTAAGGAAGACTTAGGTTCAAGACTTATAAACATACCAACTGGGCAACTCTGAGCAAGTCACAACCTCTCACTATTCCAGTTAAATCTCTAAATTATGGATGAATTTCCTATTACTACCTGGCCCCGATATACTTTTCCAGGCTTATTATACATATGCTCCTTCTGGCATTCCATAACATAATAATAGTAATAAGAGGGATAACTATAGAATTTATAAAGTACTTTAAGGTTTTCAAAGAACTTTAAAAAAATATTGTCTTATTTTATTCTTACAACTTCTGAAGTAGTTACTTTCATTATCATCATTTTAAAGATAAAGGAACTGAGCAGACAGAGATTAAGTGACACACCATGAAATATATAAGGCCAGGCTTGAACTCAGAACTTCCGGACTCCAGATTCAGTGGTCTATCCATTGCTCCATCATGCTATCTAGCCAAACTGGCCTTCTTACTGTTCATCACTCCATTTCCTTTCTCTGTACCTTTGCTGAATCTGGAATGCTATCTGTTCCCCATGCCTGGAATGCACTCCCTCCTGACCTTAGCCTCATACATTTCACTTTCTTCAAAACTTAGATCAAGTAACACCTTTTATATGAAGCCTTTCTTGATTCCCTCAAGTGCTTGTGTCATCTCTCACTAAACTAATGCATTAAATTTGTATTTTTCCTGTATAAAATTACATTTTTTGTACTTGTCTTCTCTGATAGAGTGTGAGCTCCTTGATAAAAAAAGAATATTTTATTTTTGTCTTTGTATTCCCACACTTAGCTAAATGGCTGGCTCACAGTAGGTGCTTAATAAATGCTTGTTAGTTGATAACTTGATATTATCAATCTATGGAAGAAGTCTCCTTATTAGAACTTCCCTTCACCTATTAAATCACTGGTTCAGATAAGAAAAGGAAACAAGAAAGAACAAAAAGGAAGGAAGAGAGAGAAAGAGAAAGAGGGGGTGGGAGGGAGGAGAGTGGGGTGGAGAGAGACAGAGAGAGAGACAGAGACAGAGAGAGACACACAGAGACAGAGAGAGACACAGAGACAAAGAGAGAGACACAGAGACAGAGAGAGGTATAACTATATTTATAGGCATGGAAGGAGAGACCTAGTGCATTATAATTCATGGATGATATACATATGCTTAATTCTGTGCGCCTCAGTTTCTTCATCTGTGAAGTGAGCTGGAGAAAGAAGTGGCAAATCACTCCAGTACCTCTGCAAAGAAAACCCCAAATGGGGTTACTAAGAGTCAGATACAACTGAAAATGAGTGAACAACAAATAGTTGTGAGATTTATTGTTTTTCAAACCTTGGGCAAGAAAAAAATATTGCCAGTCAAAATAAAGATACTTTCTAATCAAGAAACAATCAAACAGAAGAAAAATAAGTGACCTCTTTTGTCTCCCACAAAACTAAGACTAAAGATGAAGAATTTATCATATTCATTTAAAGACAAGAATGTTCTTGTTGATATAGGAATTCCACTGTTTTTATTTTGAAGAACTTGTGTCACTTTAGGGAAACAGGATAAAAATAACAGTTTTCTTGGTTCCTGGAAACAACTACACCACTCGGAATTTAAGTTGAAAACAACTTAAACAGGACAGAAGGAAATATTCTCTGGTCTGGCTTTTTATATTGTATATTTCTGTTCTCTATTTATCACTCATCTCTTATCACAACATATAAGTTTTGCTTTAGAGACTGAATAATTTCATGGTTGTACATTTGTGCATATGTTACGAAAGCTAATGAACTCTTTGCTTATTAATCTGCCTAATCATTCCTTTAGACTCACTGTTTGCAGAGTTAAGAAAAATAGTGATGGAAACCATCTTTCTGGTCACTGAATTCTACAAAGCTGATAAGTTTGTTCTGAAATGAGGCTTCTGTGACTTCTCTTAAGAAGCTTCTATTGACCAATACCTTGATCCTCAATAGGGAAAGGGTCTCAGTCAACGCAAATATCTACTCATTCCAATGAAGATTTTCGGTTTAAATCATTCTAAACCAGTTACATTCTGTGGTTACTTTAGCCTCTGCTTTAGATCAGTCTACCTAATAAATGATCGGTTTCTTGTCAATTTGTAGATCAGTAAACCTGTAGAAAAACTGTACTCTGAAGTATCACCCAGGAGACCAAGGGGGAAGGTAGCAGATGATTTTCCAAGAGACTGAACATGGGGGTGGCACATTAATAGATCATTGCTCATTGCATGTTTGAAAAAACAAAAAAACAATTATCATCGAGTATGTCTCAGAGCTTGCCCATTCTTTTATGCTAGGCAAATAAAGTCTTATCGGCATAATAGTATGACTCACATCCTGGCAATGAAGTTAGACAGTAGTTAGGATTCATTAAAAGAAAAAAGACCAAAATAGAAATCAGGAAAGTACTGAGTTTCCTTTTAAATTGCCTTGACAAGTTTGGTTCATTCTCATCTTCATATCCCATAACTGGTCATAATACCTAGGAGTACGACTAGTCATTTTCTTGAGCATTCAGGAAAGATGTGCAGGCATGCTTCTGTCATTGCTTATAAGCTCACGAAAGAAAATCACAACATAACTTCCTAGCTCAAGGATTTCATCTCCCTTTTTTATCTTAGTGGACCTTAGAAGTGAAGATGTCCCTAGGAATGACAAAGGAAAAATCATGCAGCCATGATGGAAGCCGATTGCCTTGGCTTTACAAAATGGTCTATGTACAACAAACCTCTGTGTTTTCTTTTTGTTTTAATTACACCACCATCACCTAGAATAACATTTTACATGTAGTGGGAGATTAGGGAAGAGATGCTCTCCCAGGTGCTTTGCGTATGTTCTAGACACTGCCCATTCCTTTATATCCATAAAATAAGGATAATAATATGATAATATTAGGATAATATGTGAATAATGAGAATTATGACTGCACCTGCCTCCCAGGGTTCTTGTGAGGTTCAAATGAGCTAATATTTGTAAAGCGCTTTGTAAATCTTAAAAGCACTGTAAAAGTGCTAGCTACTATCATCATCCTTATAATTGGGTTTGACATTTGTTAGGTTTTTCTGTCACTTCGTGATTCCATATCCCAAGAAAGCCGGGGACTGCCTTAGTACTGCTTAGCAGGATGTTATCTAGCACTATAGTTTCATTATTTATTTATTTAATTATTATTAAAAAGTTATATTTATTTTCTATTATGTAATATACATATTTCATATTATTACTTAATATATATTATTTTAAACCACAACTTGTATTTCTCAGATCTTTCATGGGTGACATGTCTACATGATACCACTTTATGTTATTTACCTGAAAATGTTTGTCATCCTTCTTCCTCTCTGTTATATTCTTCCAACCTTCAACCTGCCTATTTAGATCCAAATTCTCTGCTTCTTCCTTAGTCTTTTTCTTTATTTATTGAAGTCCTTGCAAGTGATGAGAGTATTAGTTTTGTAGTTAAAGGAAGAGGTTAAAATTCAACTTGTATTACTTTCTGTGTGGCCTTGAGCAAGTTGATTACTGTCCCTGAACCTTAATTCCTTCATTTGCAAAATGAGAGGATTAGATTATATATACCCTTAAGCCTAACTCTAGATTTATGATTCTATAATCTGTCTATCTTTCTCATGTGCATTCATAGTCTACTTTGTGTTAAATTTATTTGTGAACATGTCTTATTCCCTTCTCATTAGACTGATCTCTTTAAAGGCTTTTCCATCTTTGAATTTGACATAGCATTTGACTTAATAAAATTAACACAAAAAGTATCTCATAAATATCTGCCAACTCAAATGTAATCAAATGTGATAACTAAATTATAATTCTACGAAGCAGAAGTTAACATAACCAAATTTTCTGTTAAATGAGATTATGTAAAATGATTTTCAAACCTTAAAAATGCTACTCAAATCATTTCTTATTATTACTTCAAGAATCCTATGCTAATGTTTTATGCACAGAAAACACTAAGAAATTTTGACTTACAATGTGAATTTTAAAGTTGGTTAACTTTTAAATCAACTTATTAACTAATTAATATTTCTAAAGAAAAAGTACACTTGATAGGTTAACCTATGTATATGATTAAGATTTATCTTCCTTATTTGTCTTTGAAGGAAATAGGTTCTTGTTTATTCACTAATTCTTTGTCAAAACAGAGTTGTGGAAAACCCAATGGTGAATCATATACCCGAATCAATTTCAAAGAATTACTAAATATATGTGACACTCTCTTCTCTTGCCTAAAGGTACGGTCCACAAAGACTTCTCATTTCACTTGTATTTTTATTCATTAGAAGCCACAAATATTGTCTGGTTAGGAGTCTGGAGAATATGACTCACAATGTTTGAGTGACTTTTTGAAATTTCAAATCTTATCAATCCACAAGAGATTATGCACCATTGACTTAAACTGCAACCTGAATTAAAAGAACAATCGTAGGAAAATTTAATGATGATTGCTAACATTCTAGACAGTGTTGTTTAAGTGTTAGAACTACATAAACCTGGATACAAGTCTAGGTTTCCTCCCAATACAATCAACGATCAATGAATATTGACTTTATAAAGACGATTTTAGTAAAAAGTTCTTTATCTCAAAGCAGAATTAACTTATATTTTTACAAGGTTTTACAAGGAAGGTTTTAGTAAATAAAAGGTTTTGTTAACTGTTTAGGGTTCTTAGGAGCTAATGAGTATGAATATTAATAAATTAAACACAAGTTGAGCCAGCCTTCAAAAAATGAAATTGAAACCAATTTGTCTTGATTATTATTAATTTTGATAAATGATAAGTGGGTATGACTATAAGGTAAGAGAATTGTTTCTTAACCAACATTCTAGTGTGATGTAGTAGATAGAATGCTGAACCTGGAATTAGGAAGATCTTTGAATGTTGCCACTGACATTTACTAGCTAAATGACCTTGGGCAAGTCCCCTAAATTCTCTAAATCTCATCTGTAAAATGGAGAAAAATTAATAACTGTTGTACATCACAGGGGTATTGTCAGGCTCAAATGAGATTGTCTTTATGTAGGTAGTGAGGGACTCCTAGGAGTGGAAATTCCCATAACAGACTTTAATTGCTCATCTTTAATTAGAGATAGGTAATTTCCTAGGGTACTAAGAAGTTAAGATGAACACCCATTGTCACTTAGCTAGTACTTATCTCAGTCAAAATTTGAAGCTAGATCTTTGATACTACAATGTTAGCCCTCTGTCCACCATATATACCACTGTGCCTCTCTAAAGTGCTATGTAAACATCAGTTATTATTATTATTATTATTATTATTATTATTATTATTATTATTATCATCATCTATAAAAGAGCTGTCTCCTTCAAAATAGTCACTTTGGGAGATACTAGGTCCCTTTAAAGCAGCAAAGACCTGAACTCAAATCCAGCTCTAGATACTTACTAATTATGTGACCCTGGTGAAATCACTTAATCTGTCTTAGTTTCCTCAACTGTAAAAAGAGGATAATAATAATACTTAAGTCCCAGGGTTGTTATGAGAATTAAATAAGATAATTGTAAAGTGCCTAGTATAGTGGCCAATACACAGTAGGTGCTTAATAAATGCTCATAGTCTTTCCTTCCCTCCAAGAGAGGCTATATACTTAATCACTAATTCATTAATTCAACAAATCTCTTTTTGAGTGCCTTTGAGTATATGGTGGTTTAGGGGCCTCAATATGGTGCATTGGAAGAAATGTTGGATTTGGAATCCAGTGATCAGAGTTCAAACATGTTCTTCATTCCCTAGCTGAAAAACCCTGGGGCAAACAATTTAACCTCTCTGAGTTTCAATTTCCTCATGTGGGAAAGGGGAATTAGATGAGCCTTAAAGAACTTTTTTAGTTCTAAATCTTTGGTTCTATTGTAGTGAATGATCTCTAAGCTTCCTAGGCTAGAATCAAGTCAGATGTATCTCTCCATCTGGGTTTTGATTTTTGAAGTGCCAGTGAGACAACCAGATGGGTATGTCCAGGTAGAAATTGGAAGTATGGGTTGGCAGAGAGGAGATGAGGAAGAGAAGTTGGAGATATAAATTTTAGGGTCACATATATAAAGGTAACTTTTAGAGCCACAGAGATGGATAAAGTCATCATCACAACAGAGAAAAAGGGGAGAAGAAGACCCAGGAGAGAACCTTGGGGTAACACTGGCATTCATAAGGTAAGAAAAAGAAGATGAGCTTAAAAAAAACAGGACAATGCATTGTCATAGAAGCCACAGGAATAGAGAATGTCAAGAAAGACTCATGCACACATAGACCATCAGAGCCCAAAGGGGTCTTAGCCCTCATTTTTACAAATATGCAAAAATCAGGGAGATGAAGGAACTCATTCAAAAAAAAACTGAATAGACAGGTGATAGGAAAGGTTTGAACCTGTGTCTTCTGAGTGGAATGATTATATTAATTGCTTTAGCTGTTTTGGTCAGAAGGGTGAATACTAAGGAAAGGCTGTCTAGTAGAGTCACTGGGACAGAGGGCTAGATTACAAGAGATTCATTGGTAAATATTGTGAGTGAGTATAGGCTACTCCTTCAAGAATTTTATGGTGAAAGGAAAGAGACATAAGGTGATAGTTTGGGAATGTCAGGGTAAAAAGATTTTGTTTTCTAGGATACAGAAAACTGGCATATATTACATTACATTATTACATATATACATTATATACATATATAAGTGGAGTATATTATAGTACATTAGAGGAAGGAACTGGTGGAAAGACTGAAAATTTAAGACAGAGAAAATATTTCTGGAACACATGAAAAGGGATAGGAAAAAGGACACAGATCAAAGGATTCATCTTGGAAGGAAGGGAAAGAAATCTTAAAGAGGAGGAGAATAGGAAAAAAAAGGAAAAAAAGAAACAAGTTCTTCAATAAGAGAAATAATTTTAAAAAAATCATTCCAGATAACTTTAAATTTCTCAGGAAAGTAAGAGGTTATTTTCTGAAAGTAGGAAGGGGCAGGGTGGTACTTTGGGCTTGAGAATAGTATAATAGATTTGGAACACCTATTGTAGGAAATTTTATAGGACATTAATTAGAGATGAATAAAAGGACTGATGAATGGCAATGAGGTCCTAGCAGAGATAAGATAGAATTAGTTTATAATGGTCCCAATCAACATGGTTTTGTGACTGTCTCCAGAATCTTTATAAACCTGAAATTAGGAATGTATGATAAAATGCAAATATGATTCTACTGTGAGTGCATTATTGAAATGGCTGACCTTGGCTTCCAAATGGGAAGTTAGAGGTAATTACAATGGCATAGATTGGTTGGAATAATGAGGGATCAAAGGACACAGGTTACAATGAGAGTGAAGATCAGGTTTCAAATGAAATAAGGAAATTAGAATTAGAAGGATAGACTGAAAGGAAAATTTCAGAGTTCAAGATACAATTGTGCTGAGATTGTTCAAAATGCTTTTAGTTCTCTTCTGAGTCACATTTCCAGCACAAAGGAAAAGGAATCTTATTATCTTATAGCCATCCCTTGGGAAGTTTTTATCAAGGGACATACTCTGTCAATGCAGATCATAAATTGTCTTAGATAAGTCTTAGAGAGATGCCTCTTGGGAATTTTAAGTGATGAACCCAGCACCACTTATATAATGAGTGTTTGAGTGTCATAACATAAGGATAGTGATAAATTGGAGAATATACAGAGAAGGGCAAAGAGTCAGTCAATCTACCACCATTTATTAAATGTCTACTATGTGCCAGTCACTATGCTAAGCACTGGAGGTAAAAAGAAACGCTCAAACTAAGATAAAATAATAATAAAAGGAAAAATAAAGAATTGGGGGTAGTCTTAAAGGAAAAACATTGAGGTTAAAGAGATCTGGGAAGACTTAAGGAAACCAAAGAAGTCAGGAGACAAAGGAGAAGAGGTAGAATTTTCCAGGCATGAGAGATAGCTGGGGAGATCCCTTGGCTGATGAAGAACCTTGAGTTTGTGTCTTTTGAAGGTTGGTTGAAGGAACTGGAGGCACGTGATAGCTCTTATCGAGCATTTGAAGAATTGTCAGGTGAAGAAGAGCTTTGACTTGTTCTGTTTGGCCCCAGAGAACAGAACCAGGAACTGTGGATGGAATCTGCAAAGAAGCAAGATTAAATTGACGTCAGCACACACACTTTCCAGTTAGTTAGAGCTGTCCAAATGTAGAATGTGCTGCCCTTAGAGGTTGTGAATTCTCCCTTTCTGGAGGTCTTCATGTAAAAACTGGATGGCTACATATTGGATATTTTCTAATAATAGCTAGTGCTTGTACTAGATCACTACTGAGGTTCATTTCAACTATTGAACTCTCATTCTATCAGGCAGATTTGAATCTAGTGCTTCCTGATTCTAAAACTAGTGCCACAGTCAATATAGCTTACTGTCTTGTAAGGGGAAAATAATACAAACTAACTCTCATAGTAGGGTTGGAGTTATAACACATCCAGGGAATGTGATTATCTGCCTTTCTTCTTCATTGGCTTTTGCCTCTTATACTTTAATTTTCTTCTACTCTCTAACCCTCCATTTTCATAATATTCCAATTTAGCTAAGATCGTTAAGAAATCAAAATTACTAGACAGATTTTATGTAAAAACAGAAAAATTCTCTGTGAATGAAGTACAGAAACAAACATTTAGTGCTTACTATGGGCCAGGCACTGTTCTAGGTGCTTTACAAATAGCTCATTTATTCCTTACACTAACCATGGGAAGTGGGTGCTATTATTATATCCATTTTACAATTGAGGAAACTGAGGCATTCAGCAGCCAAGTGACTTGCTCATCAGCTAGTAAGTATATAAGGCAGGATTTGAAATCAGTTATTTATGACACTAGGTCCAGCACTCTTTCCACTGTGCCACCTATGGGCCCATGACTTCATGGACCTGGACATTCTTTCCACTGATTCAGCTAGAAGCCCATCCATCCCTTCTCAACCTGTAAATGACTAATCCTGTGTATTCTATAAATCATCTCCAGAATATCTGTTCAATGCATCTGAGGGCTTTTTATTCTTTAATACTTGGGCTTATCTGTTTTAAACTTTCTCTTTCTCTTCATGGCTAGCTCATGCACATTTTTCATCATAGGCTCATAGATCTGGAGCTGGGAGGAACCCCAGAGGTCACAGCTCTTCATTTTGAATTGTGTAATTAGAATTTTGCTCCCCAGAACTCTCTTTCCCTGTTTACCATGTTATTTCTCACGTTTAGTGCCAACATAGGGAGGATATATTTTGAGTGTAACTCTGCCCTTGCTCTCTTTTCATAAGAACTTGGTTTTAGGAGGTTGGATGAGTGCCAAGCAGGAGAATTTTACTCACATGTTACTTACTTAGGCTTTTTCTTTTGTTCTTTATTTCTTCTCCTTCAAGTGATTATTAATAAATGCTATAAAATACAATACTTAGAGTTTTTGGATATTAATTTTAATCTTACAGTAAATAAGAAACCGTGGCCTCAGGATGTGATTTAATTAGGCCAGTGTAACTTAAATAGTAGCATCAAATGTGGTATCTAAACCTTCGCCTTGTGCCAGAGCCAATGATTTTCTCGCTAATATCAGGCTGCACTTCAATGAACTTTATGTTCCCTTTTATATGTCTGAAAAAGAGATTTTAAAACTAGAGTGATTTAATTTGGGAGAAAGACTGATAAGAAGAGGTAGCTCATAATCTCTTCATGTACATAAAGAAGGATGATCTATAACATCAAATGGAGAATGATGATCTCCATTGATCATGATTTCTACTGAGTATAGTTTTAGCAGGCAGAACAGACCTAAATCATATTCATTGGATTTAATTCAACTCAACAAACATTTATGAAGCATCTATTTTGTGCAAGGGATTCTGATAATAAGAGAAATTTATATTCATTCTGAGGAAAAATATCTCAACATTAAGATGATGTTACTTTTACAGTGATGATAATGATGTTAATTTTCTGAAGCAGTTATGAAGATCCTTACCTGGAGGGTATAAAGAATAGTTGAGCCAATATGATATGTGGAGCCTTTCCTGAGAGCAAGAGTATACATTAAATGACCCTCTGAATTACTTTTTGAACTGTCTAATTCAGTAATGATAGGAAATCATAATTCATCTTTAAAGCTCACAATAAAAATAACAAAAGCTCTTCCCCAAAGCAGTAGATATGTTTATGTATGAAGAAATTGCATTATGGAATAAAGTGTCACAAGTAGTGCCAGAGGTACATATCCTTCCTGTAGGTATGCTCCGACACACCCACTGATACCTATTTACTGAAACTTGACCTAATGCCCTGTTTAGAATGTATACAACTATTTACTATTGCCTAATATTAACCTACTATTGCAAAGTTAGTTTTCTCATGGATGCTCAAAGTGCTTTGTAAATAGTCATTTTTAAAAATTCATGTCATATGAAGTTGACCACTCCTTCATTTCTCCAGTGAAATAGGGGAATGGGGAGAGACAGGAATACTTGGTATGACAGTTAAATACTTAACATAGGGAGGGAAACCAATTAAATATTTGTGAGGCCTTTGGGGTTATAATGAGATAGTAGGAAGCAACATAAAAGGATTTTAATAATAAAATAAGGTAGAGCAAGTGGGAAATGGGACAAACTATTCTTAACTGCTATAAGAGGGAAGATACAAAGGTTTAGGTGGTGCAGGAAATCAGGGCAGGGGAGATAAAACTTACACTACATGATACTAGACTAAGTGCAAGCTTGACAGAGTTTTGGGGATCTCACTGCTTGCTCCAATTATGTTTTCTGCTGTCCCAGGGTCCAGGATGTTGATATAGTCCACTACCTCCACTGGATCACTCCAATAGGCTGTCACAGACCTGGGGGTCCACCCTCCAAAGCTGCTTATCCATACCTATTTTGTAGTTCTTCAAGTGGAGTTTCTTCAGTGAGATCAGGGCACAAGCTCCTCTACCTATGGCAGAACTCCCAACTGTCCCAGAGTTCAAAAGCTCTGTGCCCTTTCTACCACATTCCAAAAGCCCTTAGAATGTTCAACTCAAGCTTGCATTTTCCAATATACTTTTCTAAATTTTACACTTATCTACCTTACCTTATTCCTTATTATAGTCCCCCCTTTGCACAAAGCCAAAATATGTTTCACATGGTATTTTGGTATTTGTGCACTATTTACTAACTTAACATTCTAACCCAAAATAACAAACAACCTACACTATCTCTATCTTATCTTATCTATCACTACCTTACTTTATCCTACTCTAGGGCTTTTAAGAAGGAAATGTAAAGGGATACATACACTGAACAGTTACAGAGTTCAAAGTTCAGAATACCAAGTAGTAAAACAAAATTTGCAACAAAATCAAAAGCAAAATTAAAACATCAACACAAAATTCAAAACAAACGTCAAACACAACTCCTATTCTAATACAGAAATATTCTACTAACTAATGTTGTTATTAAAAATGATGAAGGCAGATATTAAAAGGGAGAATAGTATTTTAATAAAAGCCATGCTGATAGAGATAAATTGACCACGCACCTGTAAGAAAACCTATTCCAACATCTCCTCATCCATTTTACCTTTCGTATCTTCGAGCGCTCAGGTAGCTAAAGAGAGGAAGTTCAAAGTCACTTCCCCCTATTTCAAACAGTCCCTCACCTTGAATACGTAATCCAAAACAGGAAACCCATTGGGATCATGGGAAATGTAGTTCCAAGTATCCCAAGTGATTTTAAATAACACACTAATAAATGCAAACAAGTTTGGAAAATATATATTTAACACAACATCGCATAAGTTTTTACATCAAAATTACAACAAAACATCAAACTCACTTATGCAAATTACATTTAAATGTTTGCAACTCAATTAATATCAAATTATTCACAGAATTTACATTTATATATACATATGATACATACATAAACTATCTACATAATATACATGCATGATATATACATATACGTACACATATTATATACATTTCAAATATAAATATGCACACTTTTTATATATATACAATACTTATAATACAATTTACAATATACACACTATGTACACTTATTATAATATATCTATTTACATTATTTTGTGATATGTGATCTGTAATATGTTATATATTCTTCATGTAATGCAATTTTGTTATGTTTGTTGTATTTGCACTGTCATGTACATTAGTACCTTATCTTATCCTCTAATCTAATCTAATACTATTCCTATTTCACTAAACTATTCTAAACTATCTTTAAATTATTAGTAGATTAGTCTAGCTAAATCTCAACTAAGTAACTAGCTAATTTTTGTTAGTAACTAACTATCCTTTATTAGTACTTACTTATCCTATAGCTAATCGTAATCCTGTTAGTATTTATACATTGTTGTATTCCACAAGGAATACAATGTATCCTAACATGTTTGTGTTGTATCTGATTTGTTATGTTGTTACTTTGCTATATTATGTTGCAACATGTTGCTGTTGGATGTATGACACCTACCACTCTTCAGATCTCCTTTCTCCTTATGATGTTCCATTTTCTGAGGAAATCTCCTTTTTTCTCCTTTTCTTCTCTTCTCCTTTTCTCTATCAAAGTTCTTGATAGCTTATGTGCAATATTGGATGCATATGAATATGTAGTGATACTATTTACATTACCCAAAATACTTTCAAACCATTTATCCAAATTGTTGATATTAATCCTCTTCTTTAAGAAAATCCTTAAAAATAAAGTTTTAATCAGTTCAATTCATAAGTTCATCAGTCTTAATATAATGTACATAATATCCTGAATCCTCTTTATGAATCCATGTCCCCTTCTGCTGGAATGGTCCTCTCTTTACTGAAATTTTTGACTGCAGAATCAAATTGACTGAAGATCTTAACTTTACACAATTTCTTCTTCCTCTTCCTCCTCCTCCTCCTCCTCCTCCTCCTCCTCCTCCTTCTCCTCCTTTTCCTTCTTATCCACAATCACATTATCATTATTCAACTCATACAATTTCATCAATATTCACTTTATTCCCATTTATTTGATTAATTACTTCTAAATTTCAGGCACACTTTCATAATGAAGATGTCCCTCCATTCAGGTTATCATGATTATCATTTTCCTGGACAACATGGCTATACTTTGGTCTCTCTCCAGCCTTTATATAGTCTTGCATTGTTGCCACATTGGGAGCTTGAATACCCTGGTAACAGGCATTTGGACACTGAAAACTATTCTGTGCATTAAATCCATAATTATTACCATTATTTCAATTGTTCTGTCTTTAACCATTATTATATCCATTGTATCTATTATTAATTCTTTCTCTATTAAATTGCCCTCTAAATCTACAGTCTTTCACTCTAGATGTCCAACCTGATCACACAAAAATATCTTCTTGGCCCTTGGTACCTTGTATTCACAGATGTATTACTCTTATAACTTGCATTCTTTCTCTCTGAAGCTCTGAGAGCGGCTTCTGTTTTGATGTTATCTATTTCCTTTTCCTTGGCCTTAGGATTTGCCTCTCTTAGATGCTTCCTGAGGTCTTCAATCAATACATCTTTCTCATCCCTTGTCTTATCCCTCTCTTGTGCAAAGACATATGTTACCTTTCTTTTCAATTTGTCCAACCTAAAGAGTTCCCAGTCAGGACAATTGTCCTGGAGGAATCTTTTAACTTGGGAGACAGCATTCTTTACAAATAGGTATTTCACGTGGTCATTGGTGGTATCCTGTCTAATATCTATGCTTAAGTGTAATTCTGCAGCTTCTATTTTTCAGTCAAGAAATGATGCCAGTGTTTCTTGCCCTGCCTGCCTGACCTTCTCAAACTTTGGCCAAGTGTTTGGATGCCTAGAGTTGTTCTCCAGCACTTTTAATATGGCCTTTCTAGCTTGTTTTAGTGTCCTAAATGCTGGTACCAAATTTAGTTCCATCTCCTCCCAATTCTCAGGCCAAGGTGTTAATCCATCTGTAGTTCTAGTTTCTTCCACAATCTTTGCTCTATCATGCCTAGACATAACTTCTCCCAAGATATAGCACAACTTGCTCCAATGATGTTCTCTGCTGTCCCAGGGTCCAGGATGTTGGTATAGTCCACTACCTCCACTGGGTCACTCCAATAGGTTGTCACAGACTTGGAGGTCCACCCTCCAAAGCTGCTGATCCATACCTATTTTGTAGTTCCTCAAGTGGGGTTTTGTCAGTGAGATCAGGGCACAAGCTCTTCTACCCATGGCAAAACTCTCATCTGTCCCAGAGTTCAAAAGTTCTGTGCCCTTTATGCCACATTCCAAAAGCCCTTAGAATGTCTAATTCAAGCTTGCATTTTCCAATATACTTTTTCTAAATTTTACACTTATCTACCTTACCTTATTCCTTATTACACAAGAAACCAAATGGTGATATGCAGGGGCTGACTCATATGTGTGAATCCCAGTTCCCTCGTGAAGAATGGAGAAATTAAAAAAGAAATGGAAGAGGAGACATATCAGAGATTGAGAAGTGCTATGATGAGGTGGAGGACCTAAAAACAACTTAAAATATGCACAATGGATACACAGAGAGGACATTGGAGACATCCTAAGAAATTCTGTGTGCAGTGGAAGAATGGGATGTGGCACTGCCAATTTCCCCCTATGTATTTCCCAACAAAGTCAAACAATTTCTTTTACAAACCATCTAGGTAACTATCATTTGGCTCTGCATTAACTTTGATATGGGTGGCAATTTCCCCGATTATCTTTACTTATTAAGATAACTCTTCTTGTAAAGTCCCTCTTGATTCACCATGGCATGAGGTAACTAGAGTCCTAAGCCTATGTTAGCGGATAATAAGCTTCAGGAGTCCCACCACGTTAAAAAGTCTTTTAGTGTGGACAGTGGTGTGTTGTAACAACTGGCTTTCCAAAAAGAAGTATACAGAACATATTTTTAAATTTAATCTACATTATTAACATTTTCTTCATTACTTTCTTAAGTCTGAACAATCAACAAATAATAAATCAAGTTCTGATTGGTAGTTTGCTGATTTCTACAATGTAAATATTCACATTGAAAATTTCATAATTAGCCCTCCAGAACTTCAAGTTGACTCTAGCACACTCATAAATATAGATCTACTAAATTACTGTATGTCTATTGTCCAAGGATATTAGCACCTAGCACAGTGTTTGACACATGTTGCCATTTAATACATGCTTATTGATTGCTTGATTATTATTGATTGATTGATAACCAACCTAGCAAAGAGGCTCATTGCCAGGCTATCACCCAGGTGCTGGGTAATAAATTTTTTTAAGTCACAACCACTCTTTAAGATCATCTACCAAAGAATTTGAATTTTTATCAGTGAAGAAAATATTTATTCTAAAGAAAACATATATCCTTGAAATATTGAAGTATGAATTTCTACAAGAGAAATAAATGGGTCAGATTAACTAATTCAGATTGGGTTTAATAGGAACTGAATTAAAATTAAATGTCCTTATTAAGTGTGGAATTACAGCAAAGGGAGTTAGTTATCTTCAATGATGTCTATAGCAGTTATGATATTGTAGAAGGATAAATTTCCCTTCTTTCTTAATAGTAATAGCAATTTGAGCCTCATACCAACCCTATAAGGTAGGAAGGGTGGATATTTCTCTTTTTCAAGGATAAGAAGCTCAGAGACATGATATGATAGTCTGAAAGTCATGCAGCTAGTGAAAGAGAAAATCAAGTTCTGAACCCAGATTTTCTGACTCCAAGTCCAACACTTTTAGATACCTGTCAAGTGGGCCAGATATTCCTATCAGAAGCACTTCCTCCTCAGTATAATACTGATATTCTTTTCCTATTTTCTTTTTCTTACTCTCCACACAGATCATCACCTTCCTGTTTACTCTTGTAATTATAGCATTATCTTTCCCTGTTTCAACATACTTGTTGCATTTTCCATGTTTACATTATAAATATAATTGATTATATTTCCAGTTGTCAACTTTCTAATTCCCCCTTTTTAGTTTTATATTGGTAGCTCACTCTGGCAGGCTTATAATTGTTGAGAACCTTCTTGATATATTAAATCCTGTATGGGAACCATAGTTTCTAATAAATTTTAGACTCAGAAATTAGCCCTTCCTGACCTAGGTTGGAGTAGTTGTCATTCTCTCCTGGGTCTACAGACCTTTTCTCGATGACTACAACCTATAATAAGACAGTGACAAATGGGAAAACATTAAAAGCCACTCATTCAACTTGGATATGACTAAATGCCCTCAGAGCAAAAGAAACAGTAGGATGACCATCTCAGTTTTCATTGGTTATTCAATCTACTTGTTTTTCCAAGTTGTACTCTATGTAACCTATAACAGGTGCAGGATTTTCCAAAATGTGGCAAATGTTAGTCAATAGATCATTGGATCATATTACACATTTGTAAATTAATTTGAAATCCCCTAGTTTCACTGTCATTGGCACATCTGAACAAACAAATGTAGACTCAGCTTCATGATTTCAATTTGCCAACGTTTTTGAAACTCTGGAAAAATTTCCGTTGTGGAAAAAAAAATTAGCACACATCCTTAGTTACCACTTATTTAGAAAGTCTTTGTAGGAAAGCTCCTTCCCCAGCAGCTGGATTGTATCATGCTTGCTTCATATTGGGGTTGGGTGATTAAGAAAGCTCTGGCAGAAAAAAAATTAGGTCTCCCTAGGGGAGATGGTATACAGGACCACCCCACCAAGAGATGACCTAACTTGGAGATACAGTATACATTCTTAAATTTTAAGAAGGTATCAGTAGAATGGAAAGAGGAGTGGAGTCTAAGCCAGAAGGTCTCATCTTGACTCTACTACTAATCTGTTAGTTAAATTTAGATAATAATTTACCCTCTCCGTGACTCAGTCATCACCTTTCTAAAATTCAGGGTATTATGCTCAATGATCTATAAGTTATTTTTTAGCTGCAAATTCCATAATTTTATTATTTTCCCAAATTGCATTCATTTATACAGCAAATTTGTTTTAGTCTCTTCCCATAAATTGAAGCTCTCAGTAGCAATTCAGCTATAATAATATGTAGCTTTCCTAAAACTTAAAAAAATGACTTTTCCTAAAAAAAGGACTTCCTAAAATTTGGAGAAGCATTATAGAGAACTAGTTACTTAAAAAAAAAAACCTTTCCCCTTGCATGACATTTATCCACAATTTGGTTTATTGAAAGGCATATGCTATTAATGGTATTTTGATCAGCAAAAGACTAATCTAATTTCTTTATCAACACAGAAAGTTTGGGAACATTAAATATTTTCCTCTTGTTATAAAGAAAGTATTTTCTATCATTTAAAAATTCTAAGTGTTCTGTCCAATATTTAGTGAATGTAATCTCATGCCAAATAAATTAGATAGTTGCATCTTAAATAAAGCAGGCAGGAAATCTGTGGAAAACTGATTGTCTCAAGTCCTTGCTTCATTATGATATGGAAAATATCTTTAGAGATTTATTTATATTGATAAGCTTTGTTCACAAGCTATTTAATTATTATTCTGAAACCTACTAATTTCATGATAATTTAGATGTGGCATATATAATTCAACAAACATTTGGCCATATTTATCCTGTAATTTTTAAAAAGAGTATACCTCACAATATTTAAGGAAAACTAGTCAAAAATGAGTAGCCTTTTCATTGGAAAGATCACTGGATCAGAGTTCAAATCCCATCCCAGTTACTTACTACTTAATTGACCTCAGGCAAAGGACCTAATCTCCCTCAACCTCAGCTTTCTCATCTGTAAAACAAGACAACTGGAGCAGAAAACCTAATTAAGGTCCTCCAGATCTGGATACAAGATCATATGGTCCTACATAGTTTTATTAGCATATCTTCAACTTCTGGGTTCCACAATTCTCTTCTGTTTATTGTACAATGTTACAAAGGTCATTGTGAAATTGTATTTTTTCATTTATTTAGGACTAATTTATCTCTTTTCTTAAGATGCACTGTGCATAAAAGTAACAAAATTATTTCTTTAAAATATTTTATGATTCATGTTTTATTTAGTGAGTAGTTTTTGCCCCAATTATTCCAAATTTTGATGATTTTAACTGTAATTTCATAGAGGTAGCATGATGTATATGGAGAGCCATCCTTAATTCCAAACATTTACTAGTTATGTGACTAGACATGTCACTCAACTTCTACACATCCCAAGAATTCCTAATAATTTATCTGCTAAATCAAATGGCTTGTGATGTGCATTAATGGAAATATTTCCCACAGTTGATCAAATTACAAATCCTTCCTATATGTATGTGAGGTATCAAGAGACTCTGGTGTTTTCTGCCCAGGCAGGTTTGGCATATTTTAATAAAAGGTGTCTTATTCTATAATACTTAGAAAACATCCCATGCTGACTTTGTAGAAAGAATACTATTATGTATGCTTATTTTGTTAGTGGAGGGGGGGGGGATCAGAGTGAAGCATAAATTAAACAAAAATGGAGAGTATTTTGTGAAAGGTTATATTTCTCATGTTTTGAACTGTTTGTGGATATTGTTACTGTGCAGAATGGTGAATTACACTTCAGATTTACCTTGTGAAATTGTGGACCAAACAATCCAAGTACCATTTAAAGTTTGGAACAAGGAGACTTCACTTGACTTCACCAGCTTTCCCCAGGGCGTTGATATCATGATCCTTTTTGGAAGAAAGGTAACAGAAAGGAGGAGTAATTATTTTTTTATAATTTTCCATATTACTACCTGATATGACAAGTATTTTATTCTGTTTTATTTTTTACCGAGTTATTTATTTTGCTTTTAGAACATGGGGATTTCCCCCCCTTTGATGGACTCTTTGGACGACTGTCTCATGCCTTTCCTCCTAGTGAAGGCTTTGGAGATGATGGCCACTTTGATGATGATGAACTTTGGAAAAGTAATTTTCAAGGTAAAGGTGCCTACTCTGTAGACAAGGAAAGTTTGATTATATCTGATGTAAGTATTAACCTTGAAATCTGGCCAAAGTCATCAAACCAATTCCCCATTGTGGAGAAAATTGTTTTATGAACTTTATGGACCTATGTGGTCAATGGCCTTGTGTTTTCCATTCTATTCCCCAAACAGCAATTAAGGCAACAAAATGATTTCAACCAAACTACTTTCTGAGGTCTTGGATACTGAAAACCTGTACCACAAAGATTATGGGGTGACTGGCAGTCTAAATTTTGGCTTGACCCAATTTTTAGCCTAAGGGTAAAGAATACATAACAGAGTTTACCATTAAAATTATATCTTAATTCTCTAAATTCTTACTGTGATGGCTCATTGTGTCATAAATGTGACCTAGGGTTATTGAAGGCTATGCCAAGGGAGAACAAGGCTGGTAGATGCTAACAACTTGGAAATATTTTGAGTAAGGGTCCAGTAATGGATTGATTAATCTGATGTCTAGGGGGATACTAACAGGTTGAACTAAGGGTCATGAATTATTCCACTATGGCAATTCTTAACTCCTTGTACTAAGCAGAAGAGGGGCTGTGATTTGTATTGGTGAAATTTCCATATGAAAAATAACTGTAGATCCTTGAATGGGAATTACTTTTTTGAAAAATTTAATGAAAATAATTTATAAATATCAATATTCTGCTAGATAGAGAAATGGCCTCTGAACTGTTAAGACTTAGGTTCAAGTCCCATCTCTGATATTTTTGGGCTTTGTGACCCTGAGCAAGTTATTTTATATCTTAGTTCTCTATTTATCTCTCTAAATCTATAAATTGTAGAGAAGATGCTGACTAATAGAGGAAGTTTCTTTAGCAGGAATTTCTCTATATTCACAAAATTGTACACTCAAACTCTATTTCTGTTCCATTACACAGAAACATATCATCTGCAAAACAATTGTTTTTGGATTTGAATGTTCACATTAGGAATCAACATTGATTTTGTTTTGAAAAACTGAGAATGACAAAAATGGATGAGCAAAAAGGGGATTAAATGAATACCTGGTACCTATGGTCTCCATTCTACTTGGCTAAATAGAACAACTTGACTTTGATCTGGTACAAGAAGCATATTTCTATGGTAACTTGATGGATTACTAAGACATTTTGTCTTGCTATATAATCATGCTAATGGAGAATAATAGAATAAGGCAGAAGAGCAGAAGAGGGAGAGGCTATTAGAAGGAAAAATAGAAAATCTCTGAACTGGCGAAAAAGGTTGATTTGAGTGATTTTTAAAAAATACATTGTTTTATATTGTTCAATAAATTTTAGTCAAATAGTTTTCATTAGAATTGTTTTAATGAACAAGTATGACTTGTAATTAGTATATATCTTCTTTATATATAAAAGTGCTGGAAAACACTTGGTCTCTCAGACTGAACATTTCCTGTTGTTTGCATTATTGCATCTTTTCATAGAGCAAAGATCAACTGTGTCTAGTTCTAAATTTATGGGGTTCCAACAAAAGAGACTTGACCAGAACTGCAAATGCATTCTCTAGCAGTTATCCCAAGGTAAGTCTATTTGTTTTCCCTAAAGACAAGATGATCATCACATTTTTTTATTCAAGACTTTCTTACAACTCAGTTTTCAGGTAACAGAAGTAATCATTACATTGTGACCTGACTGGTCTCTGATATAATCTTGGGCATGTAAATTTTACCCCCATTCCCTCTTTTCAATCATAAAGGTGTACCTCTTAAGAAGAGGAGCCCCCAAAATTGATATAGTTCTTTAATAAAATTCTTACTCAGAAATTAGCAAAGAATAATCCTTGGAGAAGAGAGATGATAAAATTTTTTTCAAAGGAATCTTTATTCTGTGATTGTTTTGGACAAAACTGTATTTTCTTTTAGACTTTAATCTGTTTTCTGTTGCTGTCCATGAGTTTGGCCATTCCTTGGGACTACATCACTCTATAGTGATCCTGAAGCTCTGCTGTACCCTATCTACAAATACAACAGCATAAGAGAGAAGATTCTATCTGAAGATGATATTAAAGGCATTGGCTCTTTATGGTACAATGAAGTTTTCTCTTTCTTTTCCTTTTTCAAACATTCACATGAAGCCAGAAGATAATTTGCTAATCTCCCAAGATGTGTAATCCTGTGAAAGGATCTCTGTACAGGTTGTCACTAGCCTAGACCTCTAACCCATAGATTTAGAGAACTGGGCATATTGATATCTTCTCAGTCTCTATTTTTTTTTACCTCCACTTTGCAAGGATATGTTAGGACCAGCCAGCCTATTGTTAAAATTTAAGGATGAGCATTTACACCTTCAAAATCAGCAAATGATTTGAATCAGAGTTTGAGTGTTTTGTTGCTTCCAAGACTTAATAAAGTGATGGAGGAAATATTAATAATGCAGATTCAACTTAAGAATGTGTTTCATGTACATTTCTTTTTTGGAAAGCTGATTCTGAAACATGTTGTCCTTACTTCATAGCTTATGTGTTACAGCATCATGGCTTTACTTTGAAATACATCAAGCTATTTGGAGTCAGAAGACCTATCTGGGTTAGAAATCTAGCTCTGCCACCTAAAACCCATGTGGCCTGAGGTAAGTCATTTAATCTCACTTGGCATTAGTTTCCATATTTATAAAATAAGATTAGACTTTTTCAGTTTGAAGTTCCATTTCTATTCTAAATCTATGCTATTATGATCATTTAATCTTTGAAGCTCTTGAGTAGAGGAGTTCAAAACTGGAATTCATTTCTCTAATAAAGGTGTAATTAATGCTTATATAATAGGGATAACAGGGAGCGAGGAACCCTCTCCTGATCTCTTGCCCTAGAATACTTCCCTTTGAGTTGGGCATGTGCTCTGCTTCCTCTCTGTGGAACATGTACACTGACTCTGCTATATAATTTCTTTAACTGAAATTCTCTTTCATAAAGTAATACAGCTTTACTATACTCTCTTTAAAATAAGGGCAGTAAAACTATATACTTGATAATGCTTTTTTCTCATTGGAATGAGGTAAGATTAATTGGACATTTCAAGAGGACCTAGAGAACAAATCTTCAAAATGTAGACATGCACTCCTGAAAGATAGGGCAACTAGGTGGCACAGTAGATAGAGCATTGGGCTTGGAATCAGACAGACTCATCTTCATGAGTTTAAATCCAACCTCAGACTCTTCTTTGTTGTGTTACCCTAGAAGAGTCATTTAATACTTTTTGTTCCTCATCTGTAAAATGAGTTAGAGAAGAAAATATAAAGCCACTCTGGTATCTTTGCCCCCAAACCACCCAAATTGAGATAAAAAAGTTTGGCATGACTGAAATGGCTGAACAAAGGAAAAGATAATTACCTTGACCCATACTTGAGTTTTTTTTGTAAAAATAAGTTTCATAGTCTTTGATTAAGAATTTAAGATTAAAAAAAAGAATTAAATTTTTTTCTTTTTTGGTCTGAACCTGCAATTCCATTAGTATAGGAAGCATATAATATAATCTATGGAAACTCCTTCCACCAATACAGATTACAACTCATTTGGAACTTGTTTGTCTTAGAGAGTAACCTGAGACACTAAAAGAAGAAATAATTTGCTCAGAGTCACATAGCTGGTAGATAGCAGATGCAGAAGTTAAGAAACACAGGTTTTTCTAAATCCAAACTTGAAGACTACCACTGTTATCAATAATCACACAATTAACATTTACATAGTGCTTTAAAGTTTGCAAGGAATTTTATATTTATGATATGACACCTCGCCTCTCTGACTAGGAATAAGTTAAAAATAATTTGTATAATGATTGCGTTTACTTCCAGAGTAACAAAGCTCCATTATCTTTTTCACACTTTCATGTTGTTAGCTCATTTCCTCTAGACAACTCATTTGGGAGGTATCTTGTTTAAGAAGAACTAGAAAGAACATGCATTTCGTGATTCCCAGCTGAATCCTATCCTTCTCAGACTACAGTCCTCATCAATTTCTCTTTTTTTTTTAGGTGAAGATTTTTATATTTGTTTCCAATTACATGTAATAATAATTTTTGGCATGATTTTTCTTTTTAAATTTTGAGTTCTAAATTTTTCCCTTTTCTCCCTTCCCTCTCCCATCCTTGAGAAGGCATGCAATTTTCTATGAATTATACATAAGGAGTCATGCAAAACATATTTCCATATTAGTCATATTGAGAAAGATAACACGGATCAAAGAAAGAAAAATAAATTAAAAAAGAAGTATGCTTTGATCTGCATTCAGATTCCATCAGTTCTTTCTCTGAAGGTGGATACCATTTTTTCTCCTAAGTCCTTTGGAATTGTCTTGGATTATTGTATTGCTGGGAATAGCTAAGACATTTACAGATCAGTTTCTTTGTAAAGTCCATCCTTCCAAATGCCATTGTGAAATGCAAAGGTGTATACAATGGGTGCTTTGAAAAATGTCCCTCTTTTTTTCCTACCATGTTTTAGTTTATGAGTATTTTCTGACATTAAAAGAGAATAGAAGTTAAGTGGGAAGGAAATCAAATGAGAATGCTGGATTGTACTCTTATTTCTGATCCAGAAAAGGACCACTGGATGACCAGATTCCAGAGACATGTGACCCAATGTTCAGAGTTGATGTCATTACTGATCTACGTGGAGAAAAAATTGTCTTTAAGGAAATGTAAGTCGCACTAAAGCATTCGATAGGATGTGAATGTCAGTGGAGCATAGGCATGCCCCCACCTTCCCAAAATGATTTGTTTCTCCCCTTCCCCCCTTTATGGCAAATATCTCCTTAGGTACCCTCTTTTTGTAGTTGGCTGTTGGTTGACTATTGAAATGCTTAAAATGCTTGATTACCATTTTTCATATCTATAAATCTATATACTGAAATGTTGTCATTTAAAATGAGATACACTCATGCCACTTCACTCATGCATGCCTCAAGTGTATTCTTTCAATATTGCTACAAAGGAAAAGTCATTTTCTTTGAATCTGTGCTTTATACAAGATTAAAATTTATATAGAACTTCATTCTACAGATGGGACAGCTGAGACCCAGAAACACCAAACAATTTGTCTAAGGTCCCACAGAAAGCTAGTTGAAGATCCTGCCTGGACTCAGGATTCCTCACTCTAAGGCCCATGTTTTTTACATTACCCTACAATATGTCTCCAGCCAGTTAGGTGGTTCAGTGGGATAGAGACCAGGTCCGAAGTCAGGAAGACCTGAGTTCAAATCCAGACTTAGACACTCACTAGTTATGTGACCCTGGGCATGTCACTTAACCTCTGTTCGCCTTAATCCACTGAAGAAGGAAATAACAAACCACTCAGTATCTTTGCCAAGAAAACCCCAAATGGGGTCATGAAGAGTTGGGCATGACAGAAAAAAAACAAAAACAACCGAAACGCATTACTCTCTGATTCCCAATTGCTCAGATCTTCTTTTTATAATACAACTACTATATCTAATGAGTCATCAAGTCTTTTCTTTCTTCCTTTGAAAATTTGCTCATATCGTAAAATCCAGGAAGGAGGGAGGTCAGAGACTATGTTGTGATTATCTTTGCATTTCCTCTAGACCTAGCACATATAAACACTTCACAAATGAGCCAGGAAATATGTCCATTTCAGTTAAAGTTTTAAAACCACAATCTACTACATAATGATGAAAAGGCCAGATGTTCACAGAATCAATCATGAGACCATAGATCCTTTGCCTTCTTCCATCACAAAAAAAGATCCTCTTTATACAATTCCTTAGCCTTGACCTTTCAGGAATTTTCAGGTAATAGCAAGCCCCTCGTTGTTTAAAATCTGAGCATTCATCTTTTGTGAATCGTTCCAGTGTATTTTTATTGGTTCTTTTATTAAAATCTTTTTTTCATTTGTATAGCCTTCAATTAACTTTACCACAGCCTGGTGATGAGACTGTATGACAAGATGGTAGAATGATGGTAATTTAGCTACCTAGTTCATCTCACTTTCTAAAATCAGGTTCTTCTGGAGGCACCATCCACAGATGGCCAAAGAAAAAACACTGCTCATTCACTCATTTTGGTCAGATCTTCCCAAACAGATTGATGCAGCATATGAAGACCCTAAAAAGGATCTTATATTTCTGTTCAGAGGTGAATGGTTTGTAGTACTTCTTTCATAGCCTTTGTAAATTTAGACACTATATTTGTAAGCATATGTGGACATGTGGGCACATAATATGCATTATGCATAAGCATGTACATATATGTTTATTGCATGATATACATACATGTATACCCATGGATATATATGTGAATTTACTCATTCTATTGATTATTTCATATGGCTAGAATTGACCTGGTGGGTAGGCGGCTGAATAATGTGATTCAGGGGTAGGTTTTGCCCCAATCAGACATTTCTCACTGTCATAATGTTTGAAATGTTACTATTAGAGAGAGACAGAGAGATATAGGGAGAGACCAAGACTGAGACAGAGAGAGAGATGGAGAGACACACACACACACACACACACACACACACACACAGACAGAGAGAGAGAGAGAGAGAGAGAGAGAGAGAGAGAGAGAGAGAGAGAGAGAGTCATTCCTTTGGATGATATTGAAGAGTTTTTGTTTCTTGGGATTTTTTTGCCTTCAGAATTCTGCTACTAACATGAAGATATCTAGGAATGATTGTCTACCTTAAGAATTTAATAGTTTGGCATATTATTCTTCATTTATTTCAAGAATTGTTCTCTAATGTAAATAATATGTGTCATTTCACAACTTGATGAATATAGAAATATGTATTGGATATATACATGTGCCCAACCCTTATCATATTACCTGCTAATGGGGAGGTGGAAGGATTGGGAGGGAGGGAGAGAACATGGATTGCAAAATGTCAGAAAACAATTATTAAAAATTGTTTTAACATGTTATCTGGAAATTTAAAAAAAATCTAAGAGTTAATACCCTGGGAGGGGATTAAGGAAGATGAGAAGAAGGCTGCATGGAATTGGTCACGGAAAGTGCCTGGGAAGGCAAGTCCATAAAGAAGAGTAAAGGAATCTTTGAGAGGGGAGCTGAAAGTGGTTATGGGAGGCACCAAAGATGAAATTTAACCCTTCACCATTTTATATAGAGAATCCTTTCAGCAGTACCTGGCATAGCTGTATTTTCAACTATTTAGTGAGCACATACTTTGGAAGGTTAGCTTGTTCTGTGATCTCAACAGGGACACTTCCTGTAGTGGCGTAGATCATAAATGATCCCCACCTTTTTGTCATGTCTCCCCTAAATTCTCCAATAGGCAACCACCTCACATTCTCAAGGCTTTTATTTATATCTCTTGGCATGGTGTGGATGTCAATGGAGCATGTGGGCTGTCCATCACTCCCACATTCTAAGCCATACAACTCCTTAGGTATTCACCAGCAAGCTACCCCCCCCAATATATATATTTTTGGAGTTTGCTGGTGAATTTACTGGTAAAATGCTTTAAAGGTTTGATTATTATTTTTTGAAAATCTATAAATCTATAGACTGAAATGATTTCATTTAAATTGAGATGTGCTCATGCTCCTTTATTTAGGTATGCATCAAATGTATTCTCTGAACATTATTATGAAGTAAAAGTAATTTTCTTTGAATCAATATTTTATACAGGACAAAAATTGTGGGCCCTCAAAGGCCATGCAATCCTGGATGGGTATCCTAAAGATCTGAAGGAACTTGGATTCCCTCAAAATATTAAAAGGATATATGTTGTCTTCCATGATCCTGAAACTAGACACACCATATTTTTCACTGAAGACAAGATCTGGAGGTATGGAATCACTAGAAGGAATTTAGAGGTGGATGGATACATAGTGCTAGAAGACATACTGTTTCATTTGAGGTAATTATTTTTATAGCTTATTTTATATTTTCCTAAAATTAACTAGAGTCTATATATGTCAACAAGCAATTACTATGCACCTATTATGTGCCAAGTATTGGAGCTATAAAAATAGGACTGTTAAAAAACTGTCCTTGTCTCAAGGAACTCATAATCTAATAGGGGAGACAATATGCAAACAAGTATGTATAAAAAAGATAGAAACAAGTAAAGTTGGAGATAATCAGGGATATTAAAATTAAACTTTAGTACCTAAATACCTAATTAATAGTGCTCAGAAATGTTAAATATTTTCTTATTTTATTTTATTTTTTAATAGATTCAATAAAGAAAGTTAATTATGGAAGAATACCCCAAATATATCAGAGATTGCTTTCCAGGAACTGGAAAAAAGTGGAGACAATCTACCAATAAAATGGCAAGCCTCTTGCTCTGGAATGTTTCATATTTTCAAATCTTTAAGACTGAGTATAAAGTAATAATGTGGATATTATCCCTCAAAATACCACAACTGTCACAAGGTAAGGTCAGGTGGTTTTAAAATTAGATGTTTGCTTCAGAATTAAAATATGAAGGTGTTTTAAAAATAGTAAAACTATGTGTTAAAAACAATTAAGAAATGATCACATGAAAGTTGTTTTTATTATCCCATTCCTCTGGCTTTTCTAGTCCAGTTATTTCCTGCCAAATAACCCAGATAATTCCCATTTAAAAGTAGGGTAAGCAATCATGGGCTAGACTGGCAGTATGTTCTATTTTTGGTTATTTTTCCCTACTACCATGTTTGAGTAAGAGGACAGAATTTGGGGCAATAAACGACTAATTTCCTAACCAAGTACAATCATAATGAAAAAGGGTTGTGGACGAAGTGAAAGAAACTTTACTCTTCAGAGATTATAGACCAGTGAAGGTTAAAAAATATTTCCTTTTGTTGTACAAGTTTCATCTACTTCTTCAGTGGATCCACCCAAAATGAATATGTGTGTCTGAAAAATGCATCATCCAGACTTTAAAAACAAATGGCATCCTGGGTTGTTGACTTTCTGCTTTGGAGATGCACTATCTGAGATAAGACCTATTACATAATTTATAAAACCGGTGGATTATCTCATGATTTATTAAGATTTATAATTTACACAAGAAAGGCCTTATTCTAGCATGTCACCATATCCTTTGTTTAATCATTTCTATTTAAAAGTTCATTTCTCTCTGTTTTTAAAAGACTGTCAACAAAATCATCAAAACTAAAATATAATGCTGATTGAAACTTTTACAAAAACTTTGCTCTTGTTTAGGAAACTAATGAAAGCTAGAGAATAAAGAAAATACTAGCTTTTGTTGTCTGTCTCAGAAAATTGTCAAGCTTGATTTTCCAGCATTCTAAATTATTCACTGTACTGAAGACACATCTCAAATGAGATTCTGAATATAATGTGCTTAGCAGACCTTAAAGCTCTATCTAAATGTCAGTTGTTGTTATTAATCATTATTACACTTGAAGAATGAAAGGCAGTGGAAATAGGGGCAGTGAAAAGTATACTAACTTTGGAGCAAGAATGAGCTGGTAAATGTTTAACAACAGGTTTTTTGAAAAAAATATATGCATGAAATACTTGATGTTTAATTTGTGATATTAACATTTTCTCCATTACTTTATTAAGTCTAGACAAAATAATAAATTAAGCCTTGGTTTGTAATATTCATCAATTTCTGAAGCATAAATGCTAACACTGAGAATTTGACAATCATCTTTTCTAAGTTGGTTTGAGCTATTTCCAGCAGGTCCTTGCTTTGGTGTGTGTGTGTGGGGGGAATCAGAGGACTTTTATTTTCTAGTTCTTTATTTTTTCCACACCACCACATAAGAATGCCTCCTCTAGCATATATATTGGAGGCACACCTGTTATATTGACCCAAATAGATCTGGGACTTTCCTGTGCTTCAATGGAAGGGCAAGGCTTAGACTTGTTTGTATCTTCCATAGGTGATGGAGCCTGATGGCATGCTTTCAGAAAATTCCCACATTGCTGCTCTCTGAAAAAGTTATGATTAATACAGCCTACGCTGAAGGAATATCCACACTCGCACCATGGCCTCAGTCGGCTTAGTCAGCAAGGCTTCTGCTTTCCAGGGCTTCCAAGAGGCTGCTGGAGCCATTTAGGAACAGCAGCTGCAGCTTCTTGGGGCTAATTATCTCTTGATCCAACCAAATGAAACACTTCATAGCTCAGTCAAGCTCCCAGGTAATTCAACAGAAGGCTTTTCATGGAAAACAATTAGCAGGCAGAGAGAGATAAGCACTTGTGATGACAAGCAGGCTGATTGCCAGCACATTATGAGGTGGTGACAGAGATACTCATTGCCTGAAATCATTGCAGATGAACAATGTTTGAAGACTGAAGAACTGGAGCCTAGGGCACGGATCCCTCTTTGTTCATTTCTTTTTGCCATTAGTGAGAGCATAATTATCTGGGCTACAAGAAGCACAATCTAAATAACATTTTCTTCTTTCCTTCAATCCTTTCCCTAAGGAAAGTCTGGTAAAAAAAAATAAAACTATTATTGTTAGCTTTTGATTCATAGACATTATTTTAAAGTGGACAAAACAATGGTATTGGTTCTTACTTATTTTATTTGGATTTTTAAATATATATATGTGTGTGTATATATTTACTTCACTTTAGATGGATTCTTTTTGTAGGTTCCTTGTGGACAGGGATTATCTTTTCTTGTTCTTTTTAGCCATATACAGTAGATAACTCAATGAATACTTATTGATTTGATATTTTAAAAATGTGTTAAAATATTTAGTTCAAATATTAAAGTGGCATCATTTTAAGAAGTAGATGAAAGTCCAAATGAATGCTGTTTATTATATCCTTTCATCATCTTTGTACATCAAATATTATATCTGTCATAATTTGCCAAGCCAAAGACTATACTGTCTCAGAACTTAGAAGTGGAAGGAACCTTAAAGACAATCTATTCCAACCCTTTAACATATAAATAGGAAAACTGACAACCAGAGAGGAAAAAGTGACTTGCCCCAGATAGTAGGAAGTCTCTTCTTAAAGATCTGATAAATGCTGTTTAATGAATATCTAAAGATTTTGGGTGATCCCATACATGTGAACATTTTCAATACTATAATTACCTATAAGACAAAGTAGCAAATGAGGCAAATATTTTGGTTATTTTTCATCTAGTTTTGATCCTCTGACTATTTCACTGTCAAGTGGGTTGGTATCTGAAAGAGATATAAACTTTTCAGTGGAAATGACAATAAGATGATTCCTTAATATCTGCTTTGCTGCTGTGCTCTAAGGATAATAGAACGTTTCTATCTCACTACTAAAATATTTATGTAAATATTTTGCATTTAACATCTATATACATAAACTCATATATATATACATATATTTAAAATATATATACATATATATATATATACACAGGCACATATATGTGATAGATCTCTATTTCTATCATTAGAATGTGAGTTCCTTAGTATCAAGGATTATTTCCCCTTTTCTATTTGTATCTTCAATGCTTTGAATATAGTAAACATTTAATATAGGTGTGTTTTCATTAATTATTTAATTAACTAATTCAAGTATGATTGTATGCTGAATGAATGAAAAGTTTGATTCTCATGCATTGCTGAAGCCAAATCTAATTTAGCTGGAGAATAGTAGCCTCTTATAACCCAAGATCATGGAAGATGTATCTCTTGAATAAAAACGTCCCCTGCTCTTCACAAATTCGTGAGTATAAGATTATTGATTGCAAAAACTGAAAATAAATGCTTGCTTAAAAAGCTTCATAGAACCTTCTTCTGTTTTGCCAGACTATTTTCTCCTGCCCCCCCAACTTGATTACCTGTTTTTTTCTTCCAAAACAGACACACATACAGAAGCATATACCCTTTCTCTTAATCCCATAGTGCTCCTGCTATGTTGCTATTTTATTCTCTGAAATCCTGACAGGCGAACAATGGTCTAAAGCCAAAGAACTGTAGCCTAGGATAAGGATCCATTTCTATTTTAATTTTAAAGGTAATTTAAGGAATTGCTTGAGAAGCACTGGAAAGCAGAAACCTTGTTGATTAAGCCAACTGTAGGACGATGGATATTATAACTTCAGTGTGGGCTATGTTAATCATAACTTTCTCAGATAGCAGCAATGTGAGAATTTTCTGAAAACATGTTATCAACCTTGCTATTTAAACCCTTTACAAGGAAAGGAGGACTAATTCATTTATACATCCTATTCTCTATTGCTTCATTGCATATGGTAATAACTAGGGAGGGCTCTTCAAACTATGTAACTTTCTCATGCACTTTTTCACAATCTCTGGAAGGCATCATAGCATGGTGTGCTTCTGAACTTCATCAGGAAGAGATCAAGAAGGTTCAAATCCTACCTCAAACCTTAATTAGCTATGTGTTGTAGGACAAAGCTTTGAGCTTCAGATTCCTCATCTGTAAAATGGAAGTAATTATGATGTTGGTGATGATATAATGCTTTCTCTCCATAACTCATAAATCTGGGTTTATGGAATTTAGAGATCATCTAGTCTATCCACCTTGTTTCACAGAATCTGAAGCCTAGGTAGATTAAGTAATTTACCCAAATTCATACAGATTATAAACATTAGAAGAGGGATTGGAACCCATAACCTCTGACTTTAGAACTAGTATTAGTCTCTCCATTGTACCATGATTATTATTGGGAAGATCAAATGATGTAGTGAATCTAAGGTGTTTCATAAACTTTAAAATGCTATATAAGTATTAGTTACCATTAAAAGATAAGGAACTTAATAAGGGAATATCAAGTTTTAACTCCATAGGATGCTTTTTGAATCCTAGGGGTCAAAACTACTTTTAGTACTCAGAATAATCAGAATTTGGGAAACTTAGGGGAATTTATATCCTTATTTACAGGTATAATTTTCCTAAAAATTTTTACTCTCTCTTTAGATAAAGGAGTTCCAATTATCCTTTTTTTAAAAGGTTAACTTATGGTATCAGGAAACTTCTTCAGGTTAAATCTGACCCAACTTCCATCTGAGGCAGCTAGGTGGGATTGTAGCTATTGTACTGAATTTATCAAGCATAATAGTAATAATAATAGTAATAACAACTAGCATTTTATAGTGCATTAAGGTTTGCAAAGAGTTTAACAAATATTTTTTCATTTGATTCTTACAAGAATCCTGGGTATAAGGTGCTATGATTATCATCATTTTTACAGGTGGGAAAACTGAGACAAATAGGTTAAGTTAATTGCTGAGGGTCACACAGTGAATAAATGTGTGAGGCAGGATTTTAACTCAGATCTTCTTGGGCACAAGTCCAACACTTCATCCACAATTCGAGCTTGAATTATGCCTCAGGCACATCATTACTCTGAGAAACTCACTTAACCTTTGTAAGGATGGAATTTGTGCAAGGGGGATGGGACAAAAGGAGCCAGAAGAAGACCTTTGGTGACAGTTACTGACAGTTGAGAGAGGATTCTGGATAATTTTCTCCAGAAGAGGAAGGAGGAAGAGAGACTTCCGGTGGAGGACTGGGGAGAGGAAGGAGGTGGATATCCCAGCTTGGATCCAGTCCTGAGGGTTTCCTGGGGATCTTTCTCTGGACATTGAAACCCTGATTCCCTGGTCAAAGATTCCATTGCATCTCATTGAGCAAGACTTCAACCATCGAGTAAACTAAGTGTTTGGACTCCATTTTGGGATCAGTCTCTTAGGCTCCTTCTCCCATTACCCAACCTTGCTGAGAGACCCTTTCCAGTTTGACTTGCAATTATAGAAAAGGACAGAAATAGGAAATAGAAACTGAAGGAGAAAGGGCAAGGGGAGACGCATAGGAGTGGGAACTCCAAAAGTTCCCACTTGAGTGATGGACTCTATAGAAATAGAGGAGGGCACCCCCAATCCCCAATTCACCCCTTTCCCCAATCCATGAATTGTGAATAATAAAAGCTATTCATTAGTCAGATAGTGTTTCAGAGTGCCTGAGAGACAACAAGGAGGAGGGAATCACAGCTTGGTCTAGCTGCCTCCATCTTGAAGCCAGACCCCTCTGCTGTGAAGTTGACTGACCTTGGGAGAGGTTTGTATGAACCCCGCCCTCATTCAGAATCAGATTGGGGTACCCCATACCTCATCTTTTAGGGAAACCTCACCCACAACTCCTGTGGGGCAGCATGACCATCCAGGTCACCCAGTTTTGGGGTGACACTCCCTCAAAGTCTCTCAGTGTATATTTTGGCAGAGGGGAGAGCTAGAAGAGAGTCTCTTCCCTCATAGACTCTCTCTATCTCCCCTCTATCATAACATTTAGGTACTGGTTCTGTTTATACTTATACCTTTCCATACCTCAATTTCTTCATCAACAAAACTGAGTGAGTTGAATTCTGTGGTCTCTAGGGTTCCTTTTAGCTCTAAATCTATGATACAATGATTCAGTGTCAGTTATTGTAATTCCCAGAGAGTAGCTGGATGAGTTTTTAAAATCTCCTTTGTTTGGGTTAATTAGAGAATTGAAAGGGAGCTCAGAAATAGCCTTGTCTTACCCAGGATGATTTTGAAGATGAATCCTGTCAATAGCACACTGAAGAAGTAAATGGTCCTCCAGCCAGTGAAAAAGGAGCCATCTTTTGGAATTACACTAACTTTACATTAGACAAAAATCCATGTATCTATCTATTGCTCTAAGTTCTTTCTTTTGGGGCCAAGCAGAATAAATTGTATCCCTCCCTTACATTATGCCCCTTCAGATATTTTATACCCCCTGCCATTTCTCTTCCCCAAATGAAACATTCCCAGTTCTTCTAGTTTTCATGTGATATGACCTTTATGTGTTTTTTTTTGTCCAATTTGCCCTTCTCAAGATGCTATCGAGGTCCCCCCCCCAATACTCCTCTTAAACTGTGGTGCCTAGAACTGAGCACATCACTTTAGATGTTGATGACTTAGGTGAGGTAAGCAAGGCTCTCACCTCTCTATTAGAGAACACTATGTTCTTTCTTTCTTTCTTTCTTTCTTTCTTTCTTTCTTTCTTTCTTTCTTTCTTTCTTTCTTTCCTTCTTTCCTTCTTTCCTTCTTTCCTTCTTTCTTTCTCCTTCTGTACTAGAATTGATGCTGTGTATTGGTTCAAAGGAAGAAGAGAAATAAAACATAGGTAATGGGGGTTAAGTGACTTGCCCAGGGTCACAAACTAGGAAGGGTCTTAGACAAGATTTGAGCTCAGGAACTCCCATCTCTAGGCTTGGCTCCCTATCCACTGAGCCATGTCCTGCACTCTACCCACGATGCTACGTCACCTGTTGAGTGGATTTTGATTCTATCATCCAATATATTAGATATCCTCTCAATATCTATGTCATGAAAATTCTATTGTCTATTCCTTTAATTAAACCTTTAACTAAATTAAAGTATTAAATAGTGTAAGACCAAACACAAATCCTTGAAACATTTGACTAGAGACCTTCTTCCAAATTGACATCCAATGATTAATGATTATTGTTTGAGTCTAGTCATTCAGCTATTTCCAAATTCACATCAATGATACCATATAAGCAGTGTACATCTAGACCAGGGGTCAACAACCTTTTTGGCCGTGAAAGCCATAAACGCCACATTTTTTAAAATGTAATTTCATGAGAGCCATACAGCGCTCACAGTGCGTGCTCCTGTAACAGTGCGTGCTCCTGTAACAGCACCTGAAAAAAATTGACTTTATGGCTCCTGCAGAAAGAGCCATATCTGGCCCTCAAAAGAGCCAGATATGGCTCAAGAGCTATACGTTGCCGATCCCTGATCTAGACCATCTTGTCATCCAGAATAGTATAAGCTATTGTCAACTGTTCTACTGCATAGGTAAACTATACAGTGTCCTTATAGTTCTAGTAATATTATCAAAAAAGGAAATAAGATTTGTCATTGTGACTTGTTTTTGATGAAGCTATGCTAGATTTTTATGATTAATGCTTTTTTAAAATGTCCTCAAACTCTTCTTTTAAAAAAAATAAAAACTATAAAACTATCCTTTTGTTTTCCATGGTCTTTTCAAGATTGCCAACAGCCACTCAACAATGATATCTGTCAGTTATTTCAGTACACTGACACATAGTTCATCTGGATCAAGGTGATCAAAAATAGTTAGACATCCCTTTATCATTTCCCTACTTAGTGTGGGTATCATATGCCCTAGTGTCCATTTATAATTTTTGTTCTTTTTAGTCCAATGATCATTTTTCCTTGATAGAGAAAGCAGAAGCAAAACAAGAATAAGAAGTTTTGGCTTCTCTCTGTGGTTGATAATCATCATTCCACCTACACTGAGCCTCAGTCTCATTCATTTTTTAATTTTTATCATTTTGTCAACATAGTTAAAAATCTACCTTTATTGTCCTCTGCCTTTTTTTGTTCATTCTGAAGGTATAGAGCTCTTGACATTGTTTTTATAGTGCCATGCCATGCTTTTATTTTTTGTTACTTATCCTTACTTCCAACTTTTGTTTGTTTATTTTTCAAATCTAAGTTGGAAAAAATGAATTCCCCATGCTCCTTATTGATATCTTTAGTTAACTCCCCCTTTTCCTCCACAGAACAATTTTTTCTTTTTTTGTTTTTTTTTGTATTTCATTCTTGAAAGCTTCTTACTTCTCTTAAACTGACTTCCCTTACAGAATTCATTGGAATTCATGCAGTTCATTGGAACATATTTCTGAATCATTTGGGTTCTGCTTTCCCCAAATCTAGTTTACACTAATATCTGCTGGGTTTTGTCCCCTTCAGGACCACAATTTCTAATTCTAATTTTATAGCTGTAGCAAATGCAACCCTTGAACTTTTGTTCTGGTCCAATTCCACTTTACTTATCATAGAAGCAACTCTCCCCCACCAAAGTCTATTTTGAGGAACATGTAACTTAAAATCAACTTGTTTATAAAAACCCCTTGAATTCTTCCATTTGTACTATATTACTTTAGTTGGAAGCATTTTATTCAAAGCTATTTTTTAATATTCCAATATGCCACATAGATTCATGATCTCATTGTTGTGGGTACCTCTTACAATAAGATTTAATCTATTCATGTCTGTTCATCCTGTGCAACTTTCCTCCATGCCCTTCTTCATGAAGTCCAATTTGAAGTTTTCATCAGGGACATAAAGATGATCAATGGCTTTTAGGTGAGCTTAGGCTCTGATAGGTGGTAATTAAAGAGGTAAGATATGATCTGTTTGAGAACAAACCCATGAATCAATTAATAATCATTTATTCAGCACTCAATAAGAGCCAAATGTTGAAAATATTTAAGACAAAATCAAAATAGTTTCTCCCCTCAAGGAATTTACATTATGATGAGAGGAAACAACTTGAATATCTATAAGTATATGTATAATATTTACCAGATGGACACAGGGTTGTCTGAGGAGGGAGCTCAGGAGAGGCTTCATGAAGAAGGTATTTCTTAAAGGCTTCATGAAAGATATTTCTTGAAAGAAATTCGTTATTCTAAGAGGTGAAGGTGAGGAGAAAGTGGATCCCAGATAAGGGAGACCTTTAGTAAAAAGATACAGAGAATAGAAAAAAATCATGTATTCAGGCCAGTAGACCAGTATGGCAGAATTTCAAAAGTAGAGAGGGAGAAATGTGTAAGCCTGGAAAAGTACAAAGAAACTAGAATATGAAGAGATTTAAAAGTGAAAGAGAAGATTTTACATTTCAGCCTAGAGGAAATAGGGAACAACTGGTGTTTAATGGATCAGGGAAGTGACTTCATTCTACCTGTGCTTTAGGAAAATTACTTTAGTGGCTATGGATGATGGATTGGAGTGGGCAGAAGCTTGACTCAGAGAGACTAAGGATTATCCTATTGGTGTAGTTAAGTAAAAAGAGAAGAGAACTTGATTTAGGGTGGTGGCCTATGAGGAGAACATATGTGAGAGACATAAGGATAGAAATGACAAAAGTTGGTGATTTATTGGATACATGGGATGAAGGAGAGTCAGAAATCAAGAATGATGTCAAATTTGGGAAGAGTGACTGGAAGGATTTTTTAAAAGCTCATCATGGGATTGTTGTTAGGGTGATTTTTTTTCTTTTCATAATTCATAGCTACCATCTATGAAGTTTTGGAGGGATTGGTCACCTATCTATGTGGAAGAAACATTTAAATAGCCCACATCTCTAGTTCTTGAAATATTGAACAAATTAATATGCTATCATTCAGTTATTTCAGTTGTGCCTGTCTCTTCATGACCTTATTTGAGGTTTTCTTGTGTTAAGTTTTTCTTAATCTCCCTTTTTCTCTTTAAGAGGCAAAGGAGCAAAAAGATTTCTGAGTTGGAGCCCCACTGCTGTGCAGGCTGTAAGTTGGAGACAGTTAGATGGGTATGGCTAAGAGTTGGTTAGTTAGTGAGTTGCAGGCAGTTGGAAAGGGGCTTTGGTTTCTGGGTACCCTGGGGAAAGGAGTATCTCTCTCTCTCTCTCTCTCTCTCTCTCTGAGGCTGGCACTTTTTCTAACTGATAGTTGGAGACAGAGAAACTGATTTAAGGCCTTAACAGCCTTATTGATTATTGATTAGCTTGGGTAGATAGGTAGACAGATAGTAGGTATATTATTAGATAGACAGAGTAGGTAAGTAGGCTGGGTCTTGCTCAGCAGAAAACATTGCCCTCGAAGGCAGATAGATTTAGGATTTCTTAGAAAATTTTAGTTAGGATTGGGATCTTAGGTATAGTTACAAGCTATTATAAAATCACTCTTACTTTCTTCCTTTCTATTTCCTATCCAAACTTTCCTCAAAATAAACTGTTTTATGTTTAAGAAACTAATCTCCTGAC
Source organism: Gracilinanus agilis (assembly GCF_016433145.1). NCBI lineage: Eukaryota > Metazoa > Chordata > Mammalia > Didelphimorphia > Didelphidae > Gracilinanus > Gracilinanus agilis. The sequence goes on along the minus strand of NC_058132.1, from coordinate 182,466,062 downwards.
CTTTGTTCAAACTCCTACCCCCCAAATTTTAACCCTTCACTCTTGGCAAAGATCCTGGAGTGGTTTGCCATTTCCTTTTCCAACTCATTTTGCAGAAAAAAATTGAGGCAAATGGGGGACTGAGGCTAGATTTGAATTCACATCTTCTTAACTCTAGGCCTAGCACTCTATCCACTCTATATTCTATCCTAGCTGCCTCAATTTAATATGGTAAATGGTTTAAAAATCACTGTAAAGAGAAAAATATACTCTCCTATTTCCCACAGAGCCCACAAATCTGCTTAGTATATCAATTTTGCAAGCTAAGTTTTGAGACCCTGTGGAAAGCAAAGATACCCACATTTCATATTTCCCTCAAATTTTACCACAAACCACAATTTCTTGGGCAAAAAAATGTAGTCAAGTAAGCATGTTTATCTTACAATGCTTAGGAAGTTGAAACTTGCCCATAATAAATGACTCATCAGTTTAGGTCTATAAAAGGCCAGGTACTCGTCTTTTGGAAAGACAGCAGCTTCTAAGTGTAAAAAGTCAAGATGCAGCCAACTTTCATAGTTGCCTTATTTTTATTGAGCTGGACATATTGTTCAGCTTTCCCCCTATCCTATGATGATGATGACGACGATGATGATGATCTGTCAGAAGAGAACCTCCATTTTGCAGAGGTAGGATATTGCAGTTTTTTTTAAAAAAAAGTTCCATTAGCCTGATCTTGGAGATTCTAATGGTCTCTGTTTCTTTTCTAGAATTATTTGAAGACATACTACAACCTTTATTCTAACCCTGCTGGTATACTTATGAAAAAGGCATCTGGCACCACAGCAGAAAGACTAAGAGAAATGCAGTCATTCTTTGGCTTGAAAGTGACTGGCAAACTGGATGATGACACTTTAGATGTGATGAAAAAGCCAAGATGTGGGGTCCCTGATGTGGGAGAATACAACTTTTTTCCTCGAACTCTCAAGTGGCCTAGGTTTAATTTAACCTACAGGTAAAAGGATTGACAATTTTTCTTGGTCATTTCTTTGCTATTTTGCTATTTAACTATCACAGAAATGCAATCATAGGAAATATGAGTTACAAGAAAGGTAAGTGACATGTATAGCCTCAACAGAATATTATAACTTTCTTGTTAGTATGTGGGATTTAAAAATAATGTATACACAGATATTTTTTCTCAACTCTGTGAAAAGATTGTTTCATGAAATTGGCTTATATTTTAAAATAAAACCATAATATATGTGAAAAAATCTTTTAAAAATCTAAAACAAAACCAAAATATTCTGTTGAGAATCACTGTAATTCACTATTTATAAACATTAACGATAGGATGAGTGATTTGCAAATATGTGACGTCAGAGTAATTCACTTTGATTATGTAAAATAATTCAAAAAGCAGAAAAATGAAGGAAACATAGTTATTTTAAGTTTTTTTCTGTGTCAAAAAATTTTTAATGCAAAGTAAAAAATTCCACAAAACATTTGGAGCCTTTGTCTACAGGATGGTAAACACCCAACTACTTAGAGGTGTCCAGATATTTGTTGGAATTTTTCACTTTCTACCAATTGGTTTGAAATCATGTTGATCAGGGCCCTTTATGAAGGAAACCTGGTAAATCTTGAACTATGCTGAAGAAATAGAGCTCTGCACTGTGAAATGTTTCATAGTCTTCCAAAGAAGTTTACTCTAACATAGCTTGAACTCAAAAAAAGTTTAACTTCCATTTCCTCTGATGAATAGGATCCTGAATTACACTCCAGACATGACCCAAGCAGAAGTAGACAAGGCAATAAGGAAAGCACTGAAGGTCTGGTCTGATGTGACACCTCTCAACTTTACCAGGCTTCACAATGGCACTGCTGATATCATGATCTCCTTTGGAATAAAAGGTAAGAAAGTTGAGCCACTTGCTAGAAATGCTTTTTGGACTTTGGACTACTTTTAGAAACAGGACTCCTAAGTGCTGCTTTGATTTGCAGAACATGGAGACTTCTACCCCTTTGATGGACCTTCTGGACTTCTGGCTCATGCATTTCCTCCTGGACCCAACTATGGAGGGGATGCTCATTTTGATGATGATGAGATTTGGACAAATAGTGCCAAAGGTAATTTCTTCCAAATATTTCAAACTCAAACAATTAATTTGGAATGTGTATGTGGTCAGCTAATCCTAGATTAAGCTAAATACTTGGTCATTTTGGTAAGAAATTATAGACATTTCAAATGATTCATATTTTACATGAGAATGTGTATTTATAAAGTATGATAACTCCCTTAAACCATCTATAGGTGTATGTGGAGACAGCTAGTTGGCTCAGTGGATAGAACTTTGGGTCTGGAATCAGGAACGCTTGAGTTCAAATTTGATTTCATAAACTTACTAGCTATGTGACCCTGGGCAAGTCACTTACCCTCTGTTTGCCTTAATTTAATGGAGAAGGAAATGGCAAACTATATTATTATCACTGTCAAAAAAAATCAAACCTCAAATAGGATCATGATGAGTCAGATACAACTGAATGACTGAGTAGCAAAAATATACATATGTACATATACACAAATATGTATATATATACAGATATGTATATATATATACAGATATATACAGATATATACACACACACACACACACACACACACACACACACACACACACACACACACCTCTCTCCCTGACTCCATCTCTTATGTGTTTGTATACTTCAATCCTCCAAAGATCTGTTCTTGTATATGCTGATGTGACTTGCTCCATCCATCTCTGCAGAGCATAAGCTGATTTCTTCCCTACCTGATGACTTAGTAGATGGCTTTCATGAGAAGTTGTGGGGAAGGAAAAAAATCACCACCTGGTGGCGAGTCCTCTGGTGATGTGCCTCTCCTCTTCCAACTTGGCTAGTTGGAACTAGTTGCTTCCAACTTTGGAAACAGACATATTGTCTTTAATGGTACCCACATGTAGAACTCCTTTCTCAGGTTTATAGGCTCTGCCTTGGCTCGTGTTCAACTGACAGAGTCTCCCAGAACTCTTGCATTTGTTGAAGATTTTACTTCTAGAAATTTAAAATTCTTAGAGCTAAGCAATTCAACATTCTTGTTAGTGCCCTTTTTAGATATCTGGGAAATAAAGGAATTAATTAGCTTGCTCATGTTATAAAACATGCTTAGGATCTGTTCCTTCTATCTTGTTACCCACTGCAATTATTTCTCTGTTAGGTGACTTTTTTTTTCTATTTTCTATCTTTATATATGTTGTAAGATTATGGATGAAAAGTTGTCCTTTTCTGAAAAAGCTACTTGCCATACAAAACTGGGGGCTTGTTTGATACTGGCTGCCCTGTATATAAAACTATGATTGGTTGTGCAATGGATATGTACTTTTCATGTGTAGTGAGTGTTTCCTCATATTTTAGCAGCCCAATTTTTTTCATCTCTGATTCAAAAGAGAGGAGGAAAAACAAGCTTTTCACATTGAATTCACATTAACCGGTCTGGTTCAGACAATTGACATTCAAATTTTGTAACCAGAAATGATCACACACAAACAAGTTGAAATTATTTGAGCCATCTGATATTATACTACTGAATGGTAACTATGAGAAAATGAACAAAGTGAAAGCTATGTAAGAAAGAGGATAAAAATATAAAGAAGCCAAGAAAGTTGCACCTAAATTCAATTCAATTTAATTAAACTCAGTTTTTAATTGTGTAAACATAAATTAGTCAACTGATATTCAAGTCATTGTTATATATAAATTAACTATCTCAATTAAAATTAATTAATCAAATAATTAACTCATTGATAATTAATTAATTACAAATTAATTATATATTAATTAATATATGTTTTAAATGAATCATCAAACTTTACATGAGAGTGTAAGTATGATGGAGGCAGTTAAGTGGCTCAGTGCATAAAGCACACTTCACACTGAATTCATATTGACTAGTTCAGTCAATTGACTAATAATAGTTAATAATAACAACAGTAAGAGCAATAATAGTTTAAATTTATAAATGACGTTCAGGTTTACAAAACTTTTCTTTAGGGATAATTCTATGAGATAGAAAGTGCAAATACAACCAATCCCAGGATAAGACAAAGTCACTTTTTTGGGGAAGCTTAATCAAAGAAGGAGACTTTGTAGTCATAAGATCTCATTTTGAAGCTTAGCTCTTGAATTTGTTGCTTCTATGATTGTATACAAATTACCTAATTTTTTGATCCTCAGTTTCCATATCTGTTAAATGGCTATAATAAAAAAACAATAATGAAAGCAATTACATAACACTTTAAGGCATGCCAAATTCTTTATAATTATTATTTCCTTCTGTTCACACCACAATCTTGTGATGGGTGCTATTATTAACATTAGCATTTTGCAGTTTAAGAAACTAAGGTAGTGGTTAAAAGACTTACTTAGGATCATATAGCTAGTAATGTCTGAGGCAGTGTTTGATCTCAGGTCTTCCTGATTTCTGATCTAATTCAGATCAACCATATTATCTAGCTGTGAAATAATATTTGTACCACTTGCCTCCTAGGGTTGTTAGATAATATATAATTATATATATGCTTATATATAATTATAAATATAAAATATAATTTTTTAAAGGTGAGTTCTTATTAAATTGGCTTACATTTTTCTTCCCTACAGGATATAACTTGTTTCTTGTTGCTGCCCATGAATTTGGCCACTCCTTAGGCTTGGACCACTCCAAGGATCCTGGAGCACTTATGTTTCCTATCTACACCTATACTGGCAAAAGTGGCTTCATGCTTCCTGATGATGATGTCCAAGGGATCCAAGCTCTTTATGGTGTGTTAGAGATTTACAGTATTAAATCAGAATAACTACATTTCTTAGTTTTCTAAAACTCCAAATAACTTTCTATCCATGCATATTGGCTTATTCATTAAATCAGGAGACAATATGGCCATATTTTTTTAAAGAGACCCAGGATGCCTAAACAGAAAACCACACTCCTCAGGTGTTTAAACCCTTTTTAAAAATTTTGGTATGTTGGTTTAAAAAAAATCCAAAAATAGCGACTAGAGCACCACTTTTGGAGTCAGGAAGATGTAGGTTCAAGCCCTGAATCTGATGTAGTCTAGTTGTGTGATCATGGGCAATTTTTTCAGAGCCCTGCACAGCACTCCTGGCTCATAAGTTACAGATGAGTTGCCAATCTGCAAACTCTGAAAGGAGTTCCTTCACCAGGAGTTCCCTCTACCAAAGAAATCTCAAATCTATACCAAAACAAAACAAAACATTTCAGACACAGCTTAAATTTCTTTCCTGCCTTTTTAGAACATGTACTTATATTCTTTGCAATGTATATTCTTTCATATTCATTAATGTCATGATAGTCACAGTAACCATGAGGGATAGTTTAGCTGGGTGTTATTATCTTTACTCTCTAGAGGAGGTAAATAAGGTTCAGAAAAGTTGAGCATTCAAGAATTCATCAACAGCTTTCCTGTGGCACACAGCAATATGATGGTAGTTTTTACATAAAATATGGTCATTTCACATTAGAGAACTAGCAGCCATCCTCATGATTTAATTCATGTTTTCAGGTCCCGGAGATGAAGATCCTGACCCTAAACATCCCAAGACCCCAGACAAATGTGATCCTGCCTTGTCACTGGATGCTGTCACTAGCCTACGAGGAGAAACAATAATCTTTAAAGACAGGCAAGTACAATATTAAGCCAAAGAATACTACTTGATAAATACATCTGAAACAATGTCTGCAGGTGTAAACATGTGTCAAGTAAAAACCAAAAAAATGTAGTCCAATTGGTCAAGAAAGTCCAATTTCTTTTTTCTCACTTATTTGTTTATTTCTACTCTAATGGGCTGGAAACTACCCTGGGTTCTTGAAGGCTTTGTTGGTGAAACGTAAATTCTGGCAGATCTTTCCACCTGGAACAGCCTTTATGGTAGGGACTAGTGACCATTTGATACAAATCTCTGAAATCTAGAAAAGCTTATTTAAAAAAATAAGTTTGACCACAAATAAAAAAATTTTCTAGACAGTCACTCATAAAACTCTCTGCTAAGGAGGATGCTCTTATATTAATGAAATGGAAGTCAACAAGCACGCATTAAGTCTCTGCTCTATGCCAGACACCTTGCTAAGCACTGGAAATACAAAGAAAGATCAAAACACACACGCGCACACAAACACACTCCAGAATGAGGTTAAGAGTAAACTGGATGTCTAAATTTTTCTATTCGAGACTGATTTCTTTTGCATTAGACACAGTCACTGTTTACATCATTATAGTCGTAGAATATTCTTACGTTAAAGGACATAATAGTTTGATTAAGAAATCCTTTGTGGGTAGGACAAAAGGCAAATATACCTCATGGATGCTATTTTCAAAAGCTAGGCGTCGCATCCAATGTCCATAAATATTTCTAATATGGAAAGTCTTTGAATTCAGGGAAGATAAAATTATTCTTGGGAGATAAAAAAAAACCTTAAAAAAACATTTGAAAATATGGTAGTGAAAAGGTAACATCACTTTCCACTACTGAAAAGACTTTTTGTGAAATCCTTTTATAGCTTTAGTGGTTGGTAGGAGAGGCAATGGATAGAGCAGTGGAAAGAAAGCTAGGAATGTAGTCAGGAAGACCTAAATTCAGTCCTGACTTCAGATACTTGTTATCTGTTTGACCCTGGGCAAATCACTAAACCTTTGTCTCAATTTCCTTATCTGTAAAATGGGAATAATTATAGTGCCTACCTTCCAGGGTTGTTGTGAAGATTAAATGGAATAACATTTGTAAAAAGTGCTTAGAACAGGATGAGGCACCATTTCATGCACTAGCAACTCTTTACTCTTCTGTCTTCTTTAGATTCTTCTGGCGTCTGCATCCACAGATGGTTGAACCAGAGCTCTTTTTAACTAAATCATTTTGGCCTGAACTTCCAAATAGCATTGATGCTGCATATGAGAACCCTGCTCATGACTTAATATTCATCTTTAGAGGTAAGTCTTCTGCTAGAGAACTTTCATCTGCTTTCACTTCCTTCTAGGTATACTTGACCATATTCAAAACCACTGTACTTCTAATCCAGCATCTGCAGAACTTTGGGATGTAAATATTTTGAATTTTAGGAAAAAATAGAGAAAAACAACCTGATGATTGGGAGCACCCAACAAAGCCCTGCTAGCTATCTCTGATTTTAACTTGTGGAAGACAAGTTAATGTTGATTATTTCTAGACTTTGTTAAAAAGAGATTAATTTTAGGCCATGAAGTCTGATTTTTTCAGTTCAGTTTAATCAATAGGCATTATGTTCTTTGTTAACCTAAAAAATCATATTATAAAATCATAGATTTAGATGTTGGAGAGACCTTAGAGACCATTAGTTTAACATCCTTCTTGTACAGCTGCAGACACGGAAGCTTGGGGAAAGTAAGTAATTTACCTAATGTCACAAAGCTAATAATCTACTTTCCATGGTACTGTGATCTACTAGCTATAATCAATCTATAATTTAGAATTAATGCTATATTGATTGTGGAGTATAGATTCAGAATTTTTACTATATTAATACCTCCTAAATTATTTGTATATATATAGTATATTCCTCAATATAGAGTAACAATTAGCAAAGCATGGGAATATTCATGCAGCTGAATTCATAGAAAATTAAGAAGCCTGGATTTAAACTTGGCTTGAATAGTATTTGTATTTTCATATTTTCAAGGATTATGTGATGAAAATATTGGTCCTTAGGTCATTGTTAGCAACTTTTTCATTAAGATAAATGTTTCTATGTATTAAAAATTATATTAGAATTCTGAAGTGTTGTTTTGTCACTTATCCTAGGCAGAAAAGTATGGGCCCTGAATGGCTATGAGATACTGAAGGATTACCCAAAGAAAATCTCTGAACTAGGGTTCCCAAAAGAGGTAAAGAGGATAGATGCTGCAGTTCATATTGAAGCTACACACAGAACTCTCTTCTTCACTGGAGATCATTTTTGGAGGTACGGCAACCATCCTTATTTTTTGCTGTATATCCTCTTAGCCAACTTGAAAGTTCTTATATACAAGTCAGTTTAATTTCATTAAGAAAATGCAAAGTAAAAGGTGCCATATATTTTTTACATATCTTAAATAGTTAAATCAAACAGGTGGGGCCACTAAATTTTAGTTGTTCCCCCAGTAGAATGTATCCCCTTGACGGTAAGAAGTTTTTCATTTAGTCTTTGTTTCACCAGCACCTAGTCTAGTGTGTTACACACAGAAGGAACGAATGCTGGATTGGTTTATAGTACTCCAAGTCTTCTAAAAATGGTACCCGTATAACTAAATTTAATTCTTATCCATTCCTTGTTGGTCCTTAACTTTTGCAGTTATGATTTCCACTTAGGTACTTTCATTCAGTGTCAAACCATCCTTTTTTGTCTCACTTCTAGTCATTCCTTTTAAATTCACACTTCCCTTCCACTCCTTTCTAGACGCTACTAGCTCTTACAGTACCTCTCGAAGCCTCCAAATTTTATCACTATCTCTTTTAAGCAATTCTATTTGATAGGGCTAGAAAGTTATTGCTCATCCTTCATTTTCAAAGAGGACCAATACATTACCAACAACTTGACTTTCACATGGATTGGATTTAAGTGAGGCAGAGTTGCACTAGATTGTTTTTGTCAGCCTTATTCTTTCTTCTGGAGTCATCAAAATCCAGTGGTAAGACAAAAGGCTAGAAAATAATAGTTTTCTGAAAGGTCATCAATTCAGAAGTGGATACTGGTGACACTGGGGAGTTGGGCAAAGAAAAAAGCTCAAGCCTTCCAAGACTTTTAAAAGCCCTTCATAGTCTTGTCCTGGTTTTCCTTTCCTAGCATTATTTCCCGCAAATCTGCTATTTGTTTTAGATGCTGAAAATTGACTTACTTAACATTTGTCTTTGTGTTTTCTGCCTTTGGACTTTTGCTGCCTCAAGTGGAAAAGTCATTATCATTCTAATTTTTCCCTAATAAAAATCACACCCTATTCTTCAGCACTGCCTGAGATGCCATCTCCTCCCATCAAGCCTTCCTTCATCACCCTCACCAGGAGAGATCTCTCTCTGTTCTGAACTTCTATGACACTTTTGGTCTTAGGATACTTGTCACATCACTTAGCGTTATATTTAACAGTAGTTTAAAAAAAAATAGTTCAGTATGGTTGCCCAAAAGGTTTAAATGCAATAATTCATTGACTTCAGGGTCACCCTATGAGATAAGTGCTATTACCATTCTCATTTTACAGATAGGGAAAACTGGATTTGATAATTTTTCCATGCTCTCGACAAGTTAGTAAGTGTTAGAGGAAAAATTTGAACTTCAGATCTAGTACATTTTCCACTTTTCCATGCTATTATTCATTAGCAGGTCTTATCTAGTCTACTAGATATAAGTTCCTTGAGGATAGAAGCCAATTTTTTGTATTTTGGTTTTGCCAAGCCTTGCATAATTCTTTATACATAGAAGGTTTTAAAAAACCTTTTTTGAATGAATTAATGAATGATGGATGGAATAATGAAATAATTGATGACTTTTAAGGTCATTTCAATAGTCATTTTTCAATTTAGATGTCTACCTAGTGGAATTAAGAAAGGTCTCAAATTAATATGCAAAAAATAGTTTTCAGATAGCTATTAAAAGATTGTAGACTAAGAGCTCATCAGTTCCTAGATTTAAAACTAAAAGGTACCACAGAGGTCATCTAGTCCAACCTCTTCATTTTACAGATAAATAAACTGAAACCAAAAGAGCTGAAGTGTTGAATCCAAGATTACAGTTTGCTAGTAATCCAATGCAGAGTGAACAATACTAAATCCTTGGCACTGCATTAATACTTATAGTTATTTGGATTCAAATAGGGCAAGACCTTCTTCTCAGTTTTCTCTCCTAAATCTATCCAGCTGATAAGAGACTTCCTTTTTCTGATTGCTATAGTTATGATGAAACTAACCATACAATGAATGAAGGCTATCCCAGATTGCTCGAGGAAGAATTCCCAGGAATTGGAAATAGAGTAGATGCAGTATATGAAAAAAATGGTAAGTATTTCTACCTCGTTCACTTTTCAGGAACTAGTACCATTTGTCTACATACATCTTTATCTAGGGCATGTTTAATGATGTTACATGAAGGAATTATGGGTTAATTTTTCAGGTTTAATAATTCTCTTAAATTATAGAAGGTAGAAAATGAAAATAGTAAAAATAATTGCTTTGTGTTAAATGAAAATTATTATATGATTTGGTTTCAAGAAATATAAATAAGGAAATTTATAATATGATATACTATTTATGAAAAAATATATATTAATCTCATCAGCTTATATATCCCTCATTTATATTCCTCCTTAGAGTGGATATTTAATACATGCTTGTTCATTGATTTTTAAAAGAATGAACCAATCAATTTTATGTGATTGAAAAATTGGAAAGGGGCTTAAAATATTATATAGGATGATTCATTTTTCACATTGTCTAAATAGAATTCTTTTTCCCTAGGTTATATATACTTCTTTAGTGGAGTCTTGCAATTTGAGTACAGCATCTGGAGTCAACGCATTGTTCGAGTTATGCCAACCAATTCCCTCTTGTGGTGTTGAATGTGGCTGTGTTATTTTATATAATTCAATTTTTCACACATGAGAAAATGTGACTACAGGTTTTGGGGCCCCCCCAGGAAAAAGCCTCATTCTGTCAACAAGTTCCCTATGAACTTTATTATTGAAAATGCACTGTGTACAGAGGGAAGTGGGAAAATTTTCCGTCAGGCTGGAACTGCATTGTAGTTACTTAAACCAATGTAATTCTGTATCTCTGTGGTCTACCAGATGTGTTAAGTATAACAAACAAGCCCTGTGGAGAAAGGTTAACCCTGAGGGATGGAATGACTGGAATAAATATTTCCTAGTCAACTTCTCAAAGGCCTGAAGAAACAATTTGGTATTTTACCAAGAACAACCACATATCTAAGCCTGTCTCCCGAAAGGTACTAGCCAGGGAAACTTAAACGATCATCAAAGAAATGCAGTGGGGTAGTCTAATGGTTAGGGCAGTATAATTCGAAGTCAAGTCTTGACTTCTGTTTCAGTTCAGTCATGAAATTGCTCCTGAGGGTAAATTTCAGTAAGGCAAATACTGTCTTTTGGAAGAAAAGGGCCAATGATCTATCCGTTGTTTTTTTTTTTTTTTTTTTTTTTTTTTTTTTTTTTTTTTTTTTTTTTTTTTACTAAGATGCTTCAGGTCTTTTTATTTTATTTTATTTTAGATGTTTTATCAGTGCTTTTTATATCATAATTATTTCCCAGTAATGTGCCCTGCTAAAAAAAACTCTCCCTTATGACAAGGAAAAGTAGTTAAGCAAAACCAAACAAAAAAGTGATTGTATCTGACATTGTATGCAACATTCCATATCCAGAGTTCTCCACCTCTCTACTGAGAGGAGGGAAGTATGTTTATCATTGGTCCTCTGGAAGCAAGATGGGTCATTGCATTTAATCTGAGTTCCCTTAGATCTTTTTAGATCTACAAGATGAAGTTGAGACTTGATGGTCACTATCTGGATAATTTAAGTGGAAAGAAAAGAAAAGAAATCACTGCTTTCTAAGTATCTAAAGCAAAAATAATTGTGCTTTTGTATATTTTAAACAGGGAATTGCCTCCATTGTCCTCTGCATCAGGAATATGTGGGCACAGTTCTTGTCTAGACCACTTGCTTTGTGATAGAAGTTGCTTTATAAATTGAAAATGACAACCAGTGAAATCCAATGTAATGATAAAAATTGTAGCAATCCTGAAAGGTTCAGGAAGCTAGAAAATCATGTGGTTTTTAAAAAAGTTAAAGAACGAGAAGTAGAATCATATTTTTTGAAATACACTTGCACAAGTTCATAATAAAACTGATTTAACCCTCAATGATATTGTTAAATAGTATTTTTTCCTAAGCTATATGTTCAACTTTTCTTCACATATGTGATATCTATTTTATAAATCCATTACCCAAAAAACTCGGGTTCTAAACACAACAAAAGGAATTTGACATTTAATATTAATTTCTTTCAAAGTAAAACTTCAGTGACCAGTGTAGAGGCTTTAACCTATAATCCCCACTACTAGAATGGCTGAGGCTAGGGGATTCCGTAAACTTGGAGGGTTCAGAGCTGAGGTGGCTAGACTAAGTTTGGGATTAATTGTTGGGGGTCAGGAGACAGGTTGCCTAAGGAGTGGTGAAGTGGCCTATGTTATAAATGGAGTTGTCAAACGTCCTGGGTGAATCAGAATGGGGTCGTGCCTATGAATGATTCTGGTCAGCTTTAGCAAGATAGGAAGAGTCAGTCAAAAAACAAAAAGCAAGAACAATAAACACAGTAAATGATACATGTAGTTTGTGTCTATTCTTGGCAGACAAGTTTATATTAGTTCCATGAGAAAGAACTAAATGTGAGTACTGAGGAAAATCTGAGCTCTTTTGAGTCTGAGAAATAGCCACATGGTTCCCTTCCTTGAGACTTTTCTACTATGGGTACTTTCTGGTGGTAGAGAGCAAAGACCCCTAGACTGAGGGTCAGGAGACCCATCTCCATTCTTAAATACCTTTGTGACTTTGAGCAAGTCACTTAACTTCTCTCAGCCTCAGTTTCCTCACTTGTAAAATGAAGATATTAGATGAGATAACCTCTAAGCTCCCTTCCAGCTCAGCCTGTAATACAAGGATAATGTGTAATTAGAATCTGTTACCGTAAAAACTATGATTTCCAGCACCCCACTCTCCTCACATTATGTGCTAATGTAGGGAGGTTATAAATTTTGTGTAGCCCCACCTCTCTCCCTCTCTGCATCTGATAGATTTGGTGGAGGTGGCATGAGGCGAAAGCCAGGAGACTATTGCTCACGTGGTCTTAATTTTGTTAGATAATTAGGTTTTTTTACTTCTATTTCCTTTTTATTCCTTCTACTTCAAGTAATAATTAATAACAATTAATAATTAATTATTAAACTCTATAAAATGTAATTCTTGGAATGTTGGATTTAATTTAAATCCTACAATAAGAAGTAGAAGGAAAGAACAAAGATCTTTCAAGACAGTCCTTATGGATACATGGACCAAATATATTCCCTTTCCTATCCCTTCCTAAATGCTCCTCTTCTTGTACTATGCCCTAGATCAGTGATGGGCAAACTTTTTAAAGAGGGGGCCAAAGGGAAGGAAATGCTCATCTGTCAGTCTGTTTCTTTCTTTTTTTTTTTTTTTAGGTTTTTTTTTTTTTTAACCCTTGTACTTCGGTGTATTGTTTCATAGTTGGAAGAGTGGTAAGGGTGGGCAATGGGGTGTCAGTCTGTTTCTAAGGCAACTCTTTCAAAGTTTCATTGTATTGTATCCTACTCATTGTATTCGTCAGATTAGGAATAATGTCCCACAGCCCAATAGAATGTTTCAAGCCCCTCCACCCCCCCACCTGGGGGATATATAAAAGAGGAGAGAATAATTTCATAAATGACTGCTTATAGTCAAAGGCAAGCATTGATTAAAGATGGAAATTAACTTGTTCATTTTAAATAGAGATTAAAATAGCATTAAAGGCAATTTTATATATTGAGAAAGAAAAAAGGATAAGACTAAAATTCCAAATTTATTTGGAGCTGGTGATATTGTACAATAAATAATCATAGCTTTAAGAGCTGGCAATTGTTTAGTATAATGCTCCCCCAAATAATATAGCCTATCTCAAATGTTGCCATATTTTTTAAGTAAACCCATTTCTTCAGAGAGATAATATTTCTATCTATTCCTAGAGGCAGGTAGGTAGTACAATAGAGAGGATGCTTAACTATGAATAGGGTCAAGAAGACCTTAGTTAAAATCCACCCTCAGGCACTTACTAGCTTTTGTTATAGGTGGTATGGTGATGCTGAACAGGGCCTGATAGAGAGATGGCCCAAGGTCCTCAGATGGTCTAAAGACCTAAGCTGAGTTGGGATGAGAAGCCCAAGTGAACACCAAGTCGTGGTAGTGAACACTAGGTCCCACAAATATTTGGAGCTCAGCTGAACAACAAACCCTACCTAACAGTGCCCAGGACTAAGTGATTAAGTGAGAAGCTGTGAAATGAATCACACAGCTTCTCTGGTTACTTGTCCAGGAGTTGAGTTGATGGATAATGTTGATGATGAGTGGATAAATGTTAATGATAAGTGGATAGCATGGTGACTGAGACTTTGTCTTTGCCTGAGTATTTCCTTTCCCCTTAGATGCAAAGGATGTCACACTGATGTTTATAATAACAACAGCCTTCACCTAAGTAAGCTTTAAGGATTTAATTGTAATCAACCCAGGAGAAGGAATCAGGGTTGAAGGAAGAAGGTGTTGGGAATCTATTCTAGACTATAGATGATTAGATTTGTTGGTCAGTGACTAATCAGGTTGTAACTGTTGGCTGGAGAGATTCCTCTCTCTCTGGCCCTGGTCAAGCCAGGCACCTTTGGCTCTGACCAGGTGGATTGAGGTTTGATAATGTTCCTCTTTAATAGATATATATATATAGATATAGTTATATATTATTATTACTTTTAATATATATTAATTATTATTAATTTATACATATATCAGCTCTATTCTGTAGTTGATGATGTGGTAATCAATGAAACAGGATACAGGTAATTTAAGCAGGTTGGTCGGCTTACCCACCCAGCCACCCATGAGTGAGAGCATATCTTGATTCAGCTCTGCCTTTTATAGTGCTGGTGTAACTGCCTTTTGTTCCCTGGCTCATGGCATCTGGGTAAATTCTAAATTCCAAACTGTTGGTTGTCACTCATCCTGTTCTCCATTTTCTTGTCAGAAATTGATATTACACTATGTGACCTTGGGCAAGTCATTAACCTCTTTCTGTTTCAGGTTCCTCAATGGTAAATGGAGTATAATATTAGCATCTACCTCACAAGGTTGTAAGAAATAACTGAGATAACATTGGAAAAGCTCTTAGCACAATGTCTGGCACAGAATAGATGCCTAATAAATATTTTATTCTTTCCTTCCTTTCCTTTATGATAATGGATAATTGAACTATGGATAATGGATAATGATGATGGAACTAAGAATATAAAATAAATTCTTGACCTGTGGAGTTTATCAGGTATCATATTAACTAGTTGGGAAACAAGATTCTCAATGGAGTCCCTAGACTTTAA
This sequence comes from Gracilinanus agilis, assembly GCF_016433145.1. Classification (NCBI taxonomy): domain Eukaryota; kingdom Metazoa; phylum Chordata; class Mammalia; order Didelphimorphia; family Didelphidae; genus Gracilinanus; species Gracilinanus agilis. The sequence continues at coordinate 182,450,846 of NC_058132.1, read as the reverse complement.
GACCCAGGGCTAGCCAAGGAATCAGAAGCAGAGTGTCAATCACAGCTGCTATCAGCCCAACCTCTTCTCTCTCTGTCCCTTCAGTCATATGTAGCACTAGGAGAACATGGGTAATAAAGCAACAATACTTACTGTATAGAACCCAACTTTGCACTCATGCTAACGTGTATAAGCAACCAGCTGCCAAATCTGCCTCTTCAATGTCTCTCACATCCATCCCTTTCTCTAGCACACCACAACCATTCCAGTTTAGGTCTTCATCATCTGCTCCATGTACTACTAATTGGTCTCACTGTCTCCAGTCTCTTCTCTCTCCAACCCATTTTTCACCTAGTTGCCAAACTGTTATTTCTAAAGCACTTTGAAATACTTTAATAATAGCTGGCATTTGTATTATTCAGGATTTTCAAAGTATTTTATCTTACTTATTCTTTACAACAATCTTGTGGAATAGATACTATTATTATACTCATTTTAGGGGTAAGTAAAATGAGACTGAGAGACATTAGGTGATGTGCCCAAGGCCACCTTTCTAGTAAGTATCTCAGACAAAATTTGAATCAAAGACTTTCTGTCATTAAGTCTAGCTCTTTACCCATTGTGCCACATAACTGATAATATTACTCCTCTGCTCAAGGATCTCCAGTGGTTCCCCCTTTGTATCTAGAATTAAAAATAAGCGCTTATTGCGTATTTAAAGCTCTTGACAATACAACTCCATGTTGAATATATAGTTCTTCCCTTCATGAACTCTGTACTTCTGACTAATTAGTCTACTTGCTATAATCTATATTTAACATTTCAGTGTCTTTCCTCTTTTCTTAGCATAGGTTGTCTCACACCCCTGGGATTCTCTTCCTTCTCTTCCAGGAGATCTTTCCTGATTCTCCCAATTATTTGCACCCTTCCTTTACCCACTTCTGAAATAACTTTGTATTTATTTTCTATATATCATGTATTTATTTATTTATGAACATGTTATAATGACTCAGTAGAATATGAGCTCATTGAGGGCAGGCACCATCTCCCTTTTGTATCTGAATTCTCAGTCCAGAGATGGCGAACCTTTTAGAGACCAAGTGCCCAAACTGCCACCCCCATGCAGCATGTAAGCCCCTCATCTTACTCCAAACCGGGGGGGGGGGGGGGAGGAAGTACTTCCATTGAGTGGCTGTGCAGAGGGATGGATGATGTGAGAAATGTCCTCAGGTACATGTGGAGAGAGGGAGGGGAAAAGCCCCCTCCTGCACTCATGTTATAGGTTCGCCAACATGGTTCTAGTGCCTAGCACATGCCTGATACATAGTAGGCATTTCATGAATGTCTGTTGATTGAATGTTAATCAATGGAGGGAAGCTTCAGATGTTAGGAACTAACATTTCTATAGCATTTTAAAGTTTACATGATGTTCTCCACAAAATTATCATATGAGGTAATACAAGTATCATTACTCTCATTTTACAAATGATGAAACTGAGATTTGGAAAGCTTAGGAGACTTGCTTATAACCAAAAAGTGAAGAAATATTTGAGGTGGGATTCAAACCCTAATCTCCCGACTCTAAGTCTAGCACCATGCTCAAATCAATGTAGCCTCTAAAAAGGATCCCTCTAAAGCACTACAGGGAGTATATATGGGTTTAAGTTCTTTTTATATCTCTCATTTAAATGAAAGCTCATTGTGAGTAGGACCCATTTCCTTCATTGTAATTATAGACTAAGGTCTTAACAAGGAGAAAAGCTTCTTGGCTGAGGTAGCTTCTGAGTTCCCTTGGTTTTCATGCAATTTCCCTAAGAAAAGATAAGTCAATTTCTTTATTCTTTTTCTTTTCCCATTAAAAAATAAAAACCTTAATGGTTCTTTAAAATGGGTTAATTTGGAACTACTGTAGGCATAGGTGGTTTGTGATTTTTATCTTTTATCTTATCTTCATTTCCGCCCCCCCAAAAGACAAGTTGACTTTATTCTTTTTTTAATCAGTCAATAATCTAACTGCACATGTTGACCTCAAATGACTACTTTATCGATAACCAATCTTTTATTATCTGTTAAGGTACAGTCAATTTCATTAAAAAAATAGTGTAGATCATCACTTACCTTGGCCAAGGATCTTTTGTGGAAAGAAATGATGTGAGAAAAGATGTGAAGTTTTTGAGTTTGCCAGAAGACTTTGGCTCCTCGTTTTTTGATATCACACCTTATTTTTTGTTTGTGCAGTTAGTTACCAGGAAAATACCATATATGACAAGAGTGTATCCATCTTAATAATCAAACATGTTTATAAGAATTAAAGTTTCCAAAATTGTGATGATAATAATAATAATATTCTATATTTAATAGCACTTTGTAGACTTTAAAGACTTTTGAATGGACAATTCTTTTGTTTCTATATAAGGTAGCTTGATAGGTATTATTATCCATTATTTTACAGGTGAGAAAAAAGACTTTCAGAGAGCTTAATTCAACAATTTATTTTATTTCCAGTATATTTTTAAAAAAGTATCTGCTTTGTGCAAAGCATTGTGGTGAGTGTGGGGATACAAAGAAAAAATAATACAGCCTTTGACCTCAAGGACCTCACATGCTGGAAATGTGGGGCAGGATACAATATGTATGCAAGTAAATACAAAATTTAGACAAATGAATGAAAAATCATTTTAAAGATTATATTAATGATGAGAAGTGAGGGAGATGGAGATAAAGAAAAGCGCTATGTAGATGAAAGCTGAGGATTGTACAAGCGGAAAGTGAGAAAATTAAGGGACTTGTCTACTTTTCCTAGTTAGTTAATTGAAAGTCAAGACTAGAACCCATATTTCTTCTCTATCAGTCTAATACTTTTTCTACTACTCAATGTCTTTATTATTATTAATTGTTAATATTAAATGACAGCAATAATAACAATGACTGGTTTTTGTATATTTCTTTAAAGTTTATAAAACATCATGCATATTTTTTTAACAATCCTATGAGGTAGGTACTACAGGTATTATTTGTTCCCATTTCATGAATGAGGAAACTAAGGCTCAGAAAATTAAAGTGACTTGCCCTGGTCACACGATTAGTAAATATGAGTTTCAAATTTATGGAAACAATAATTCATAAATCAAGTATCTCATGGTTCTCTATGGAAAACAAACAACCTTCCTCATGGCCAGCTATCTGATGAGAGTCAGTCAACATTTGGCTAGGCTGCTACTTGGACCACAAGCACAGCCTGTTTGGGGAAGTGTCCTCAAAGTCTTTTGGAATATGGCATAACCTACCATCAGGACAGCCTTTGGTAGCCTAGATTCACACTCAATGACACAAGAAGGTGGCAGAGGAAAACTTTGACAAAACAATCAGAACTTGATAAGTGCTCAGCATTCATTTGTACCCAGAAAATGCATGTGGGAACTAATTAGTCTCTGCATTTTATTCTTCAAAAATGTATAATCCTATTCTAGATTACTTTGACAAGACTAGACACCTGGTAATATTGGATATTTGGGTAAGGAATCAGAGCTCTTGGTTCTGTCTTCTTAAAACTGCCCTTAACCTCCCTCATCTTCCCATCATTTTCATAATGTCAGAATAAAATTACATTATTAGTCTCCTCATGACTTTCAAAACAAAGAGCCAAGTCCCACTAAGGATGGCTACTGAAAACTGGGACCCACATAGGCCAGGCAGTACAACATAGTACAGTGTGTTCTGCCATTGACTAATGTAACTTGGCTTTCAAAGCATTGCAGTTCTGGGATGCAGAACAATGAAATGTTTGGGAAGCAGTTGGGAAGCACATCTGTATGTGGATGTGATTGGGAATGGGTGCCAGGAGAATTCTGGGAAGAAGATTCAAGGGGAAAGGGAGAGAAGTGGAGTTTGAGAGTGGTGGGCATGTTCTCCCTCTTGAAGACGAGGATTTGTTTCCTCCTCAGCATCTGCAGCCATAAGAGACTGTGTGGCAGGGGCCGGCAACCTTTTTGGCCATGAAAGCCATAAACGCCACATTTTTAAAAATGTAATTTTGTGAGAGCCGTACAGTGCTCACAGTGCGCTCCTGTAACAATTGACTTTATGGCTCTTGCAGAAAGAGCCATATCTGACCCTCAAAAGAGCCAGATATGGCTTGAGAACCATACGTTGCTGACCCCTGCTGTGTGGGAAGAAATGACTGCAGAGATAATGCTGGCAGCCTGAATGGAGTAGTGGAACTATATCCTGTTGGGTGAGATAACTCTTCACAGATACTATTCCTTCCCCAACACTTGAAGGGAAGGTAACAAGGAATGGCCTCTTTCCAATATCTTGAGCACAAAGCTCTTGTTGCTCCATTTGTTGTTCATTCCTGTCCAATTTTCCAGGACCCCATTTGGGATTTTCTTAGCAAAAATACTGGAGTAGTTTGTCGTTTTCTTCTCCAGCTCATTTTACAGATGAGGAAATTGAGGCAGAGTTAAATGACTTGTCCACAGTCATATAACTAATAAGTGTCTGAAGCTAGATTTGATCTCAGATCTTCCTGATTCCAAACCTGATGCTCTAGTCACTGCACCACATAGCTGCCCCTCTGCTTCTTAAGATCAGACAAATCCTTGGTGGTTGTGCTTTCATTGTGTTGATTAATTCTGGCTCTCTCTTGAGTGTTTTCTTCAACTTCCCCTCCTTTCTATGTTCTAGTTCATCTAGTTTATAGTTCTTGTTTATTCAGTTGATGCATAAAACTTTCTTTAGTTCTCTTTCCTTGGCTACATGCTCATTGGGGAGCACTGGAGTGGGATGGTGGTGGAGAGAGTTGGTCTTGAATGAACAGAATAGATTCTTTTAGTACTTAGTGCATTGGATATCCCCTGGGGCTAATGTAGCTAGGGAAACAATGAGTCTTTCTGCTTCAGAACCCAAGTTTTAAGCCTTTCCAAGGTAATAAATGGGAGGGATAAATGAAGATCCACAGAGAGTCTTATACTGGAACCTGTACCATTTCCTAAAGGAAAGATGAGTCCAATATTTGAAACTCAATAGTTTAAGTCTGGTATTGAAAACAGAGAAAAACCAGAAGAGAGATTTCATGTTCTGGCCTTTTGTTGAATTCCTCAGTGATTGGCACTTGACTTCTATCTGAATGTGGGAGTCCCTTAAAGCTCATTATGTGGAAAATATTGTATCCTATTACCTGTATAATAGCCTAAATTGATAAAGAAATATAAGGTCTACAAAGTGCTTTTTTTCATAATCCTTCAGATTAAGCAGTACAAGAATTATCATGTCAAATGGACAAGCAAAGGCTCAGAGGTTTGAAGCAACAGCGGCTTGCTCACACTAATACAACTAGAAAATGTCAAAGCAGGGCCTCAAATCCATGTTTTCTGACTCCAAGAACAGTTGGTTCACAGAACACTGTACTACTTCTCCAACTGGCTTTATAACTTTCAACAAATTCAATTCAAACAACATTTTTCAAGTTTCTACAATGCACAAGACATTATTCATGGTGCTGACCTTAATAAACTTAAATTCTACTGGCATTAAGTAAGCCCCTTACTTCTTTTTTTCTTTTTAGAAAAATTACCTTCCATTTTAAAATTGATATTAAGTATCAATTCCCAATTCCAAGGCAGAAGATCAGTAACGGCTAGGCAACTGAAGTTAAGTGACTTGCCCAGGGTCATACAGCTAGCTAGTATATGAACCAGATTTGAACTCCGGACCTTCCACCTTCAGGTCTGTCTCCCTAGCCACTGAGTCATTCAGCTCTCCCTAGCCTCTTACTTCTGAGAGACTCAATTTTTTTCACCCATAAAGAGAAGGAGGTAGTTTGGGGCAGCACAAGGAGCACAGATTCTCTAGACAGACGTCCAGGAGTTTCAATTCAGCCTCTGATACTTGCTCCTTGTGTGATCTTGAGCAAGTCTTTAAAAATTTCTGGAAGAAACACAGAAGAAAAACAACTGCTTGAACACATGGGCTGATGGGGATATTATTGGGGATGAAGACACTTAATGATAACTCTAGTCCAACTATCAATAATATGGAATTAGGGCTTAATCAATGATACATAAAAAACCCAGTGGAATTGTGTGTTGGATAAGGAGGGTTGGGGGGGGCGGTTTGGGGAGAGGAAAGGAACATGAAACGTGTAAATATGGGAAAACATTCAAAATAAAAATAAAATAAAAGGCTAACTTAAAATAATTTCTGGACTTTATTTTCCTCATCTGTAAAATAATGGAGATGGAAAAGATACCCTCTAAAGGCCCATCCTACCTATGGATCTAAGGTACTTTGAGTCAGTGGTCCTAAATAATCAATGGCCGAGATTCCTTCCTGTCAGCTCTTACAGTTCTGTGCTAGAATGCTGGGATTTCGAAATCAGGGTTGGAAATATTCAGCCACTAGGCGGCACTGTCTTAATAGTGAAAATCAGAATTTGCATTTCTCTTTGATGGCTTAGAGGCAAAATAATGGAGGCAAACCACGAAGTGCAGTTTGTCTGAAAGGTCGTAAGAATGAGCTAGGTGGAAGAAAACATCTGGAACTGTTTGTAGCAACTAAACCATTTGTATTTCTTTGCATATATAACAGAGAGTCAGGGTAGTGTAGGGGACAAAGTTCTGGACCGTGAATGAAGAAGACCTTCACTCCAGTCCTACCTGAAGCTGCCCAGCTGTGTGGCCAGGGGCTAATCACCCAGCCTTTCAGGGCACTGCCAAGCCCTGCATGGGTAAAGCCCCCCTGATTCCCTTATCACCCATAGGAAGGGCTCTGAGCACTCAGACAAGGAATTTATTGGAATTAGCCCAAGTCGGTGCCATAAATTTCTACCTTCTGTCAACTGTAGTCTCATAAGTAATGGATTTGAGAGACCATCAGCTTACTTGGCTTCCTAATGACTTCATATGCCTTGGTCACTAGCCCTAAGAAACTTTTCAGAACCTTTTGTAGAGGCCAGAGTCAGGAGAGGGCTGTGTTGTTGTGAACATCCAAGACTCACTTGGAAGTATGGGTTGTTTTTTTTCAGTCATTATGAAATCCATTTGGTGACTGGCTCACCAAGTGAATCATAAGACATAGGCCCTAATATCTGATGTAAATTCAGCTCTCAAATATGAACACAAACTAGCACGGTCTTGTCAGCACAAAAAAACAAAACATTTCTATCTTTAGATAATCTTGGTTCTTTGTGATAAAAGAGTAAGAAAATATCCAAATGGGTGCATTTGAAACAATAAAATAATAGCTGATACGGAGAAAAGCTTTTAAATTCAGATCACTTGGCCTCATGGAAACCTTTCATACTTGCCTTGCTATCCTTAGCACAATGCTTGGTATAAAATAGTTTCTTAATAAATGGTGGTTTAATCAAATCAGACCCAGGTAAATAGAATTATAACTCACATGGTTGTTATGAGTAAAGTGATTTGTAAATCTAAAATCTCTGTATCAGTATGTTACTATTAATTATCCTATTACTTGTACAAATAAGTAAATTGAGACTAATTGAGTTGCCTAACATCACACAGCTAAATGTGAAATACCTGCCACAGAGATGAGACTCCACTCAGCTAGGTGACAAGCCCAAGGCTCAAACCCAGGTCTTCAGACTCTTAACTCATCTGCTCTGTTTTACACTCTTAAATCTATTCTTTATATATTTTTGGTTTTCTATTTTCTTTTAATTCTGGCATTTGTCTGATGTGCCTTATGTTAGATCCTTAATGCATAGATTTCTTGTGTTCTCAAAGGAATCCAGATCCTCATGCATACCAGTGATGAATTCTGTTCAAGATAAACTATGTTTGCTAATTGAATAATGTTAATTAATAATTGATAATTAGTTCCAATTGCTATTGGAGCAAATGAACAACTTGACTAGGTGAAAAGTAGAGGTGGCTGGGTCAGAGCATTCAGAAACCATCACAGCATCATTTGCTTATCCATCTGTTCCTGCGAAATTTGGTTCAAATGTCCTACTTTGGGCTTCAGTTTCTTCCACTATAAAACAAAGGGCCTGGACTAAATGTTCTCTAAAGTCCCTTCTAGTTTTAGATATTATAATTCTATGAATCTAAACTACCCACTGGTATAATTTTTATACTGATTTTGCCACCTAGAAATGATAGACCTTTGAACATGGAAGTATTCTTGCTATGTAGGAACCCTGGAACACCAATTTATGGGAAAGCATAAAAGAGAATCTGTGATGATGATAATTCTCCGGCCAGGAATGGTAAGGAATTATTGTCATGAGACACGCCTGGATATGTTTTATAGAATAATACAGTAATGAGAACATATCTGTTGCATAATAAAACACACCCTGGGATTATATGGAATTAGCTATAATATGAATAATCATTTTACTAGAAAAACCTATCCTACCTAACGGGTTTATCCAATATCTACATAATTAACATTTAGATTCTAACTAATATATTCATAAGCCATGTGTATTTAACATTCTCATATATATAATTTTAATTCAAATTTTTGCCACTATGATTTCAAACAATTTTCGAGTATGGTGGAATTTTTCTTGAAAGGCTGGTTCTAATTTGTGATGTTTAACCACTTCATGATTTCATTATTAATCACTTAACTTTGTATATTTGATTCTGCCACTCTTACTGTGTCCAAGCTTCCTATGCCTCAAACTTGAGTTACATGTGTTCAAAAAGCTAATTGAAAGGGAGGGAATAAAAATAAAAACATTTCATTATTGTTCTAATAATCAATTCCACTCATCTAACTCCCAAAGCAGATCTTTGGGAGACACTGAGGGTTACTAGGAACAACCTAGATGAAGAACAAAAAGTGGTGACAGAAGGATTGCATGGATGAGTTGAAAGAGAACGAGATGAGAGTGAACTTCTGTGTGATCATATGCAAGCCACTTAGCATCCTTGAAGTCCATTTTTCTCCTCAGTGAAATGAATGGCTTGGACTAAGTTCTCTTCTATCTCCAGATCAATGATCCTATGATCCTACGAACTGGGCTTTAATGAAACTAAGGACCAATACGATGTTAGCTTCTCAGGAAGAAACTAAACATGTCTCTTTAGCAGAAAAAAAAACACCATGGAAATTAAGGGAGAACCCATCTGTTGGCTAATGGCTAAACAAATTATTGTTTATGAATATAATGGATTATTGTCATATTGTACTAAATTATGGAAAGGATGGTTTCAGAGAATATTTCAGAGGGAATATTTGTATTAATTGATTCAGAATCAAGTCAGCAGAATTAGAACAATTTATATAATAACAACATGACAAAGAAAATCAACTTGAAAAGATTGAGAATGCTGATAAATACAAACACCAACCTCAGATTCCAGAGGACTAATGATATTGTAGGCTACCTATTTTTTTAAAGAGCAGCAATAAACTCAAGATGCAGAAAGACATTCTTTTGGAGAGTGTAGAAAATGTTAACTATGAATATTTGTTAAAAGGGCTTTGATTCTCTTTTTCTTTTTTTCATGATGGAATATCATGAAGGTAAAGGGGGAAGTACATGATGGGAATAGGGTAGCAAAAAAAGGAAAAGAGAAGAATTTTTTAAAAATATAGAAAAGAAATCAGAAGAAAAGGTGGAAAGAAGTATAGACAAATAAGATAGCTTTGAAAGCTAGAAGTTATATATTTAAGAAGAAAAGCAAGGTGGCAACTAGGTAGCTTAGTGAATAGATGTTCAGGCCTGGAAATGGGAGGTCCTGGGTTCAAATCTGTCTTCAGACTCTTTCTTGCTATGTGACCCTGTGCAAGTCATTTAATTCTAATTGCCTACCCCTTACCAGTCTTTTACTTTGGAACTGACATGTATCAATTCTTAATGATTCTAGTATCCAACTGATACTAATTAATTCTTAGAATGTCAATTCTAAGTCAGAAGGTAAGAGTTTAAAAATTAAAGAAAGAAAAGCAAACTATACATTACAGACATTAGCATTTTCATACTCATTTTATTTTGTTCTTTGTATATGAAAATTATCATTTTATTTGATGTTTAAATTCAGAATTAAAATAAAATTTAAAAGCAACAACTTTAAGATTTAGGTTATGTGCCATCTAAAAGGAAACCTTTCAATCACCTCCTCCAGGTGCTCAAATCCTTTCCCCTGATATTTGTATATATTTTGTATTCATTCACATACGTGTTGTTTTCCATCCATTAGAATACAAAGTATTTGAGGTCAGGGATTATCTCCTTTATTTCTTTGTAACATTAGTAGCTGTGGCTCAGTGGTTGTGCCAGGAAGACTTGAGTTCAAATCCAGTATCAAATACTTCCTAATTGTGTGACCCTGAATAAATCACTTTGCCCCTGATTGCTTGACAAAAGAATCCACTAGAGAAGGAAATGGCAAACCATTCTAGGATCCTTGCTAAGAAAACCCCATGGAGAGTGAAGAGTTGGATATGACTGAATGATTGAACAACACTAGCCAAGTACCCGATGCCTTAAAGGAACTTAAAAGATGCTTATTGAATGAAGGAATAAATGATTCATTCAAAGGCACTTTATGTAGTCATTCTTTCAAAAGATTTACAACTTATTGAGGTTTGGGGGTTTTCTTTTTTTGGTCCATAAACATTTCCATTGTGTTTGTAACATAGCTACAATTACTTCTCTTATTTTTACCTTAGCTGTGCTGAATAATGAAAATGCATCTTATCTTCCTCTTTACAATGGCTATTGTTCAATATTACAAAAAAACTGAGAAATAATCTTTCATAATATAAAAATACTCCACATTTATTTTAGTATAGATGACCTCTGCCTTATTTCCTTTTTTTGGTGGAAATCCCTCATTCTTCCTTAAAGTAATAGAACTAAACTTTTGCTGTACCTGCTTCAAGATTCTCCCATCAGCATCTGAGTTGTCCAAAGACTGAGAGGGTGACAGTTTAGGACCAAAACAATGTAGTATTCTGAAGTTGTTTTTTGCTTTTGGAATATATTAGGAGTAGAGAGAGAGGCAAGAGTGACATCATGTCAGGAGGCAGTTTTAACTTGTTAGCTGTTTTCTTTGTGGGATGGAGTCATGTTAATCAATCAACAAGCATTAATTAGGCACCTACTACTTTTTTTTATAAACCCTTACCTTCCATCTTGGAGTCAAAACTGTGTATTGGCTCCAAGGCAGAAGAATGGTAAGGGCTAGGCAATGGAGGGTTAAGTGACTTGCCCAGGGTCACACAGCTAGGAAGTGTCTAAGGTCAGATTTGAACCTGGGACCTCCCATCTTTAGACCTGGCCCTCAATCCACTGAGCCACCCAGCTGCCCCTACTGCCTTTTTTTTTTTAAGAAATCAGGGATAGTATTAAATACTGGGGAGACAAAGACAGAGTCACTTGTGTCCCCTGAATACAGGGAAGTTATTAATGCTGGGTGACAGGAAAAATCAAGCTGAGACTGAGTATTTTAATCACGAACAGTTTAAGATGGGAACAATGATGTGGTAATTCAGGCAAGAGCCTTGAGTACTTAGCAGGAGGAAGAGCACCATCATGATGTAGTGTGTTTGGAGGACAGATTGCTGCCTGGGTCCCCCTGAGAAGCGAGACACTAAGATTCCACACACGAATCTTGTCTTGTGCATTTCTATTCATCAATATTCAATTTGTCTATGCCACGTGATCAAACAAACTGAGCTAGTACATAATAGTGTCACTTTTCCATCTGCATAAATGGCTTATTTCTGCAACAAGGTTTGGGTCAGCTATGAAAGAATTTCCATAGTCATGGCCACAGTCTCTCTAGATGGAGTATATATCAAGCTGCAGCATTACAGTGTTTCTCACGCTAAAAGAGTAAATTATATTGAGTTTATTAATATGTCTCAGCCCCAGCCCTTCACCCAGCAGTTCACTCTTTGATCCCCATTCTAGGGCAATTAAAACAAATTTCCCTTGGGAAAAGGAAGAAAACATTTCTGGGTCTTTATTCACTCTATTGTGGAGTCATAGATGATTCCCTCATTAGTTGAGAAGAATGAAAACTCCAGGACCTCTGGGGTAATAACACACCCGTTGGAACAGTTTTCTAACAGGTGACCTGCATGTTACCAACAGGAAACAATGAGAACTAGCGATTGAGTCAAACCTGAGAAAACACTCAGGTGCTCCAGGAGATTTAATCCCTTCCCACAGTTCTAGAATGATGAAGTCTATGAAGTAAATGGATTGTTCCTCTTATACTTCCCTGAGGTTTAGAAAGGGATAAAAGCAACATTTGGATAGTTTTCCAGATTTCCTAGGTTTAAATGAAAAACCCTATGGGAGGTTAGTATCCCTACACTGCCAAATTAATAAGCTAATTATGTCCCTTGGGGACGAGCTTAGAGTGTTTCCAAGTATGTACTCTGAGGAGAACTTAATTCACTTCAATTTAACAAATGTTAAGTGACTAATTGGTATGAAGCACTGTTATGCAATGGGAAAAGATACAAAATATTAGTAAGATGGAGATGTTTTCCGTTGTTCTATTAGAAAGGAATTGGTTTCTGTCTTAATTCTCTAATAGAATAATGGAAAACATTTCCATTTTACTACATCATATGATAAGAATATTACAAAACAATACCAGGTAATGTCCTAGGGGGGAAAAGTCACTACCTCCAAGAGAGATCATGGAAGGCTTCAGAGAAGAAGTGGAATTAGTATTGTGCTCTAAAAGAAAGGTAGGAATTCAGTGGATGATAGGAGGGAAGATATGTCAGGAATTGAGCCTAGTTTGAGCAAAGATAAAGATGTGAAAAAGCACAGGATACATTTAGGGATGAAAAGTAGCCTTATTTGACTGGAGCATTGAGTAGATGGAGGCAATTCCTTCACGATAAGACCAGAAATTGGAGTGGCAGCCAATTGAAAGTTGGGCAATGGGGTTTAAGTTTACTCCTTAAATTTTTGAGGTACTGGTGAGATATGCAGATGGGAATAATGATAGAGAGCTGTGTTTGGAACTCAGAAATTAATTTAGAGCTTGGGATAGAAATTTGGGTATCTGGGAGCAGCTAGGTGGCTCAGTGGATTGAGAGCTAAGACTAGAGACAGGAGGTCCTGGATTAAAATCTGACATCAGAGGTTTCCCAGCTGTGTGACCCTGGGCAAGTCACTCAATCACAACTGTGTAGCCTTTATCTTTGGTCTGCTTTGGAACCAATACACAATGTTGATTCTAAAAAATTTTGAATTAAGACTCATTTACATCAAGATGATAGTTGAAATTACAGATATGAATGAAAGAAAATAAACTTGGTGATGGCAGACTTGATAGCTATCCAATTAAAACCAGCTTTACTGATAAGAGGTTAACAAAACAAGATACCCAAGGTGAATACTTTTAAAAATACTACTTTATTTCCTCTAGCAATTGGTGGAAATTGGAAGGCATTCCTCACAGACAATTGGAGTTCTATAATTATATCCTGTCAGTGCAATTACCTGATGTATAAAATGCTAGGAGGGACTAACAAAATGGTAGTGAAAAGAAAAAAGGGAGAAAGGAATCCTTCAGAGCAACTCTGCCCTCAGCAATGCCTGAGAATGGCAGCCTGATTGATCCTCTCTTGTCAGGCAGAAGAAATGTAATAGCATACCAGGTGGCAAGATAGCCAAGATGGATGGATAGATGGACGTATAGACTATTCTGGTGGCCACATATATATAGTGGATCAGGAGAGCTTCTACTTGTTTTCTCACCAATCATGGCAGCAGGAAGACAGACTTCAAAAGCTGAGTGTATCTCTCTACTCTCCCAGACATGGTCACTGGAAGTCTGGCCTGAGAGGTTTTGATCCAACTGGGGAAAGGAGACTGGAGTAGAGTATATGGAAAGATGGCTAGGATATCTAGGAAGTATGGCCCGAGGGCTGGTTATATATAATGTGGGTAGAATGCAATGGATAAAATTAGGAGACAAATTTAGGATTTATGTAACTAAAAAATCCTCATCTCCATCTAATTTGGGTTATCTAGCATTTGAATGTCCTGCTTTAGGATGTAGGGAGTCTACTCCCATATACAATAATAGTAACTAACATTTATATAGCACTTACCATATACCAAGCACTGTGTTAAGAGCTTCACAATTATTACTTTGTCTGATACTCACATTGACCCTAGGAAGTAAGTGCTATTATTCTCCCCATTTTATAGATGAGGAAGCTGAGATAAAAAGGACTTAAGGGACCTTGCCTGGATCACACAGATAATAAGTATTTGAAGACAAATTTGAACTCAGGCCTTCTTGACTCTAGTCCTGATGTTCCCTGCACCACCTAAAAAGCCATCTAAAAAGCAGGATAACTATTTGTTATATATTTTGTAGTGAATTCTTTTTCATTATGACTAAATGTCTATTAAAGTAACCTCTAATTCTTAAATTCTGTGTGATTGTCAAAGGAATGTAAAGGGAAAAGAAAACGTATTACTCATTGAGGAATAGACATCTAATTTGGGTTTGAAACTTGGCTTACTCATTTAATCAGATCCTCTCTTGTTCTTAGAAATGAGGAAACTGACGTTTGCTAAGTTAAAATGACTTTTCTGAGATTGTAGAATTTGGGATAAGTAGAACCAGAGCTCAAATCCCTTTGACTGTCTCTATTCATTGTTTCTCAAATTATAGGCATCAAGGACTGGCTTCTTTGAGTCTTTGGAACACAGTCAAGGCAGGATAATCCCTCTGACATAGGCAGTATGAACAGGCTACTATGGAGCACCCTCTTCCTTCTCCCCCAAGAAAAGATTGGGGATTCAGATTATAGACAATCTAATAATCCTTAGCATTTATATGGCACTTTGGGGTCTGCCAAATGCTTTAACAAATATCATCTCATTTTGTCCTCATAACAACCTTAGGCGATAGAACTATTTTTATTCATGTTTTACAAATGAGGAAATATTATGGACAGAGGTTAAATGACATGCCTAGGGTCACATAGCTGGTATCTCAGGGAAGATTTGAATCCAGATCTTTTTGCCTCCAGTCCCAAAGTTCTATCCCAGCTGCCTTGCCCTTTGGGGCAGTACAGTCATTAAGAATTGGAAGATGGCAGACTTCATGAAAGCAAAGGGACCTCTCCTCAATCCATACCTATTTTCCTATAGCTAACAATTCTGCCCCATGCCTCTTGCCCGAGACACACTCTTCCCTTTCTTCCCCCATCTTCCAAAGGAGTTGTGTCCTTGATAATTTTATCCACGGTGAGAAGATGATTCTGATGACACATGATTTAGTTCTATCTGTACTTGCCCTACAGAAAATTCTAGTCATTCAGCATCAGGGAGAGTCACACTGAATAAGAAGCTTCTCTAGATTGGCATTATGTACATACTCTCACTCTAAAACTGCAGACATGACCTAAAAAGTTAGTGACAAAAGGGAGCTTTCCCATCATGATTTCTGAATAGCAAAAGGCAGGGGAAGGGCAAAAGCGCACAGTCTGCTGTTCTTGTGTAGCTTTACATGGCACTGAGAATCATCTGATCTTGAGACCATAGAATTCTTAGCTAAAAAGAACCACACAGATCATCTAATTCAGTTTCCTGGTTTTGCAATACTAGAATAGAATACACAGGCTATGTTAAAAAATACACGCACATACACACACATCTGAAATACCCTGTCATGAGACAAACAGAATGGAGGCAAAAAAATGCTCTTACATTCCTATAGGATGTAATACAAAAAAATACAAAGGAATACAAAAAAAGGGGAAAAAAACCAAATAGCCAAGAGCTTTGCCTTTAGGGAATTCACATTCTAATGGGAGACAATATTTAAATAACTGGGTACATGTATGTTGTATAAAGAGTAAATGGGGGCAGACATTTCCCAGCCGTGTGACCCTGGGCAAGTCACTTGACCCCCATTGCCCACCCTTACCACTCTTCTACCTATGAGCCAATACACAGAAGTTAAGGGTTTAAAAAAAAAAAAAGAAAAAAGAGTAAATGGGAGGAAGAGGAAAGAGCAGCTAGATGGCTCAGTAGATTGAGATCCAGATCTAGAGACAGAAGTCTTGGGTTCAAATGTGACTTTGGCCACTTTCTGGCTGTGAGACCCTAGGCAAGACATCCCACTGCCTAACCCTTACCACTCTTCTGTCTTGGGATCAATACACAGTATTGCTTCTAAGATGGAAGGTAAAGGTTTTTTTTTTATCAATATACATATTTTTTAAAACCCTTCCATCTTAAAATCAATACTGTGTATTGGCTCCAAGGCAGAAGAGTAAGGGCTAGGCAATGGGGGTCAAGTGACTTGCCCAGGATCATAAGCTAGGAAGTGTCTGAGGCCAGATTTAAACAGGACCTCCCATCTCTGGGCCTGGCTTTCAATCCACTGAGCCACCCAGCTGCTCTCTATTAATAATATTTTTTAAAAAGAGTAGATGGGGGGGCAGCTGGGTAGCTCAGTGGAGTGAGAGTCAGGCCTAGAGACAGGAGGTCCTAGGTTCAAATCCGGCCTCAGACACTTCCCAGCTGTGTGACCCTGGGCAAGTCACTTGACCCCCATTGCCCACCCTTACCACTCTTCCACCTATGAGACAATACACAGAAGTACAAGGGTTTAAAAAAAATTAAAAAAAAAAAGAGTAGATGGAAGGAGAACTCAAGTAGAAGGCACTATCAGCAGGGGTGAGAGGGGACCAGGAAAGACTTCCTATAGAAAGTGGGATTCAGGTTGAAACTTGAAGGACCATAGGGAAGCTGATAGAGATGAGGTGTGATGTTGTGTTCCTTAGGTGTCAACAGAAGGTGAGGATGGAGTACAGTCAGGATGGAGTTAAATACATAACACCTAGAGCAGGGGTCGGCAACGTATGGCTCTAGAGCCATATCTGGCTCCACCTCCCCACCTGCCAGTGCGGGCAGAGCCCCAGAATGTGCCCCAGGGGGCCCTTCAGCCCACACCTCATATTCCAGCGCCTTTTGCCTCCATCCTCCTCCTTCCACACGCATTTATGGCTCTCACAGCCAAAAAGGTTGCGGACCATTGACCTAGAGCTATAATTCCAGAGTACCTCTATGAATTCCACGTGCAACCCTACTACCATTTGAGAGATTTGAATGGCCCAGAGATAGCAAGTATGGTGGTAGCTATCTTCTAGGACTTCCCTATTATTAGCAGCCTTGCCTTTAATGTTTATGTCTTAATGTTAATGGCTCTCAGAATATACCAACGAATCTTCTCAAGAAGCCATTTGTGGCAAATATTCCCATTCCTAAAGAAGATGGGGCATCAAGCCACTGCCCTGAAAAGCCTGGAATTTTGACCTGGAACCATATAATCTGTCCTTTTACATGATTATGACACTATTCCATGTTTAGGTGAGTAAATAGAAGGAATGCATTCTTGCTATAGAGTACCAGCTCAGATTTGCTAGACCACACATAAGTAAGAAGCAGAAAAATGGAATTGATCTATTGCAATGTTATACTAGAGCGTGTTTCCTTCCAGGTCTTACATCTTGTCTATTCCTTCTGCTTCACAGATTAACCTCCGATGACTTCAAAGGAAGTGCAAAGGCACAGAGGCTATCTAGGGACAAAGACACTGGTGAATAACACCCGACCACCACCGAAATATCCAGAAATACTTCATTATGGGGCAATAATGTCTTCGTTGCTAATGAAGCTCTGATTTGTTTATAGGGATACTTTACCAAAAATGTATTCATGATTTAAGTATTTCCCCCACATGTCAGTCATTATAAAATCCACACAAGATTCAACTTGCTGTTATAGGTCTGTATTCTTGGATGGAATGCCTGACGTTTCTCTAACAAGTTTGTACCTGTCGAGGTGTCACTTTGGTGGCAGGATTCTTTTTTTTCTAATGTATTTCCTTTCAAGCCTAGCAAAGTCAATGTATTAATAATGGAAGAAATATTTAAAGGGATATTCAATAAAAGAAAAAAACAAATTAGATTAATGCATGTGAAATTCTGAAGATAGTTTTGATTTTGTAGTAAAATCAGATCTGGATAACAAATGTTTGACATGCTGAAGAGCCTATCATGCTTTAATTTATTATCATTATTAGTATTTTTTCCTTTGGTGCTTTCTAGATAACATCTAAATTCCTTTATAGTTCTAAAAGCTTATAATCTTATATGCTTTAACTCAAATTTGGGAATTATAAATAGATACTTTTAGGGAAACATAATAAATATGGTAACTGAAATGGTAACTGTAGACATCTTTAGCTTAGAGAAGATTTGTGGGAATATGAAAACTTTCTTTCAAGAATAATTGTTAATTGAAAAATTGTTACAATTGTTCTACTTGGCCCCAGAGTCCAGAACTAGTGCAATGGGTAGAAGGAGGAGAGAGGCAAATTTAGGTTTGATATAAGAAAAAAAATCCCAACAATTTATTGGCAATTGTTTTTGTTTGAACATTCTCTCTCACGTCTAACTCTTCATGATCCCATTTGGGGTTTTCTTGGCAAAGATACTGGAGTGATTTGTCATTTCCTTCTCCAGCTCATTTTATAGATGGGGAACTGAGGTCAACAGGGCTAAGTGACTTGCTCAGGGTCACAGAGCCAGTAAGAGTTTAAGGTTGGATTTGAAATCAGGAAGATATATATCTTTCTGGCTTTAGGCCTGATACTTTATCCACTGCGCTACTGAGCCACTCCTTCCTGACAATTAGAGCTCCCTAAAAGTAGAATGGACTGCTTGTGAGTTCTTTCTCACTACAGGTCTTCAAGCAAAGGTTAGATGACCACTTCTTAAGTATGACAGGAAAGGTGTTCTTTTTCTGTGAGTTAAACAGGATGGCCTCTGAGGTCCATTCCTAACCTGAAATTCTATGGTGAGAATCCAAGTTCCTAATCCAGAAGAGCAATCTAGGAATTATTAAAGAATTTTCATCAACCTTTGGTCTAATGTACTTCTATGGCCAAGAAAGATCAACAACCTGTGAGGGGTTTATGAATTATTGTAACTTAGGTCTTTCCAAGGTCATCAAAGATCATTAAATTCAGTGAGCCTTTCCCACTTCTCTTCCTTTTCCTCACTAATACTACTACATTCCACTACTTATAAAATTATACAATATTAGAATCATAAGGGAACTCAAAGACCATCTAGTCCAGTATTCTCATTTTGTCTATGAGAAATTGGAACCCCAAAGAGAAGTGATTTGCCAAAGATCACATAGTTTATCTGATGCAGAAACAGGACTAGAAGAATCAGATTCCCTAAATGCCAATTCAGTGATATTAACTATGCAAAAACCTCTCCTTTCTTAGTTTCTATAACATAATGTTATCCTGGCTTTCTTCTTACCTTTATGATTACTCTTTCTTCCAGTGTGGTTCAGTGGTAAGAATGTTCATTTTTGAGTTAATTTAAATCCCAAACCTGTCAATTGCTACCTATTGACTGGGAGCAATTTAGTTTAACCACCCTGGACCTCAATTTCTTCCTCTATAAAATGAAGGATTTGAACTCAGTGGTCCCTAAGGTCCCTTCTAATTGTAGGTCTTGTAATAGGCTAGGTGAAAACTCTGAGGTGGAATTCAGTGGATCCCAGGAAGAACTCTGAGGAATGGCAGTTGGGGGAGAAGCAGAGTGAAGCTGAGGATGATGGGAAAGACTGCAACAGTCACTCAGACACAGCTCTCTGAACCTGCAAGGGACAGGGAGATGGGAGGTGTGATCCTGAAGGAACTTGGTTCACCTCAAACCTAAAATCTGAGGATTTTCCTGAGATTTTCATCTGCTATAATTGGCCAATCAACATAATTGATCTTCCAACTTCAACATACATCTTTGAAGATACAGATATAGCAGTTATTCAGTTTGGCCAAGGAGCCTGGACTCCCGGGGGTAGTGGGTCCTTGAGGTCCATCCAAATCTGCTTGAACCTCGAACCTTATATTCCCCCTAGTCTAGTTACAATTTATAAGATAGGAGTTTACTTGGTTTACTGTGATTGAAGCTACAGAAGAGGTCCAGGTCTGCTCAGTCTTGGGAGAAATTAAAATGGTCTAGAGTAGGTTTTATTCTACACTCTCATCCCTGAATATCCTTTCCTACAATTGTTTCCCTTATCCTTTGAATTGTTTATACCTAAATAAACCCCTGAGAAGTAATTATTAGACAGAGTTGCAATAGTGACTTCTAGGAGGGAGGTTTCATCTTGTGGTCAGGAGGAAGGAGCACAACACTCCATATTGGTGGGAAGCCTGTTGGGGTAGGGGGAAGTTTCTGTTCAAATCACTCAGCCCTGAGCCATTGTCAGGGTTCATTGGGGTCTCGTTTTACTCACATCTCCCACTCTCCTCTTACCCCTGGCACATCCATTTTGGGAAACCCCCTTGTGAGTTATACCCCCAAGGATCTTCCCAGTAAGGAGTGGGGAGGGTGAGTAGCTTGGCCCACATCCATTCAGGCAGGAAGGAGGTACCAGAGCACACCCCATATATCTGCCACCCCTCTTCTTACAGTCTATGATCTTTTGATTCTGCCTATATATAGCAAACAAAACTCAACACTGTCCTTTGCCCATCTCTTTTCTCTTGTTATGCTCTCTTCCTTAGAAATCTTACCAAATTTCATGGTATAATTTAAATCAATCAAAATTTATTCTACTTTTTATAGACAAAGGACTTTCCCAGGCATTGAGAGATATATGATGATTTATATATAAGTTGACATTCCTGCCCTCAAGGAACTATAATTTAGTAAAGAGAAATGAAACATTATTACTAGACAAAAGACTTAGTGATCTAAATCTCCAGCACTGGGTTTTTCCACTTTCCTGTATTACAATCCTAATTGTTTGATGGATGTCTCTGATAAGGAGATTAGACTGTTCTGCTTGGCCCCAGAGGGCAAAATTAGGAATAATCTGTGGAAATTAGAGAGAAAGAGATTTAAATTCCAAATAAGGAAAACTTCCTCACTGCTACAGCTATCATATTAAATCTTTAAGTGGGCTGCATATTACATAATGCAGGCAAATCTGGCTACAGCATCATCTCTCACTTCTGCCTCTAAGAGATGGAAGCAGAAATTGCTGATTTTAAATAACTCGGCAAAAGAGGTTTAATTGAAATCAGAATCATAAATGTAGTGCTTGGCACATAAAAGGCACTTAATAAATGTTTATTTATTAATTGATGAAAGATGTTAGATCTAAGGACATAAGAGATAATAGGATAGGATTTAAAAATTGAATGAACCATAAAGATCATATCGACTAACTCATTGTTGAGATCTGTAAACTGAAGTCTATAGAGTAAAGTTACTTATCTGTTATCACTCATTGTTAGTGTCAAAAGCACATCAAGAATACAGGTTTTCAGGCTCTAATTCAATCCATTGTGTCTTTATTAAGTGCTTACTATTGCAGGAAACTATTAGGTGGTAGGAATACAAAGACAAAATGAAAAATAATCCCTGATCCTGGTAAATTTACATTCTACTTGGGAGGTAGAGGTGGTAAATAACATAAACAAATACGTGTATATATTACACATATGTATATAATAATTTAAAGAAGAAAGAAGGCTAACAAATGGAAGGATCAAGAGAGACTTTCCATAGGAAGCAGTCTATGATCTCAAGCAGAAGTGAGGAAGAAATATATTTAAGGTAAATAACAATTGTTTTCACCTTTCTTCAGTCTTCCAATTGTTCTTCTTTTTTAAAATCCTTACATTCTGACTTATTGATTCTAAGGCAGAAGAGAGGTAAGAGCTAGGCATTTGAGGCTAAATCCAAGCTGGGAAGTGTTTGAGGTCATCTTTGAACCCAGATTTGAACCTAGGTCCTCCCATCTCTATGCCTGGTTCTTTATCCACTGAGCCATCTAGCTGCTTCAACCAATTGTTCTTTTAACTGTACTTTTAAAGCATATTAAATGTTAAGATTTTTATTTTTTAATTTATTTTTCAATTAAAATTTTATTTTACCCCAATTACATGTAAAAACAATTTTAACATGTCTTTTTAAAAATTTTAATCCCCAATTATTTTTCTCTCTTCTCTTCCCCCCTCACTGCGACAGTAAGTAATTTGATATAGATTTTACATGTGCAATGATGTAAAACATTTTTCCAAATTAGTCCTTTTGTGGAAAAAAACTTTAACAAAGAAATGAAGAAAGAAAGTGAAATATATAATGCTTTGGTCTGGTTTCAGATTCCATCAATTCTTTCTCTGGCGGCAGATGGCATTTTCCTTCTTGAGCTCTTTGTGATTCTTGGATTATTGTATTGCTGAGAATAGCAAAGTCATTCACAGTTGTTCATTGTACAGTATTCCTGTTACTGTATACAATGTTTTCACGGTTTTGCTTAATTCACTCTGTATCAGTTCCAGGTTTTTCCAAAATCATTCTGCTTCTCATTTCTTATAGCATAATATTATTTCATTATAATAATATACCACAATTTATTTAGCCATTCCTCCATTAAAGGGTGTCTATCTCTTAACTTTTCAAGTTTGGATTCAGCATTATTAATTCAGTTCTTCTGAGTTGCTTTGATCTTTTCTATCACCAGAATGACTCTATGATGTTTCTTTTTGTTATTGTTGTTGTTTACTCATTTCTTCTCTATATTTTTTTACTTTTAACTTTACAAAATGGTTAAATTTAGACTATGTTACTATGGTGAAGGAGGAATTGTCCCAAGATTCAGGTTCTTTGCATAGGTGCTTTCACACAGCTAAGTCTGGGAAACTATAAATTTTCAGTTTTTCCAAGATGGTATGAACTAAGGAGAGGTGTGCTTATCACTCTCCTGGTGAGTGTGTGAGTGACCACAAGCACTCTTTTCCACCCCAGAGCTATGACCTGGGTCCCTTGCTTCCCTGTGACTGCAAGTGTTGGTGTGCTAGAATTCCTCCTCACTCTGGGGTTTCAATCTGGGACTGAAATCCACTCTGAGCCAGCTAAAAGACCCCTGTAATCTTCTTCTGATCAGTTGTCCAACCCCCTTACTCTCTTCATCTCCATTTTCCTTTGCATTCCTATAGACACCACACTAAATAAAGCCCTTTTTATCTTACATTGGAATGTAACCATAAACTTTTAAGTTTCTATTTGACCAAATCTCTTTGAACAATAACCCTTTATATAAGCCAGATTAACCTTCCTAAAACACTGCTACGACTTTGTTAAAAATATCCCATGACTAATTCAAATGTGTGTTGTTCCAAAACGGAATGGAGCACCTTATGAGATACTGAGGTTCTTTTCACTGTAGTTGTATAAACAGAGCCTGGGTTACTATGTATGGTTGCAAAAAAAGGAATCATCCTATGGTTAGGGTGTGGACACCCAAATTCTATTCCAAGTCCAAGTTCATCTCTACTACATTATAAATCTTGAGAGTAGGTGTGGTGTCTTACATATTTTTGTATCTTCTATAGGAACTAACAAAATAAGTTTTTTCACACATAGTAGGTGCTTAATAAATATATATTGAATAAACAAGTATAGTTTGTATTGCCTTTATTAAGTGCAAGCTACATTTGGAGGAAATGTAAGTAGATAGGTAAGCTCAGTGACTTGTTCATAGCTATGCTTCATTCAGTGAATATCATCACTGGTCTTCAAGGGTTCATCTTGATGAGTAGAGAACTTCTTTCTGTATCTTCATAGAAACTAGATACTAAAATTCATCTCAGATTATTTTGTACCTGTTTGAATGGTTTTAAGGGATTTTCCCTTTTTGTATGTAATAATATAAAATTCATATTTCTGTAGTGCATTTTCCTCACAAGGTCTGTGTGAAATGGATGAGTATCATTCATATCTATGCTATTGAGGATAATCAATCAACCAGTTGACAAGTATTATTAAGTACCTATTATGTTTCAGATAGTGTATTAGGTACTAGGGATGCAAATACAAAGAATGAAATCATTTCTAGTTGAGATGAGTTTACATTTGAATGGGGAAATGACAAATATATATTGTAAGGATTAAAATAGGGGTTTGACAAAAATAAAAGAACAGCTTTTAGTAACTTAAGTTTTAATGAGAATATAGTAGAGTTGTAAATTAATATTATTTCTTTAAGCTGGAGAAAAGAAAACTTCTAGCAGTTTTTAACAATGAATGATTTAGTTTGATTAAAATAGAAATAGTAAGAGAATATAGTAAGTAAAATGAATATAGTAAAAGAGAGAAATATAGGAAAGAGATAGAGAAAGAAATTTCCTAATGTCTACATTCGTTATCCTATAACTACCTATAATTACTATCTAAAACTGCCTTTATCTACCTATAACTACTGCTAATAACAACCACTCCACAAAGTTCCAACCAATTCGCCCAACCAAAACCAACCCAATCAGTATGTAATCCAACCCCAATTAGGTCTGTCAACGAAGATGAACCACCTCCCAAAAAGTTCAAGAAAGGAAAAAAACCTAGCAGCCCAAACCAAAAGTCAAAACCCAAAAAGTCCTCTAAAGGTAAAGCCCTCTCAGTAAGCTCAGCTTTGCCTTTTATATTCCAGCAACTAAACGGCAACCCAACACGCTCCCAGCAGCCAACTTCCCCACAACGTCACCACCTGACTGTTAGCAACTGACTCCTCCCAACTGCCACCCCCTTTTATACCCTTTTTCTACCTCACTTCCTGGCTCTATGTTTCTTCCTTCCTGTCTCTATGGTTTCTACTTCCTGTCACTGTGGGCTGGTTAATCTCTACACATCTCTATGGTAAGAGGACCTCCAAGTTTCCTGTTAAATGAAAAAAGGAATAAAGAATTCCTTTTTACAATATGCACACATGCATACACACATACACAAGCATAAAGTTAATATAGTTTAGGAAGGAGGAAGCTAGCTTTGGAAGGCACCTGGAAACATTTCAGTCTGAGCTGCATAGTAAAGGAAAAAAAGGACTCTAAGAGGCAGAAGTAAGGATGAAACATATTCTAGACATGGGAGACATCCAGTGTGAAGATGCAGAGATAAGAGTCTTATGTGTAATATATATCCAGTTTAGCTGGATCACAGAAAGCAGGAGAGGAATAATGAGGTGAGAAATTTTCCAATGGGGTAGGAAGAGTCTGAAACCAGACCCTTTGTACCCGTGGGACCTCAGACAAATCATTTAACCTTTATTTGCTTAGAAAAAAAAAAGGCAGCTTCTGGAGTTTGTTGAAAGGTAAATCACATGGTCAGATCTACGCTTAATGAAAATGACTGGTAAAAGTGTAGAATGGACTTATTAAAGAGATTTAAGGCGATGAGATCAATTAGGAGGCCGTTGTGACAGTCTAGGGGAGGGGTGATGAGGGCTCAAACTAATGTGGTACCTGTGTGAGGAGAGAGAGGGGGTTAGATATGAGAAATGTTATGAAAGCAAAAACAACAAAATCAGGTAACTAATTAGACATGTGAGGTAAAGGGAGAAAGAAGAGTCCAGGATAATTCTGAGATTATGAACCTGAGACCCTGGAAGGATGATGGTGGTAACCTTTGACAGAAATTGGGAAGTTAGGAAGAGGGAGAAAGATGAGTTTAGTTTTAGACACACTGAATTTAAGATATTTCTAGGATATAAAGTTTGAAATGTTATATAGACAGTTACAAAGAGAGTGCCAACAGAGAAGAGAAGACTTGCTTTGGAGAATAGCATTAGGGGATGTGATACAAATGATGAACCAGCCAAGGAGACAGACATTTAGCAATCACACATACAGGGAAAAAAAACTCAGAAGGACCAAGTTTTTGAGAGGTTATGTGACTTGTCTAGCTTTTAATTGTCTGAAGCAAGATTTCAAACCAGATCTCTTTTGCCTCCTTATGTGTTTAGGATCTGATTAGATCATACAATACTCATAATCAAGAGTCATACTTCATTTCATTTATGCCCTGATAATGCCTAACAAGGTATTCTGGACATAATGAGCACATTACTTTGACAAGTAATGGAAATGAAGAACAAAACAATCTAAGGCTGAGTGAGAATGATCTATCTTCCTTTTTTCGTTTTGAAAAGAACTCCTACAAGATGAGGAAGCTTTAAGGTAATGATTCACTTCTCACTCCTACTTCTTCCTCAAAAAAGGATATGATATTGTCCTGTAAAACATTTAAAATCCCTTAGCTTGTATTAGGGCAATGACCAAAAGAGTCTGTGACATGTAATTGTAAAATTTTCTTCAGAAAACCAAATCGTTAGAATAATCCAATCGAGACATTTGCTTTTCTGGAATCCATATTCCAGTGATTAGCAGTATAGTTGTGATAATTCTAATTGTCATTTTTGTGTTTCTGTCAAAACCATAGCTTCCCAAGACTCGTTTTTAACCCAGGTTTAGGAGAGAGGAGATGAGAATTCAGGTTTTCAGTGGACTTGTCCTAGAATGAGAGACACATGAAGAAGGCTTTTGATGGAGAGAAGCTACTTCTTCAGATGAGGCAGGGGCTCTGGACAGAGGCACAACACAGATTTCAGGCCACCCAAGGATAAATGAGCGCAGCCCTTTCCTTTCAAGAGAATAGAATACTTTAGTTTTTTTTTTCTTCAGAGAAGAGACCTTTCCAAGACCTTGTGGCATGTTCTCCCTCCCCAAGTATATCTATTCTTAGAGTATTGAAAGTCCTATATAGCCCCAGGATGAGCAGTGGACTTGGAACACAACCACTTCTACTCCCAATTATATTTGCCTCAAGTATTAGAATTCCTAAGCAACACTAAAGTAGCCCCTGGGGATTACTGCAGGACAACTAACACTAAAATAAAATAAAACTTGACAGAAAATATAATCAATGAATCTGGGAGTCTATGAAATATCATGAAATAGTGCAGAGTAGAAATACCATATTTGGAGCCAGAAGTCCTAGATTTGAATTCTATCTCTTCTACTCACTACCTGTGTGGACATGTACAGGTTTTTTTTTTTAACCTCCCTGTGGTCATCTATAAAATTAAGATATTGGATTAAAGGGTCTCTAATGTTCCATCTGGTTCTAAATGCTATGATTACATGAAGCAGAGAAAGGGCAAGGAAGTAGTAGAAGAGAAGACCTGGCCTGGGCTAAGGCAGGAAATGTAGGGGGAACTACCTCTTCCTATGCTGGAGGTCATGGCTTTATTCCTTCAACCAAAATACCTCGTGGTATCAAGAAAACAGCCCAAACCATCTTAATTTCAGTCTGGAGTTCCAGAAACTCTTCTTTTCTGGGTTATCTCCTCCATACTCTTCCTTGTTCCCAACTTGCCTATTATTTTAAGGAAAGCCATCCTTCTCCCAGACCCACAGACAGGTTCATAGCTTTGGTGTTATCTTTGATTCACCCCCACATAACCAATCTGTTTTCAAATTTTGTCATATCTTCCTTTATAGAATCTCTTCTCTAATATCTCCTCCTTCATACTAGTTTCCTAATTCCATTATCTCTTGCATAGACTATTGAGATAACCTTCTAATTGTTCTTCCTCATTTTCCCTCACTCCAATTTCCTCTCTTTATCTGCTAAAGTGATTTTCCTAAAGCACAGGTTGCTTTTCTGCTCAATGATTTTCAGCAGTTCCCATGTAGTGATGAGAGGGTGGTGTCCTCTGTGGCTCACAGAGAGAGAAGAATAGATACTCTAGAATCTCTTCTCTACCCTTCTTCAAAGGAGACTGACTTCTATAAGGAGTGAAGTCAGAAGTTGACCACTCTGCTCTCTTTAGAGAGGGAGTACTGGTCTAGATGTATATCTATTTGCTCTCTTAGTGTTAGACCAGGAGATATAATTTAAGGTTCTACTAAATTCCTGATCACTACTTCTTGATGGGGAATGAGAGTCCTAAGTTTTGTATCCAAGGCTTGACTCCCTCCTCACAAAGTACCAGTTCCATGATGAACACAAATAACGTAATATCAAATAAACTAATTTATCCAAGCTGGTAGCAAAGCAGAAAATAGTGAAAATACTTACATGGAAAAATGTATTAGACAACACAGAGTGAACAAGCTCTCTCTTTGAGAGCAAGAAAACCGAGAGAGAGAGAGAGAGAGAGAGAGAGAAAGAGAGAGAGAGAGAGAGAGAAAGAGAAAGAGAGAGAGAAAGAAAAAGAGAGAGAGAAAGAGAGAGAAAGAGAAAGAGAGAGAGTGCTTGATGATCTTTAAAGGGAAATTCCCTAAAGAGTCTATATAACAAGATGAAAGAGACTTGCTAGCTTCTCTTATATAAACTTCTTCTCAGTCTTTTTCTCCTTTCATTGACATGAAAAAGACATCATATATTTCTCACTTAAAGCTGGAACCCAGAAGAACTCAAGAGACTGAAAAGCCCAAATCTCTCTTCTTTTCTGATATTATTAACTCCTTCTTCACTTCAGTAGGAAGAGAGTTCCATAACAACAGACTATTATTTTGAGAACCAAATACAAAATACTCTATTTGGCTTTTAAAGCCCCTCCAAACTTGTCCCTTCCTACCATTCTACTTTCTTTATATGCCACTGACCCTTTACACTCTACAGTTCAGCTCTGCTAGCCTATTATTTATGGTTCCTTTATTATAACACTGTATCTCCTGATTCTGTGGTTTCTCACTGGTTGTCCTCTAGGCTCTTCTTTCTCGCCTCTGCCTCTTGGCTTCCCTGGCTTTCTTAGAAACTCAGTTCTTGTCCCATATTGCTTTCCATTTTACACTGCTTATATCTTGTTATGGCCATAGTTTATTTGCATGTTGTCTCCCACATTACACTGTTAGCTTCTTAAGGATGGGAACTGTTTTGGTTTCTTTATCAATTGTAAGCATTTAATAAATGCTTCTTGGCTGTTTGACTGATGGCTTATTCTGACATCTTAATTATCTGAGCCCAATGCTCTGCAGTGTTTAGAATTGACTCTCTATACTGGGTACAAGCCAGAATACAATATCCCATGCATTTCCCCCCTATTTTTCCTTTTATTTAGCCATTTGTAGCCAAAGTGGATTTTGAATCATTTTATTAATTCTAGGGAAAGAGGTAAAATAGCTAATGTACTTGTAATGCTCCAAACATACAGAGTGTGATATAGTCACAGAAAAAGGAATCCTGAGGATTTTATTTCAAAATCTCTTAAAGAAAAAAACTCCCAGCTTTTTGAAGCCTAGGTCAACGTGTTGGTTCTCATGGTCTTTGTCATATTTCCCTGGGAACCAAGAACTTCTCTGTTGGCTTCCTGCCTACTCTCAAAACCACAATTATCATTCTTCCTCTTTAAATATTTTTTACTGGGTCAGATTGCTTTACCACTAAACTTCCAAGTGATAATTGATTGCGACCTTTTTCCAATGAGGAAGGCATAATGGAATCATATGTAGAACCCATGTCAGGCATTAAACAGTCAATCCACAAACTGATTAAGTACTTGCGGTGTGCCAAGCACTGTGCTGGGTTCTAGAGATACAAAGACAAAAATTTTTAATTGTATATGTCCTCAGGGACCTTACATTTTATTGGTGTAAACAACACACACACATACATATGAAAATGTTTATAAAGACAATACAACAAAAAGGTAATTTGTGTCTAGATACAAGGCACTAGCATCTGGGAGGATCTAGATAGGCTTCATCAGGAAATAGGTGTTGCTTGAGTCAAATTTTAATGGAAGCTACAATTGTAAATGCCAGTCAGTCAATTTTTATTAAACATCTACTGGGGCCAGACACCGGGCTAGGCATTGGGAATACAAAAAGAGGCAAAAGAAAACAAGCAAACAAATCTCTATAAAGTAACTTAAATATAGGAAGAGAAGAGATGATAACAAAAGGAAGGCAGTGAAATTAAGAGGGCTTGGGGAAAGCTTCCTATAGAAAGTAGGATTTTAGTTGGGATTTAATGGAAAACAGGGAGATCAGTGGGTGGAGTTGATGAGGAAAAGTTTTCCAGGGTTGAGAGACATCCAGAGAAAATGCCTAGAGCTGAGAGCCAGAGTTCAGGTAATCATCACACTTATCATAAAGCATTAAGAAGGGTCATTTTATTCCTGAAGGTCTAGAAGGAAAGAGTCTATTAGAAAATTTTTGCTTGGATAAGATACTCCAAGAGGGAACAGGCTTATTCTTATCAATAGGCAAAAGTAGGTTGGCTCCATGTCCTATAAGAAGCTACAGGCTCTTTTATTCCATCATGTCACAACTTGGGATTGGGTTCCCACACACTCCTTGTGACCAATTGCTGTCTATCTTTTTTTCCAGGGAGTCACCCTAAGAGACAAAATCAGGCTGACATTTATGTCAATAATCTGATGAGATTTCAGGGTCCTCTACCTCAAATAAAACCCTCACCTGCTGGTTGGCACCTATATATACATTTTAACAAGAGAGTAAACCTTTACTTCTACAGTTTAGAGATATAAGTAGAATACTTTGTGAGATAGTGAGTCATATTCTATCAAAGGTGTATTTAAGAAAAGGTTAGGTTTCTAATTAATTATATTGAAAAGAGTCAGACTTCTAATTCCAAGATGTTACGTAGGATTCTTCAATTGCTTTGATAGGTTATAACCTCCTTAAAGGCAGAGACTATGCCTAATACATCTTTATATCTGCTCCAGCACTTAGCAAAGTGTCTTGTGAGCAGGAATATTCAAATATAATTTATGAGGGAGGTGACACTTAAATAGGAAAGAACTTCAGTCTTAAAGTCAAACCATAAACAACTGAAGACAAGTTTAGGTGAGGAAGATCTTTAAGTGAGCTCAGGAGAGTTTTGCCCAAGGATGTCAGGGGGAAAAAAAAAAACCTCTAGGAGTGAACAGGGCAAACTTAGGAAATTTAACTATATTTCTGCATAGATTTATGTCTGAATGAGTCAGATTAAACAGAAGTTGGCAACTAAGATATTCTTATCATGCAACCGGAAAAGTAGTCAGTTTCATTTCCTCTGATTTATCAAGATAAAAAGAAACACAGGATAACAATATCATATATTTATAATGATACATACTACTTAGTCCTATTCTCCCCTCACTCTCTCTCTGTAGATATGAAGAAAGTAAAGCCCAGAAAGAAGTGACTTGCCGGAAGAAATTTACTAATTGGTGACAATAGGATTCAAACTCAGGTCTTTGGACTCCAAATCCATTCCCAAATAAAAAATATTTTTTATTTTTTGGCAAGGGATTAAAATGGAAGTTGGGCCTGTACTTGTGATTTATTGTTATAAGTAATTTCTTGTGTGGAAACTCTCTTTACCAATACGAATAAAAAATTAATCCATAATTTCTAGTCTTAGAGAGTTGCCTGGAAAAACCGAGAAGTTAAACAACTTCCCTAGGGTCATGGGCATGTGTCAGAGGATACTAGAATTGAGGAATTTTAAAGCTGAAAGAAAGATTATTTCATCCAACCCCATGATTTTAGAGATGAGGAAACTAACTTGTAGAAAATCACCCAAATCTCTGCTTTTTGTGTAGTTTAGTGCTCTTTGCCCTCTAACAACTCATTTGATCCTAATAACAACTCTTTGAGATCAGATTTATAATTCCTAGTTTATAGGTAAGCAAATTCAAAATTGGAGAGTGTAAATGACTAGGCAAACTCATTTCTTATAATTTCAGAGTTGGAAGGGAAGCAGAGGTCATCTGGTTCCAGGAATGAGAACCCATGTCTCTCATGAATAGTCTAAAATTCTTGTCTTGATCAAATTTTGACTTATTACTGAATACTCCCATCCCCCTATCCTAGATTCTTATAGCACAATTTTAGAACTACAGGATCATCCCTTAAAGACATTGGTTGAAAGGATGGTAAAACTTTCTGTAGCATGAAGGTAGTTAAGTTGATCTAATTCAACAAGAGACCATACACAGACAAAAAATAACCATACATACACACAGAATAGTCAGGAACATTACAACTGACTGTTTTATTGAGAAGCATTTAGTGGTTTTATTTCCCTGGAAACTTACTCTATGATAGGGGTTCTTAACTTAGTGTTCCTGAATATTTTTTATCTGTTTTGTTTTGTTTTGTTTTGTTTTGTTTTTAAACCCTTAACTTCTATGCATTGGCTCCTTGATGGAAGAATGGTAAGGGTGGGCAATGGGGTGACTTGCCCAGGGTCACACAACTGGGAAGCGTCTGAGGCTGGATTTGAACCTAGGACATCCCATCTCTAGGTCTGACTCTCAAGTCACTGAGCTACCCAGCTGCCCCCTTCCTGAATATTTTTTAAATTTAAATTTAACCGTATTTTATAAATTATATTTTTCCATTTATGTTAACTGCTTTCCTTTGTAATTTTAAGTATTTTATTTTATGTATTTGAAAAACATTTTTCTGAGAAAAGGCCTAAAGGCTTTCCTAGACTGTCAAAGGGAGCTATAACATGAAAAACCAGGTTAAGTATTTCTAATACAATATTAAACCATATTGGTGATAATGGGCATCCTTGTTTTACTTGTGATCTTATAGGGAATATTTCTAACATTCCCATTACAGATACTGTTTGCTGATGGGTTTAATATATTTCTTATTCTGAGGAAAAATTGATTTATACCTATGCTTTTAAAAAGTGTTTTTTTTAAATTTAAACATTTATTAATATTCATTTTTAACATGGTTACATGATTCATGCTCCTACTTTCCCCTTCACCCCCCGCACTACCCCCACCCATGGCCGATGCATATTTCCACTGGTTTTGTCATGTGTCCTTGATCAAGACCTATTTCCAAATTGTTGATAGTTGCATTGGTGTGGTAGTTTCGAGTCCACATCCTCAATCATGTCCACCCCGACCCATGCGTTCAAGCAGTTGTTTTTCTTATATGTTTCCTCTCCTGCAGTCCTTCCTCTCAATGTGGGTAGCATTCTTTACCATAAATCCCTCAAAATTGTCCTGGGTCATTGTATTGCTGCTGGTACAGAGGTCCATTACATTCGATTTTACCATATTATATCAGTCTCTGTGTACAATGTTCTTCTGGCTCTGCTCCTTTCGCTCTGCATCAGTTCCCGGAGGTCTCTCCAGTTCACCTGGAACTCCTCCAGTTTATTATTCCTTTTAGCACAATAGTATTCCATCACCAGCATATACCACAGTTTGTTCAGCCATTCCCCAATTGAAGGACATACCCTCCTTTTCCAGTTTAAAAAGTGTTTTTAATAAGAATGAGTTTTGTGATTTGTAAAAAACTTTTTTCTGCATCTAGTGAAATAATAATATGATTTTTGTTACTTTTTTGGTTCATGTAATCAATCATGTTAATACTTTTCCTTTTATTAAACCATCTCTGCATACTGTTAAAAGCCTATTAGATCATAATGTAAAGAACTTATAAATAGAAATAAGTAAGACATAGTTTTATATATACATATATCTTTTTTTAATTTAAACATTTATTAATATTCATTTTTAACATGGTTACATGATTCATGATCCTACTTTCCCCTTCACCCCCCGCACTACCCCCACCCATGGCCGATGCACATTTCCACTGGTTTTGTCATGTGTCCTTGATCAAGACCTATTTCCAAATTGTTGGTAGTTGCATTGGTGTGGTAGTTTCGAGTCCACATCCTCAATCATGTCCACCCCGGCCCATGCGTTCAAGAAGTTGTTTACATATATCTTTTTTAAATAAATGTTTTTTTCTCTTATAGGGGAAGGGAATGGAGAAGAGAAGTAAGTGGGTATTTTAATGTAACAAACAAAAAAATTAAATTAAAAATATCAGGTTAAGAACCCCCACTCTTTGACTTCTATCTTTAATTGCTGTCTCATGTAACTGAGAAAGAGTTTTCACTTCCTCTGAATTCTAAGTAACAGTTACTATTTAAGTTAAAACTTTATCCACAAAATATTTAACTCCTTGTATATTTGAGTAATTAGACCCCTGTCAGTTTTTTGTTATAAAGATTTTTTCCCAATTTGTTGTTTCCCTTCTGATTTTGACTACATTGTTTTTGTTTGTACAAAAGCTTTTTAGTTTAATATAATCAAAACCATTTAATTTACATTTTGTAATTTTCTCTAACTCTTGCTTGGTTTTAAAATCTTTCCTTTCCCAGAGATCTGACAAGTATACTATTCTGTGTTCACTTAACTTATTTATAGTTTCCCTCTTTATATTCAAGTCATTCATGCCAAATGAATATTTCTAAAGTACAGATGTGTCCATATGCTCAAGAAGCTTTCTAGATCTGTAATAATAGCAGAACATATTTTGTATAAGATGACAAATCAAATTTCTAAGATAGTCAGTGTTGAACTTTTTTCTGCCCAAAGTATTAAAACCAGGCAAGGAATTTAACATTTAAATATAGCTCTAAGGTAAAGATCTTCTGTTCATTTAAAAGTACTCAAAATATTAGGAAAAAACTTTCTCAGGGCTCACTTCCCAACTCATAGTTGAATTGAGGTTAATTAGGGGAAATTAAATTACAGAATTGTAAAATATGTTTTTCCAGTAAATGAAACTAAGTTAACAAAATATTCCATACTAAAGGTTCTAAAAGAACCTGCTTCCCTGTGTTAAGAAAACGTAAGTGTTTTGTGTTTTACCAAACTGCTCTCCTGACTTTTGTCCAAACTCCTACCTCCCCCAAATTTTAACCCTTCACCAGCTGCCTGGTCCATAGTAGGCCCTTAATAATTTTGGTTATTTAATTGAATTTTTATTATTATAAGCATCATCATCATCATCATCATCATCAGAGCGGAGAAGGTTCCTAGTTCAACTTATACCAAAATGCATAGGGAGATATTGAACTCTTTCCAACACACTCTACACATTGTCATACAACCTTTGCCTGAAGAACTTTAGTAAGAGGAACCCATTACTTTTGAGTCAACTCCTGTGCAAATTATCACCAATTCTGAATTACTGAGGTCTAAATTAATAGATCATAGATCTAAAAGGCATCTCAAAAGCTATTAGTCCAATCTCTTTATTTTACAGAAGAGGCAATTGAGACCAAGGGAAGGTATGAAACTTATCAGATGTCAGAAATATAGGAAGCATAAGATTTCAACCCTAACTCTCCACCTACACAACCAGAGTTCTTTCCATTGTATCAAACTGTCTCCATGAGATTTTACTCCTGTGTAAAACAACTTGAGGCCTAAACCTTATTTTGGCTGTTGTTTTCTTTAGGAGTGGGAAAATTCAGCTTTTGTGGAATTTTATTACTTTTAAATTATGTGAAAGTTTGCTAACACTTTTTTTTAAACCATTACCTTCTGTTTTACCATCAATTCTAAATCAGAAGAGTGGCAAAGTTTAGGCAGTCAGGGTTAAATGACTTGCCCAGGGTCACACAGCTAGGAAGGAAGTATCTAGGGATAGATTTAAATCCAGGTCCTCCCAATTCCCAGCCTGATGCTCTGTCCACAATGCTACCTAGCTGCTCCTTATTAACAGTTTTGAAAAGATCTGTTTGACTCCTAATTACTTACAAGATTGTATGATTTAGAGCTAGAAATGAAAAGTAGGAGGGGGATTCATTCTTTTGCTTGTTTTCAGATCAGTTTATTTATGACCTCAAAACTTTAAGGAATCAGCTTTGTTATTTTTGATAAAATCTGAAAATTTACAGGAAATACAGATGGTTCTTATTTTTTTGCAAAATTTCTATCCCATGCAATGTTCCTACAGAGAAACCACTAATCATTCCCTTTAGCAAAAGAAATCTAGTTTTTCTTTGTTTTCTTCCTTCAAATACACTTTGATTGTCTGTTAGAATAATTCTGAAAGGTGTCATCTGTTTCCCATCTAATGAATTGACTGACATTGAGTGGAAACAGCATCTTCTGTGGGATCAGATTACACAAAAGCACAAAAGCCCACAGCAAAACTTTCAGCAAAGTTACATTTTTTTCCGTCCCTGCCATTCAATAGTTTTCATGGGATCACAGAATCTTGGAAATCATTTATCCCAAACCTTTCCATGTTAATTCTCTCACCACATACCTGACCAAGTCATCCTGTCTCTGCTTTAAGATTTCCAGTGACAAGAAACATAACTTCCCCAAGCTATCTGTTTCCTTCTTGAACATCACTGGTTCTTGGGTATTTTTCTGTAGGCTGAGCCCAGATCTGACTCCCTTTCAGTCCTAGTTCTGCTCTCTGGAGCTACACAGACTAAATCTGAATCCCTTTTACTTAGCATTTTTTCCAATTTTTGAGGTCAGCTATCATGGCTCTACTGACTCTTCTCTTAGATGAGAAACTGTAGCTAAAGTACTTTACAAACATTAAAATGTCATATGAATGTCAGCAGTCATTATTAGCCTTCAGGTTAAATATCCTAAGTTTTTTCAATGTTTTATGTGTGATATATTGTTTGCCCTGCAGAGTTGTTCCAGCTTATCAAGTACCCTTCCAAACTGAAGTACTCAAAACTGAGCATACTATACATCTGACCCAATTAGTTACAAGTACAATAAGAATGTTGCCTCCCTTGGACTGGGAATTTCCCCTTTTATTCCCTTCTATGACCCTAAGTTTCCTCAACTGTAAAATGAAAAGGAAATGGAAAGGCATTTATTAAGTACCTTAAATTTTAAAAGTAAATACATAGCATATAGTAGATATTTAACAAATACCTTACTAGCTGTATGAACCTGGGCAAGTCATTTAACCTATCTTTAAAATGGGCTGAAGGAAATGGCAAACCACTTCAGTATCCTTGCTAACAAAAACCCAAATGGGCTCATGAAGACTGAAAAAAAGCAACTGAAAAATATGCTAAATGCAAGGGACACAA
Organism: Gracilinanus agilis; assembly: GCF_016433145.1. Classification (NCBI taxonomy): domain Eukaryota; kingdom Metazoa; phylum Chordata; class Mammalia; order Didelphimorphia; family Didelphidae; genus Gracilinanus; species Gracilinanus agilis. The sequence continues at coordinate 182,414,171 of NC_058132.1, read as the reverse complement.
ATAGAAAAGGGAAACAATTCTTATTCACATTCTAATAAGTTAAGACAACACATATGGGAAGGTATCAGTGAAAAGGTTCAATTATCCTATGGGGGCGGCAGAAGGGCAAATGACAAAGACTGTGAATCCTTCAGGTATAAAGGCTAGTCAGATGGAAGTTCTGAGGGCTCAGAGGGTATAGCTGCACAACAAACGGTACAGCCCGATGGACCTTAGGAAGGGTAGAGAGTAAGGTCCAATGGTTTGTTATACTGGAAGGATTTTATTTGATGATATCCCATCAATGCAAGTAGCATGTGCTCCCAAGTCCTTAGCTAAAAACTGTTGGTTAAATCTAGCTCTTTCTGTGTTCCAACGTGGGGTACAATGGAATCAACAATGAACTTGGAGGCAGAAGACTCAAGGGTGAGTCAGAATTCAGGCACTTATGTGACACAAAGTCTAACATTTCTCTTCCTATGAGAATTAATTACTTCATTTGTAAAATGGTCATCATCATAATGTTAGCTACTCTCTACCTTATAGAATTAGAATGACGTAAACCTTAAAGTGTAACATGGGCAAATTATTATTATTGATTTCTGTACTTGTCTGCAGATCAACTTATGTAAGCCTATAGAATCTCATCATCCAGTTGGTCATAAGATAAGGAAATATTTGATGATAGTGACTTTATAAGAAGTAGCATAGTTTGTGAAAGGTACCATTAGACAGATGACTCATCCACACTGACAAAATTATGGTTCTTTAAATATTGCAGTACTGGAGTATCAATAGTAGCAAAAATATCCATTTTGACCTAAGATTGTTTTAGTGATTTTTGGCTGCTGACTGATTCTGAACTTACAGCTCAATGAAATTTTTCTCATGAATTCATGTTAAGCTAGTTCTCTTCTAGTTTATTCCCATGTAAAATGATTCTTTATTCTAAGTGTAGGATTTTACATCTGTCCATATTACACTTTATTAAGCTTATTGTTCCAGTTTGTTGAGATTTTTATAATGACTAATTCTTTTTATCAATAAATAATTATACCACCCAATTTCATCCACATGTTTGATAAGATTGTCAAGTCATTAATAAAGTGGTGAACATGTAAATTTTAAGATAATCTTGCAATCCTCCAGTAAGAAGGTGACAGATCACTAATCCACACCTTTTTATATTTATTCAATCTAATCATGCTATATAATCTCTTCTACCATATAGCTCATATTTTTCTCTCATGTCTATGAATATTATGACAGATGGTCAAATGTCTTGCTAAGCCCGTTATTTTTATATCTATGGTGTTTTACCAAGAGTCTAGTAAGCCTTTCAAAAAATGGAAATAAGATAAGCTTGACATGGCTTATTACTACACCTAAATTCTCCTAGTAATCACTATTTAAAAAAAAATCCTTACCTTCCATCTTGGAATCAATACTGTGTATTGGTTCCAAGACAGAAGACCAGTAAGGGCTAGACAATGGGGGCTAAATAACTTGCCCAGGGTCACACAGCTAGGAAGTATCTGAGGCCAGGTTTGAACCCACCACCTTCTGTCTCTGGGCCGGGTTCTCAATCCACTGAGCCACCCAGCTGCACCCAATTTTTCTTTTAAATGCCTCAAAATGATGAATTTGATTTCATTTTCTAGTATTTTGCCAGGTATTCATGCCATGCTTCTCTCATGTGTCATTTGTGGAAGTCACTATGACCTTTATGAAAACTGGGATGAAATTTGTCCTCTTGAGGCTCTAAGACCACTTCAACATCAAATCACATTTTAAAATTTCTTGAATGGCAAAACTCTCCAATATGTCATGTTATTAAACATTTTCTTCACTGTATTATTCTCATTATAAAGGTAACCAAGTAATTTTCTTTACTTGTCAATGCTATTTATAAAGCAAAGTAGTCTTATTGCATTGTTGCTGTAGAAACTGCCTCCTAGATGCTATTCTATAACTCACTTGTAATATGCAGTTTTAGAGAATTGCCTGATTTCCTTAATTGAGATATTACTGTATTAAGGTCAGGGCTTCAGCCTATACAAATAGACCATTTACCCTCTGTGCCATGCATTATCAAACCAATTTAAAAACTAACCATTGACTAAGCTCTTTCCATTACACTCATCTAAATATAGTTAGGGAAAAATGACTATTTGAGGGTGTGTCAATTAATTTTTTCTCAGAAACCCTAAATGCATAAAAATATCCTTCCTCATTTAACACAATAGACAAAGTCACATTTTCCCTCCTCTTTCTATGCCTATCCAACTCCCTTATTGGAGTAATAAAAGTATCCTCTATGAGTACCTACTCAAGTCTTCCTGTAATTCTTTTAAACAGTTTGGTAACTGAATTCGATCAAATTAAAATCCATTCTTTCTCTGTGTAGGAGGTGATCAGGCTCTCCAAAACTAGTAGAGGGAAGGAAATTCAATGGAGATTAACTAGGGGGCAAAGAAGGCTGAGTTCCATAACATAATTATACAGGTTCACTCTAAATATGAGCTCCTTTCCAAAATTCTTAGGAACAGGCTACTTGACAATATTTGGAGTTCATTCTGAATAAACTGGATTCGTAGATATTGCTAGCCTAAGGTGTGTCCCATAAACTTCCTGAATCTTTTAGTAGCTCCAGGGCACAATTTTCAGACTGACATGAATAAAGGTATGATGAATCTGAGGGAGTCATTCATTGTTAGCATATGCTGTAAGCTGTTGAATTCAGATTGACATAAATACAAGTAAAACAGGACCAGCTCACGTAAATCACGTCTGCATTGGGCATATTTGGCCAAGGAAGAAGGTTGAACTTTTCTGACCTTTTGATAATTATATTTTAATTTCTTCTTCTCGCCACTTTTCTTCTGTCTTTATTTACTTCTTTAATTTCTTTTTTTCTCCTCCTCTTCTTCCTTCTTTCTCCTATTTCTGCTTCTTTTATTTTAAGATAGGAAAAGAGTATGACAGAGATGCTAAATGTGATATTTTAAATCAAGTTATGAGAAAAAAATGAGTACATAGATCCATAAACTTTTGAAACGGATTGATTATTACATCCTAGGATCACCAGCATAGTATATGTAGAGGCCCATTAAACAAGAGTCAGTGTGAAGGGTGGACAGACTTTTTACTGATAAGGCAATAACCAGACCAATTCCTCTAATTCTGCCCCATAAATCCTTATCCTGGACTTGTGCCCAGTGTTTCTGTCTTCACCCAGGTCTACTTACTCAAGTCCACTCAAAAGTCCAGGTCCGACCTTATCCTTTGCAAGCTCTCTGATTACAATCCTCCAGGGATTTTGAATTGCAAGGCAGCATATCTTATCTCTTCAATTCACCTATACATCCCTCTGGACAAGAAAAAATGTTATAATCACTAAATTTTTAATAAGATTATATAGAATTACAATTAAAATAATATATTTGCTCTGAAGTGATATAGGGACTTTAGGAGATACTCTTGTCTTTCACCGTGGCAATAATATACTTAGAATATCTTTCACTCCTTTTTTGCTTTTGGTTTCTATCTTTTAGGTTCATGTCATATTCAGCCTCTCATATTAGGCCCTCCCCATAGTACTATGTCCCTTCTCTGAAGTACCCAAACACTTCTAGTTGGTCCAGCTCACTTTATACATTTTACCCATTGGTTTTTATTAGTCATCCTTTGATCTGTATTTTTTATCTACCCCACCTAGTTTATAAGTTCCTTGAGTCTCCTATAGGCCATAAATCAATTATATATTTCTTGCTTTGTGCATCCTTTTCATAACAGCATAATTTAAGTGTTATGAATCTGAATTAATAGGAAGAATTCAATAAGGACTGATTGAGCAAGAAAGTGAGGAACAGGCTGATAAGAACAAAAAGAAGCAGATTGCTTACCATCTCTGGGAGGAAAGAGGAAAGGGATGGAAAGAGACAAATTTGGATTATAATTTCAGAAAACTTTAATTTTTAATTTTTATTTAATTTAATTTTATTTAAACATTTATTAATATTTATTTTTTAGAAAAGTTAACATGGTTACATGATTCATGCTCCTACTTTCCCCTTCACCCCCCGAGCTCCCCACACCCCCCATGGCTGATGCGTATTGCCACTGGTTTTAACATGTGTCATTGATCAAGACCTATTTCCAAATTGTTGATAGTTGCATTGGTGTGGTAGTTTCGAGTCTACATCCCCAATCATGTCCACCCCAACCCATGTGTTCAAGCAGTTGTTTCTCTTCTGTTTCCCCTCCTGTAGTTCTTCCTCTGAATGTGGGTAGCGTTCTTTACCATAAATCCCTCAGAATTGTCCTGGGTCATTGCATTGCTGCTAGTACAGAAGTCCATTACATTCGATTTTACCACAGTGTATTGGTCTCTGTGTACAATGTACTTCTGGCTCTGCTCCTTTCACTCTGCATTAATTCCTGGAGGTCTTTCCAGTTCACCTGGAATTCCTCCAGTTTATTATTCCTTTGAGCACAATAGTATTCCATCACCAGCATATACCACAATTTGTTCAGCTATTCCCCAAATGACGGGCATACCCTCTTTTTCCAGTTTTTTGCCACCACAAAAAGCGCATCTATAAATATTTTCATACAAGTCTGTTTATTTATGATCTCTTTGGGGCACAAACCCAACAATGGTATGGCTGGATCAAAGGGCAGGCATTCTTTTATAGCCCTTTGAGCATAGTTCCAAATTGCCAGCCAGAATGGTTGGCAATGCATTAATGTTCCAGTTTTGCCACATCCCCTCCAGCATTCATTACTCTCCCCTTCTTTCATTTTAGCCAATCTTCTAGGTGTGAGTTGTTTTGATTTGCATTTCTCTAATTATTAGAGATTTAGAACACTTTCTCATGTGCTTATTGATACTTTTGATTTCTTTATCTGAAAATTGCCTATTCATGTCTCTTGCCCATTTTATCAATTGGGGAATGGCTTGATTTTTTATACAATTGGTTTAACTCCTTTGTATATTTGAGTAGAAAACATTTAAAATTATTATAAGTAATTAGGAAAAGAAAATACTTTAAAAAAACTGAAAGAAGTTACCTACATCATAATTTGGTACCAGTCAAGGCTAGCCCTGGTCACCACACAAAGGTGGACTGTTGTTGACTCAGCAAAGGTGTTCTAAGAAGAGCCCAAAGGTAATGGAGCCACAGAAATGGGCAGAGGAGAAGAAACTCAGACTTGACTGCAATACTACTATGGTCCAGAGTCCAGAAGGCTACTGTCAATTAATTACTTCAATGTTTTAGAGAGACAGGGAGGAAATGGGGGAAGTTTTTTCTGATAAGCAAGGACTGGATAAGTTACCTTCATTTCACTCAGGTAGAAATATGAACATGTATTGGAAGAAAAAGATGAAGGATGCTTATTTGCTTTTAAAGTTTCTTTTGACCACTTGCATTTTAACAAAACAGATAAAAAATCCCACAATCCTTCTTCCCTAAAGTATAATCCTCTCAAACTAGTGTCCCCAAAGTCTTAGTGCTGTTTTAAGCTATTGATGTCCAACAGTCTTAGTGCTGTTTTAAACTTTGTAAGATTTTAAAACACCATTGAGACTTTTGGGACATACTGTCTAAGCAGAATAACACAAATGAGTGATTATGTTATTTGTCATTTGTTAAAAGAAAGGCAGAGTATTTTACTATAACAAGATAATGCTAATGTTGTGCATGGTCTTTAGCTTCAATTTTGTGACTCTTGAGTTGTCTTTGTTTTTCTGACTGAAGTTCCCATTCTGCATCATGGCTCATGTCTTTCCATATTTCTCTGAATTCTTCATCCCTTATGGTATAATAATATTTGATTACATTCTCATGCCATAATTTGTTCAACCATTTCCTAGTCATTGGTTACAGAGGTTGTGTCTCTTTTTGCTGTAACAAATATTTTTTCTTTTTTTAAAAGTTTTTCATTTATTAAGAAAATTTTTCCATGGTTACATGATTCATGTTCTTTCCCTTCCCTATTCCCACCCCCTCCCTTAGCCAATGAGCAATTCCACTGGGTTTTACATGTGTCATTGATCAAGACCTATTTCCATATTATTAATATTTGCATTAGTGTGATCATTTAGACTTTAGAGTCTATATGCTCAATCATATCCTCATCGACTCATGTGATCAAGCATGTTTTTCTTCTGTGTTTCTGTTCCCACAATTCTTTCCCTGGATGTGTATAGCATTCTTTCTCATAAGTCCCTCAGAATTGTCCTGGATTGCATTGCTGCTAGTAGAGAAGTCCATTACATTTGATTGTGCCACAGCATATCTATCTCTGTGTATATGGTTATCCTGGTTCTGCTCCTTTCATTCTGCATCAATTCCTGGGGTCGTTCCATTTCACATGGAATTCCTCCAGTTCATTATTCCTTTTAGCACAATAGTATGCCATCACCAGCAGATACTATAATTTGTTTAGCCATTCCCCAATTGAAAGGCATCCCCTCATTTTCCAATTTAACAAATATTCTTTTGATGAATATTTTTCTATGGTTCAGTATTTTCTTCCTATGAATGATCTCCTAAGACTATACCTCTAATAGTGTAAATGCAGCTTCATGGGAAATGAACAATTTGATCTATTTTCATCATGTAACACAATTGTTATTGCAAAGCTAAAAACTATCAAGGATTAGGGTAGTATAATTGTTCCTTATCTAGCGATTGTTCTACAGCAAGATTTTAGGATTTTAATTAAACAATATTATTTTTTGGAGGGAGGAAAGGAGATAGTTAATTCTGTTGTAATATTGTTATAAATAAATGGTAAAAAAGTGATTAAGGGCTTCAGAGATGCCAATAATCTGTATCTTTTTCCTAAAGTGTGAATCTTTTTTTTATTACTACAAAAATCTCTTGTATTTATTTTAGCATTCGTTTAAAAATATTGTTTCAAATTCTCAAAAGTAAAGACCCAAGTTTTGGGGCTAAGAATTCACCATTTAAGAAAAATTGTTGGGAAAACTGGAAACCAGTCTTGCCAAAAAGAGATATAGGCCAATATCTGGCCCCATTTACCAAGATAAGATAAAAAGGGATACAGGACCTATTTATCTTGAGCAAATTAGGAGAAAAAGGAATGTGTTATCTATCAGATTTGTGGATAGGAGAAGAATTTATGAATAAGAGGTAGAAAGCATTGTAAGATGTGAAATGGATAATCTTGAATACATTAAATTTAAAGAGGGTTTGTACAAATAAAGTTAATATAGCCAAAATTAGAAGGGAAGCAGTAAGTAGGAGAAAACATTTTATAGATTGTTTCTCAGAGGTATCATATCTAGATATATAAAGAGAATTTGGATCTTTTGTCAAACATGATTTCATGTAAATAATTGATATCATATCACTTGTCTTCTCAATGGGTAGAAAAGGAGTAGGAGGAAGGGAGAAAATTTAAAATTCTGTATTTAAAATGAATGTTAAAATAAATAAATAAAAGATTCATCAATTTGGATTTGATATCATCTGGTACACATATGTTTAGTGTGCTAAAGTATTATTTGGTATTTTATCTGAGCATATTGTTATTACTTCACTTTCTGTTACCTTTTTATTTTCTTTTTCTCCCCTCCTCCCAGAATACGTCAATTCAATTTTTAATAAAAAATTTCTGACATTTTGCAATGCTTGTTCTCTCTTTCCCTCCTACCCCTCCCCGAGAAAGCAGATAATATTATATAGGTTGTACAAATGTTATCATACAAGTCATATTTCCATTTTCATCATATTGTGATATGACACATGTTGTGAACATTAGAGAAATATTCATGGAGGAAATAAATTGAAGAATGATAGACTTCAATCTGCATTCAGACTCTGTCAGTTCCTTCTACGGCAGTGGAGAGCCTTTTTTATCAAGTCCCTTGGAGATGTCCTGGATCCTTGCCTTGTTGATAATAATTAAGTCACTCATAGTTGATCATCATACACTATTGTTACTGTGTACAATGTTCTCCTGGTTCTGCTCATTTCTTGTAAGTCTTTCCAGGTTGTTTGTGTGTGTGTGTGTGTGTGTGTGTGTGTGTGTGTGTGTGTGTGTGTGATGATCTTGTTTGTCATTTCCTTTATCTTTTATCTCTCTGGGATACAGGACTGGTAGTGGTGTTGCTAGGTCAAAGAGTATTATACCTTTTTAAAAGATGCTATTTCCCTGCTTATCCTCTTTAATTAGGTATATTTTGCTTTTGCTTTGTCTGAGATCATGATTGCTACTCCTGCCTTTTTAACTATAGGTGTGCTGCAGTCCCTAATTTTAACTCTGTGGGATAACTAAATGTATTTCTTGTAAACAACATGTTGGTGGATTCTGGCTTCTAAACTATTCTACTATCTACTACTATCCAATTCACTTTCATAGTTGTGATTATTAACTATGTATTTCCCACCATTCTATTTTATTCTCTCTACATTTATTTTTACCTTGTTCTTCAAAGGTCTGCCTTCCCTTCCATCACCCCCATTCCTTTTTTCCCTCCTTATTCTCTTCTTTTTCTACTTTCTATTGGATAAGAACACTTTCTATATGCAACTGAGTGTGTAAATGTATTTTTCTCTCCTTGAACTAATTCCAATGAGAGTGAAGTTCAAGTAGTTCCTGTCCCTCTTCACCATTTTACTCTTCTCTATAAACCTCTTTTTTGTACACCTCTTTATGGGAGGCAATTTTCCCCATTTTTCCCTCCATTCTCCCTTCTTCTAACATATTCCTCTTTCTTATCCATCTATTTCTTTTAAGATTATCCCAACATAATCAACTCATTCACATGTTGTCTATGTAGATGCCTTCTAATTGCTCTAATAATGATAACATTCTTAGGAATTGTCGTTCAGTCATTTCAGTTATATTTGACTCTTTGTGACTCCATTTGGAGTTTTTTTTTTTTTTGACAAAGATACTTTAGTGTTTTACCATTTCTTTCTTCAGGTTGTTTTATTGATGGGGAAACTGAGGCAAAGAGGGTTAAGTGACAGGATCACACAGTCAGTAAATATTTGAGATCAGATTTGAACCCAGGTCTTCCTGACTCCAGACCCAATGTTTTAGCCTCGTATTTTGTCCATTGTACCACTTAGCTGCCCTCTTTGGCGTTACATCATCTTACCATACATGTTTAGAGAATGTAGACATTTTAACCTTACTGATTCCTTTATGATTTCTCTTTTATTTCTTTTGAGACTTTTATTTGAAAGTCAATTTTTTAAATATAGCTCTGGTCTTTTTCATCAAGAATATTTGCTGAATAAATTATTCTTGATTCTAATCCTCACTTCTTCATCCTCTGAAATATATTCTAAACTGCTAAACCTTGAGTGACTTTGACAGTGGCTCCATAATATTTGAATGGTTTCTTTATGGATGCTTGTAATATTTTCTCCTTGACTCTGGCAGCTCTGGAATTTGGCTCTATTATACTTTAGTGTCTTTGGTCTGAAATCTCTTTCAGGAAGTGATAGGTGGATTTTTTTCAATTTCTATTTTGTCCTCTGGCTCCAGGATATCAGGACACTTTTCCTTTATAGCATCTTGAAATATAATGTCAATCTTCTTTCTTTGATCATGGTTTTCAGGTAGTCTAATAATTTAAAAATGAACTTTCATCAATCTACTTTACATGTCACTTTTTCCTGATATTTTATAATTTTTTCTATTAAAAAAGGTTTTGACTTTTTTGTTCCTTGACGTCTCATGGAGTTATTAACTTCACTTATCTATTTTTTAAGGATTTCTTTTCTCCAGTGATCTTTTATACCTTCCCCTCATATCCCATTTTTTCTAGTTCTACTTTATAAGAATGTATTTTCATCAGTGAAGTTTTGTTCTTCTTTTACCATTTGGCAATTCTGTTTTCCAAGGTTATTATCATACCAATTTTAACAAACTACTAACATTTTTCATAATTTTCTTGCATCACTTTTATTTATTTTACCAAATTTTCCTCTGCCACTATTATTTGATTTTGAAAACTTTTTTTTAAGTTTTTCCCAGAATTCTCCTTTGGCTTGTGTCCTATATTTTTACTTTAAGATTTTGCTTATGGCTTGACGTAATTGTCTTCTCCTGAGTTTGCTAATTTTTTCTAGCCTATTTCTTGACTTTGAATTTTATGCCAAAATTGGGCTCTGTTCCTGGCATAGGGAGGTGGGGTAGGGTGGGGTGAGGGTCGAAGTATGCTATCCCAAACTTCATGGTTTTTTCAATTTACTGTTTTTAGAGATAGTTCTGTATGTTTATAAATTTTCTGTGATTCTCATGTGGTATGGTCTAGCTGGGCCACTGTACTCTTGATCTGCTCTCTGGTCTTAGTCCTTTATAATTGCAAGCAATACTGTTCCTCTACTGCCTTGCAGCCAAAAATCATTCCTTTCTGCCCTGAAACTGTGACTTGAAAGTGAATATAGACAATGAAGTTTACAAAAAGTTCTTGGGTCTGTGACCAGTGCTAGCACAGGCATTCCCTGTAATCCCTTTCTGAACCATAATATTATTTCCTTGCTCCCAAAGCTTGCAGCTGCTCCTGTTAGTGCCACCACGTTCCATAATGTTGCTGTCACATATGCCCCAAGTATACACCAGTGTCACAGACCTCTCTTTTTGGTCTCCTGAATTGTTTTAATGGGGAAAATGTTTCACTTCAATCTTTTGTTTGGCTCTGCTTCTCCAAAATTCGATCTGAGTTATTTTTTTTAAGTTGTTTAGAGGGAAATATTGGGAGAGCTTGGATATTGTGTTTTCTCTAATCTGACATCTTGGCTCTGCCCCCTGGAAGTAGCATGAATCATTTCAGTAATGCCCATTGAAGATGAGATTTCCTGACTCTGTGTTTAGAAGCAAGACATATTCAGTCCTTCATTGCACCCAGCCTTCATCCTTTGGATGGCCCAGAATTCTGGTGATAACTTACACCTTAGAAATCCACTAGATTCAAGGTACACAATGTAATTTTCTTTACAAAAAAACAAATTTAAGTCCAAAATATCCCATGATAAATATTTTTAGCATTACTGATAGCACCAAGAATCTTTTAGTACTAGTTATTCTATAAGTAAGTGTGCTAAAGCTTCCAGATTGGAGAAAGGATTAATCTAAGATAAGAGATTCATTCAATTCTTCTAGAAATTGAATATGAATTGAGGTGTATTTAATTGGAGTCCAAGTCTTATAGACTCACAAACTATTGGAGCTTGAAAAAACCTTAGGTGTCCTCTTATTGACAAGTCAACAAGCATTTATTTATTAAGTATCTAGTTATATGCCAAGGACTATGTTAAACACAGGGAAAGGCAAAAAATAATCTTTTCCCTGTAAAAGTCCATAATCTAATTGTAGCGGTAACAAGTATATACAAACAAAATATAAAAAGAATAAATTGGAAATAATCTTGGATGGAAGATACTAGCATTAAGGGGAATTAGAAAGGCTTCCTGAAGAAGGTCAAATTTTAGCTGAAACTTGAAGGAAGCCAGGGAACCTGGGAGGCAGACCATCCTATGGCATAATATCATGATATCATAACAGTATCAGGTAGTAGTAGAAGAGAGGAAGAGAGATAAGGGTAAGGGAGACCAATGAGAGTCAGAGAAGCATGACATTACCACTAGATGGAATAATAGATGCCATTTTCATAGGTGATTAAATTGAGGCTAAAAGAAATGAAATGACATACTAAAAATTACTAACAGAGCCAAAAAAAGAATCCAAGTTTCTTGGCTCACAATCTAGTACTCTTTTCAGAATGCCATACTGGTCTTTCAGGTGGAAGGCATTGCAATAGTCCCTGAGTGAATTGATGAAGGCTTATACTAATGTGGCAGCATTGGGAAAGGAAAGAAGATGATAATTATAGAAAGTGGTAGGGAAGAAGGCTAGTCAGTACGTGGTGACTAACTATAGAGGTGGGGAGATACAAAAAGAGAGGGACAGAGTGTTTTGCAGCTTTTCATTTCCTCAGTGTCTAGTATTTTGCATACAATGAGTGGTTAATAAATATTGAATTTAGGGGGCAGCTGAGTAGCTCAATGGTTTGAGAGCCATGCCTAGAGACGGGAGGTCCTAGGTTCAAATCTGGCCTCAGACACTTCCCAGCTGTGTGACCCTGGACAAGTCACTTGACCCCCATTGCCTAGCCCTTACCACTCTTCTGCCTTGGAGCCAATACACAATATTGACTCCAAGACGGAAGGTAAGGGTTTAAAAAAATAAAAATAAATATTGAATTTAATTTATTGGGAGATCAGTAGGTTGAAGTCACTTGTGAATCTGTGAATCTCTAGCACAGTGGAAAAATGCTAGATTTAGAAATAGTTCAAATCCTAAGTCTGCGACCTTCTACTTATATGACCTTGGGCAAAGTTACTTTCTATGGCTTCTGATTCCTCATTTCTAAAATGAGAAGTTTGGATTAGTTGATCACTAAGGCCCCTTCTAACTCAAAATCTATAACCTTGTTATGTTTCTACCTTGAAGATTTCCTATATAACTAGAAGAATAATGGTAATACAGACAAAAATAGGGAGGTCCAGATCATATAGGAAAATCTGCCAAAGAAGCACTGGCTGACAACTCAAAGAAACTAGAGTTTTTATTTACAAAAACATCAAGCATTTTTGAAAATCCTTCCCTTTCATCCTAGAATCAAAATTGATTCTAAGGCAAAAGAGTGGTAAGGGCTATGCAATGGGGGTTAAGTGACTTTCCTAAGATCACACAACTAAGAAGTGTCTGAAATCAGATTTTATCCCTGACTCTCCCATTTCCAGGTCTGGCTCTCTATCCACTGAGAAATCTAAGACACTATCTAGAATTTTTATATTGCTTTAACATTTGCAAAGTACTTCATATGTAATTAATCATTTGATATTCACAATAACCCTATGAGGTGGAGACTATTATCATCTTTATTTTACCAGTGAAGAAACTGAGGCTAAAAGGTTAAGTGATTTGCCAAGAGTTACACAGATTGTAGGTATCTGAGAAATCTGAAAAGGGATTTGAACTTAAATCTTCCTGATTCCAGGCCCACTATACTATTCATTATAATATAATATACTTCTATACTTCTATCCTCCCATTCTCCTTTTCTCTTTCCCCCTTTGTACAATGTAGATCATGGGATCTAGGCTCATGTTGCAATGATGGTTAGTTGGTCCCAGATGTGGAGGGTTATAGAATTTCCTCTTGACTAAACCTGGAAATTATTTTTTTTGCCCCCAAATCACACAGCGCCTTATGTCAATAAGGATTTTGGAGACTAGGCAAGAGCAAGACAGAAACCATAAGAAATTCTTGAAACTCTTAGAACAAGGAGTGATGCTAGTGGCAAAGACTGCCTCGGTTTGGTTTTGTTTGTCCAGAAAGTTGTTGCTATCCTGGTATTTAAGCCAGGATTGCTATTTCAGGAATTGTATTCCAAAAGAGCTCCCCATGATATTCATAGTCTTTTTCACCTTTGGAGTGCCCAAGTCTTCATTACGATCAAGGAGAACGTCAGGCAAGAATGAGAATTTGTCTCCTGTGAATCCTGTTTGGCAGATGGTGTGGTAGAGGAATTGGCCAAACCAAAGGAGGTGTTGAATCTCTGTTGAGTAACAGGGAAAATGTGACATGTCAAAGTGGGAACCTAACCAAGTGGTGTTACTTAAGTGCCAATTATAATAAAGAACTTGAATATGTAATGCTATTTGCTGACTGTGGCTCTTCCCTGTAGAAAAACATTGGAGTAATTCAAATGTACAGAAACATGAAATATCAACATAGTGGGCATTCCCCTGGGAAGAGTGAAGTCGGAATTTAATTTTATTTCTTGGTGCGAGCCTTACAAGAATTTTTAGACTGATTCCCTGAAGTCCAGTCAATTTGGACATCTTCATATGTCTCCAGAGTGGCTGGGATCATAAACCAAATAAGAAGGAAGAATTTGACTTTCCCTTTACTCTAGGTGAAATTTGGGGGATTCTCCTACTTTCCATGAATCATAGCTCCTATGTGAGCCCTCTTCTCAACTTGGAATTTCCCAGGGCTGAAATGATGGCCCATAAATTCTTTGATATAAGCAGAAATGAATTGCACCAATATGGAATCAACTTTTTCTTTGGGACCTACCACAGTTCAGAATTTCAGAAAGAAGGAAATTATTTTTTCCCTTCCATGCTCTCTCTGGTACACAAAGAGAAGATTTGGTATTCTATCAACCCTAAAAAGGGAACCAATATCTTCAATCACCTTTTTAAAAAAAGGATTATTCTTACTACCCATATGATTAGTTCTTGCACATCTGAGAGATGAATTGAATCGTTAGAAAACAGAGATTTGAATCTTCTCTCTGACACTTTAACAATAATAGCTAACATTTACCTAGCTACTAATTATATATTAGGCATTTAAAAATTATCACATTTGATCCTCACAACAATCCTGGGAGGAAAGTCTTATTATTATTCCCATTTTACAGATGAAGAAACTGAGGCAAACTGGAGTTAAGTGACTTGCCAGGAGTCACAGGGATATTAAGTATAAGAGACCAGAGTTTAACTCAGATATTCTTGACTCCAGATCTGATATTCTATTCATTTGGCCATCTAACACTTATCTAATGCTTCTTAACATTTGACACTTACTCATGTGTTCTTTGGAAAAACATTTAATTTATCTGGGCCTCAGTGCCCTCATCTGTAAAATGAGGAGGTTGAACTAGCTAGTTTCTGAGCTCCCTTCCAGGATTAAGACTGATCTTACTTAGGAATAGTAGACCCAGAAACCTTTATCTTCTTCTATATAGATCCTTGCAGAGTTTTTCTTTTTATTTATGCAACTCAGGATCACAGGTGGGTAGAAGCCTATGTTCCCATATAACTTCAGGTCTGGCAAATATAGAGAGATGAGAGATCATTACATGGTTACTTATATCTTAAGGAAGTTTTAGAACCTTAGGAGAAACGATGTTCTGTTACAAAGGGCAACCTTAGCCATTGATCACTTTATTCTGTGACTTGGCTTTCCTGAGGAACTCTGGTTTCTCTTACCTCTGAAAGTTACCTTTACTGCTTAATAAATGAGGGCTATTCATAGGGATATTCATAATGCTCCATATCATTAATAAGAGAAATGCTAATTAAAACAACCCTGAAGTTCCACCTTATAACTTGCAAATTGACAAACATGACTAAAGTTAGGAATAGTCAATGTTGGAGAGGTTGTGGGAAGATAGACTCATTGGTACATTGTTGGTGGAGCTGGGAATTAGTTTAATCATTTTGGAAATGATGAGAATAAAATGGAATGATTAGAATAAAATGACTAAAATGTTTATACCTTTTAACCCAGGGATTCCATGTATCAAAAAAGATGATTCCTATATATAAAAAATATTTATCACAGTACTTTTTGGATAGTAGAAAATTGGAAACAAAATAGCTAACCACAAATTGGGAAAAGATGAACAAATTTTGGTACTTGAACATGATGGAATATTATTGTAATACTTTTTAAAATGATGCATATGATGAGTGAAGCTTAGAAAGATCTATTTGAACTGATGCAAAGAAAAGTAACCACAGACAAGAAAGACAAAATACATTGACTACAACTGGATAATCATAAAAACATCTATATTATATTTTTATTTTAAGTATTTTCCCATAGTTACATGTTTCAAGAGAAGGAGGGAGGAAGGAAGGGGCTGCTGTTAGATGATGGAGAGAACCTGCACATAATTCATGTGTTGGAGGTCAGTCCACAGCAGCAGTTGGTCCATAACCTCAATCTTTTGAGTCCTTGAGTTCTACTTTCACTTGGAGGGGTCTTTTTTAGTTTTTTTTTGGAGGAGGGGTTTGAGGGAGAGAAGCAATAAAGTGCTAAGCAGAGGGGCAGGAGCCTGGAAAGAGAGGACAGTACTATACAGTAAATATAATATAAAATTATATATACTGTATGTATAAATATAAAAATAAAATTTAATATAAATATTAAAGTTAAAAGTTAAAGTGAGAACTATCTGAGGTTTCATTGGGGATCTTGGGATTTATCCTTCAAGAATAAGGGAGACTTACTGAACAATACTATATAATATACTTCATTATTACTATATTTAATGGTGGTGATATCTCACTGTGTTTAATTTATCAACTAAACTTTATTATACATATGTATGAACAAGAAAATTATGTTATGTATAAGACCAGTAGTAATTTACTTATATCCCTACTCTACTTATCCCTACCAAATGTCCGTCCCTCACCTATCTGTAATATTTGTCCAAGATATAAATTCAGTTAGGTTAATTCAACATGACACATATCCATAGTCCACACAATGTATATCCTTAATCCTCTTTGATTTTCTGGTGTAGATTATTAGTCTAACCTCTTTTAAATATGGTTTTCATTGAAGATTCACCCTGACATTATAAGTTTGAGGCAATCAACACAATGTTTTATGAAAAAGGAACTTCTGGAGATACTCAGCACTTCAGTACCTTCAAAAATTTAATTGTAGTCAGAATTGTGACATAGATATATGTTGAATATGATATATCATTTTGGTCCTCTTCAACTACAAAGAACAACAACAATTGAATGTGCTAGCTGGTAGGTATAGATATTTAGTGTACTGCAGAAAGGTAAGCAGCCCACACCAGCTGCCTACAGAAAGGCAATGTACCACTATAAAAATTATTCAAAGAGTAAGTGCAATAATTAATGAATAAAAACCATTCAAAAACACTTACTATATGCTTAGCACTATGACAAATGCTGAAGATTCAATTAGGAAAAAGAAGATAGTGCTTGGTCTAAGGAAATCATATACTAATTTAGGAAGATAATAGATGTTGGAGAGTTCCATTGCAGGGTGGATGGAAAGGATAAGAGGTCAGAAGGATGCTTACTGATGGCAACATCTTATAGTCCTTAGGACGCTTTAGAATGTATCTAACCTACAAGAACAAATCACTAGGGTCAGAATAAAGAGCAGATTGCAGGTTCTTTTTTGCACAGGGTATAGATAGGGTTTCATTGTATGAGTAGAAAGAGAAAAGGAGAATGGGGATATTTGTAGGAAGGCTACAGATGGACTCTGGGGGTGTAGGGTAAAGTAGGACCCTTTTCTAGGTGTCAGCCCAAGTGGGAGCCCTCTGGGTTCATCCAATGATAAATATGGGGCTTAATCAAGTGGTCTGAGTTGGTCCAAGCTATGTGTAATATAATATGTAATAATTTGCAAGTTATTCACACTTCTTTTCACTCCCATTGTGCTAAACTGTACTTGTTTTGATTTATTTTATTTTTTAACAGTATTGGTCAGGATCTTAACTTATTTTGTTTCTGACTAGACTTGTGATTTCTTTTAATGTAGGAAGCTCCTTCTGACACTCTCTCTACTAAGCACAAGGACATCTATTCATTATAAAGTATTGTAAATTATATTATCAACTTAGAGAGTCACCTGGGATGGAATGGTTAAATGACTTGCCAACTGTCAAACAGCCAGGATGCAGAGAAGCCAGGATTTTAAACAGGTCTTCCTGACTTCTATCTACAGTACCCAGCCTTTTATCTATAATACCCAGCCATTTCACCTTCATTCTTCATTTGAGGAGATACAAAACGAAATATTGCTTTGAAATGCTAAAATGTAAAATTTGCAACATTGCCCCAACCCAAACTTTGAATTTTTTTTATTAATCTAAACATCACCACAGTTTGTAGGGCAGAATCCCTTGACAGACTGTTGCCACATAGTTTATAAAGAATTAAGTGAAAAAAAAATAGACCAAATGTTCTTACCTTTAACATATATCCAAGCATTCAAACTACTCTTATATTTATAGGTCAAAGAAAGCAGATAAGCAGGGGAGAAAATTGTGTGAGAGAGAGGAAGAGAAGAGAAGAAAACTATCATTCTCTTCATTCCACCAGGTTTTCAGAAACTATCAGTTAAAGCCCACTGATCTGATTTGACCTCCACATGCTTGGAGCTCAGTTGCTTGTTCTTCAGGACCCTATACTTCTGAGTACTGATCCTAAATGATTTTGCCTTCATGTTATGGTTTTGATAATGTCTGATATGGCTTCTACATGCTAGTCCTAAGTCCGATTGACAAGTTATGGAATCTATGGAAATAACAACTCCAAGAAACATTCACTAGTTAACAGATTAAAAAAAATTCACTGCAAAAGAGATGCACAGAGAGAGAATATCTGTGAGTACAAACTCAGTTAGAATTTATATATGAAAGCAAAAAAAGGGAAATTATTACTATAATAATAAGGTACACAAATACATGGGAATACAGAAAAGCAAATTCACAATTAAGAAACATTTGTTTTACAGTTGACAAAAACTAGGTATAGACCATTATTCACATCATATACCAAGGTAAGGTCAAAATGGTTACATAATTTAGACATAAAAGTTAATATCTGAAGCAAATTAGGGGAGCTTGGAATATCTTACCTGTCAGCTCCATGACTAAGAGAAAACTTTATGACCAAACATGAGATGAGGAGCATTATAGGAAGTAAAATGGATAATATTGATTACATTAAATTAAAAAGATTTTGCAGAAAGCCAAAACCAAGATTAGAAGGAAAAAAGAAAACTGGGTAAACATTATTCCAGCAAGTTTCTCTGATAAAGGCCTTGTTTCTCAAATATATAGTGAACTGAGTCAAATTCATAAAAATATGAGTTATTCCCCAATTGATAAATGGTCAAAGGATAGGAACAGGCAATTTCAGAAGAAGAAATATGAAGCTCTTTATGGTTATATGAAAAAATGTTCTAAATAAATATTGGTTAGAAAAAATGCAAATTAAAACAATTCTGAGGTACCAATTTACACCTACTAAATCATCTAATATAACAGAAAAGGAAAATAGCAAATGTCGGAAGGAATGTGGGAAATGGGATAGTAATACACTATTGCTGGAATTGTGAACAAATGCAACCATTCCGGAGAACAATTTGGAACTATACCCAAAGGGATATAAAATGGCCATAAACTATGAACCAGCAATGGTCTATTTCCCAAAGAGCTAAAAAAAAGCAAAAAGCTCTCAATATACAAAAAATATGAATATCAACTTTTTTGTGATGGCAAAGAATTGGAAATTGAGAGGATGCCAATCAATTGGGGAACGGCTGAACAAGTTGTGAAGTATGATTATGATGAAATACTATTGTGCTATGAGAAAAACCTGTCAGGAGTTATTTGAACTGTTGAAAAGTGAAGTGAGAAGCAGGAGAACATTGTACATAGCAACAGTAATTTTGTATTCTGATCAGCTGTGAATGGCAGCTATTCTTAGAAATACAGCAATCTAAGATAAATCCAAAGCACTTATAATGAAAAGATGCTATCTACCTCCAGAGGAAGAACTGATAGAGTTTGAAGACAGATCAAAGAATACCTTTTAAAAAAACTTTATTTTTCTTGGATTTTAAAATTTGTTTTGTGTTTTCTCTTTCAATATGACTAATATAGAAAGGTGTTTTGCATGACTGCTCATATGTAATCTATATTAAGTTGCTTGCCTTCTCTAGGAAGGGAAAAAGAAGAGGAAGAGAATTTAGAACTCAATTTTTAATTGTTAAAAAATGTTAAAATTATTTTTAAATAACTGGAAATATATAAAAAATTTAAAAAAGCATTTGCTTTAACAAAATATAGGTGATATATGGTCAGGCAATTAAAGAAAGACATAGATGATATGTTGTACAAGTAATTAACTACAATTAAGAAATATCTATCCAAACAGAATATAGAGTTTTTTAAAAAAATGTATGCATTGTCATACATTTTGCTTAGTTAGCAAAACTGTAGTAGTCCCATGATTGCTTAAAATGAGATGGAGTTATGTAGTTTCGGAGTTGTTAATCTCACTTCGGCTATGTTTCTCTCACCTCTTTGCACTCCATTCCCCTAAAAAAGCAGATAGGAAGTGCTTCTCAAAGGTAAAAGGAAAACACAATTGGGATCTTTGCACCGTTGTTTCCACTCAGAGATTGTACTGCTTTCCAGCATCTCACCACTCTGTTCTTCCTGTGAAGATTTTATTTTCAGGACTTTCCTATTATTTCCATAGAAGTGCACATTTCTCTAGAAACATTAGTACAGTGTGGATCTACTATTCTGGAGCTCATCCATTGCTCATGGAACTTTGGGTTCTACTTGTACCCCTAAATGTCAAAAACCTAGCTTTACCATCTAGGAGTTCTGAATTAGATTTTCCTGGACTTTGCTAAATCCAGTAACCTGTGAGGAAGAGTAGGAAAGGCAGAGATTATAGAGCTATTAGACAGGTTTGAGTCACTGCTCTGTTATTTATTAGCCACATGACTATATGCAAGTCATTTTACTAAAATCTTATTTCCTCATTTATAATGAGGAATGGCAACATCTGTGCCACAGGGCAGTGTGCTATAGTGGGATAAAGCCTTGAAATCAGGAAGCCTTGGCTTCATTTTATGCCTCTGACACATACTGGCTACATGACCCGGGAAAGTCTCCCCCTGTCAGGGCTCTAGGTAACACTCTTAAGACTATAAGATGTAGAGAAGATGACATCCTACGTTGGTAAAGGAAGTGTCCTTACCGGAGCAGGCCATGCCAGTGATTTCATGGGTCAAATATGCATCCATAATCCTTGTGCTAGGTCACATATGCATCCCTAACACTTGTGCTAGCTATTGTATAGGGATGGCTGTGTGCAAAACTTTTTTTAAACTGTAAAGAACCCAGTAAATATGAACCATTATAATTATTATTACTTGTAGTGATAAAATTAATAGAAGCTGGGAATAAAGTGACTGCTGTCCTTGGAAACTGCTTATTGATGGTGGCATGAGTATTACTTCTAACCTATATACCTTTCCAGATGATCAAATCCATCAATTTTTATAGCTTAAACTTTGTGATAAAAGGAATTGAATATATTTTACATTTCATAAAGGATTCTTCACATTACAGAAGAGTATCTTGATATAGAAGCTCTTCTAACATGATTGTATAGTGGAAAGATCCCTGGGTTCTATCCCAGTTCTGCCATTGTAACAAATCAGTCAGTTAGTCAAGTGGTTAAGTGCCCAGGCACTGAACTAAGTACTGGGGGAAAAAGAAATACAAAAGACAGTCCCTTCTCTCAAGAAGCTTATAGTCCAATGGGAGAAGAGAACATATGAAGGACTATGGATAACATGTATCTTATTTATGGGATAAAATCAACAGAGGGGAGGGCACTAACATTAAGGGAGGTCCAAAAGATTTTTCAGAGAACATGAGATTTAGGGCAGAATTTGAAGGAAACTGGGGCAGTCAGAAGGCAGAGATGAGAAGGGAGAGCATTCCAGGCATGAGGGACAGCCAGAGCCAAGAGATGTCAGGTCTTATACAAGTAACATCAAAGAGCCTCCTGTCATTGGATGCTAGAGTACTGTAGGGGGGAAATGGGAGAGGTAAGAAGAGGACAGTTCATAAAGAGTGTTACATGCTCCAAGAACAATTTTATATTTGATCCTGGAGGTAAAAAGGAACCTCTGAAGCTTGCCGAATAGGAAGTTGACATGGTCATAAATTTACTTTAGGAAAATTAATTTGATAGCTGAGTGCAAGATGGGTTGGAGTGAGGAAAGATAAAACAGGAAAATCTAGGAGAAAACTAGGGCAAATTTCCAGGAGTGAGGTGATGAGGGGTTGCTCCAAGGTGTTGACATTGTCAGAGGAGAGATGGGAATATATATGAGGGAAATAATGAAGGTATAATGTACAGAACTTGGAAATAGATTGGATATAGAAGAGTAAGAAAAGAGTTGAAGATGACTCCTGAATTGTGAGTGCAGGTGACATCAGACCTTTTTAGCTCTGCAAGCCAGGAAAATTACTTAACTCTGTCTACCTCTGTTTCCTCAACAGTAAAATGGGGATAATAACAACACCTTCCAGGGTTGCTGTAAAGATCAAATTAGATAATAGTTTTTTTAAGTGTTTTAAAAATGCAACCATATAGTAACATTATGTAAATGCTTATTCCCTTTTCTCCTACCCATCTTGCCTGTTTTAATTTATGTTTTTCTTCTCACACTTCTTGCTTCAGTCAAACTGGCCTGATATTTGTTCTCCATAAGTGATATTCTATCTCCCACCCTATTGTTGTTGTTCAGATAACCTTAGTCCTATAAAATTTAACGAGGTAAGAAAAATGGAAGAAGTCTTACAAAAATTTAAAAAGCCTAGATTATCAAAGGAGGAAATAGAATATCTAAATAAATCTTATTTTTGAAAAAGAAATTGAATGTGCCCAAAATGAATTTACTAAGAAAAAGCATCTGGACTAGATAGATTTAGAAGTGAATTCTACTGAAAATTAAAAAAAAAACTAATTCCAATATTAAATAGATTATTTGAAATATAAGTAAAGGAGTCCTACCAAACTCCTTTTATGAAACAAATATGGTGCTGATATCTAAACCAGGTAGAATAAAAACAGAGAAAGAAAATAAAGGTCAACTGAATTAATGAATATGGTTGCAAAAAATCTTAAATAAAATGATAGCTAGGAGACTACAAGAACATATCACAAAAATTATATATTGTGACCAAATGGAATTTATATGAGGAATACAAGAAGAGTTTAATATAAGGAAAACTATCAACATAATTGATTATATCAATGACAAAAGTAACTGAAATCACATGATCATCTCAATAGATACAGGTAAAGCCTTTGACCAAATATAGCACTGATTCCTATTAAAAATACTGCAAGTATAGGTATAAATTGATGTAGTCTTAAAATTAAAAGAAGCATCTGCCTAAAATGATTACAACTATGATCCACATAAGATCAGGAGTGAAACAATGATGCCTATTATCATCAATATTATTTAATGTTGTATTTAAAATGCTAGCAAGAGAAGAAAGAAGAAATCTAAGAGAAGAAGAAGAAACTGAAGGAATCAGAGTGGACAACGAAGTTATAAAACATTTTTTTTGTTAATTTAATTGGGATAGCATTGAATAAGTAGATTAGGTAGGATTGTCATTTTAATTATATTGGCTCTCCCATTAAAGAACAATGAACATTTCTCCAATTATTTAAACCTGACTTTATTTGTGTGTTTTATAATTATGTTTGTTTAGTTCCTGGTTTTGTTTTGTAGTGTGTGAATCTTGCAGCTATGTTTTTCATTAGTGTAAGCTAGCAGTTGCCCAGTTAGAACACAGAACCTGGCATAAGACAGGGGCTGGTGCCAGGCTTGACAGTTAAAGTGTGGGTATATAAGAAGGGTCCCACACCCCCTGACTTCACTTCTCCTTTTACTTCTTTGGGGGCTGGACTCTGGGAGGAGGGAGAAGGAATGTGGGTTTAGATTTCTTAGGCAGGTAGGCTAATCTATCATTGCTGGCCAAATATCAACAACTCATTGGCAAACCCAACAATCTCTTAGGGAACAAGAATATATTTCAACCAACTAAACATCACCATCTGGCTCAGGGCTTCTCAGCCCTGGGTCAGCAGCCAAGCATTATCAGAGTTAAGGCTGCCCACAACTCATTCTTACCCTCTGCTCCATAGAAGACCTTTCAGAATATCAGGACTAGTTAGCTGACTTAAGATCTTAGATTTATCTTACCCTCTTTCCAAACCCATTTTACCTAATACAGTTATTACCAAATAAATCCCTTAAACCTTTAAGCCTAAGAACTTGAAGTCACTGCCTTACCTTCAACGTAAGTCAAGTAAGAGTTACTGTCTGAACATTCTGAAGGCTACAGCTACCAACTCCATTAAGCTACTGGGTCCAGGAAGTCCATTTCTCCTTCCTGTTTGACCCCATCATTTCACCAATAGATTATTTCCTTCTAGGGCAGGGCCATAGTACCCTGAACTTAAAAGGGCTTGGCTTTGCTGGTGAGGGAGAGTTTCACCTATCTCTCTGCCAGTTTGGGCGCAGGATCCCTGTTACATTCACACCCTCTAGTCAAGGCTGTAGCCTCTGGGGCTGGCCTAATTCCTTCCTCCACTCCTCTCCTGCTCTGCACCTAGCCCCCTTACATTATAGTTTTGACAGTTATATTCCCAGGGATTTTATTCGGTCTGTGGTTATTTTAAATAGACTATCTTTTTCTATCTCTTCTCAAAGGTCTTTGTTAGTGATATATAAAAACACTAATGATTTATGTGGGCTTATTTTATATCCTACTTTGCTAAAGTTATTGATAGTTTCAACTAATCTGTTAGTAGAATTTCTGGAATTTTTCACATATATGATCATGTCATCTGCAAAAATATTTTACTCTTATCAAAAGGAACGAATGTATCCTTATCAAAAGGAATTAATGGGGAAAAAAACTGCAAAGAAGTCTAGCAGTACCAGATTTTAAACAGTGTTATGAACCAGTAATTATCAAAACTCTCTGGTACTCCCAAAGACATAATAAGGAAAAAAATGTACAAAAATATTTGTAGCTGTGCTCTTTATGGTAGCAAAAATTGGAAAACGAGGGGGTGTCATTGATTGGGGAATGGCTGAACAAATTGTGTTATTTGTAGGTGATGGAATACTAGTGTGCTAAAAGGAATAATGGACTGGAGGAATTCCAAGTGAACTGGAAAGACCTCCAGGAACTGATACAGAATGAAAGGAACAGAACCAGAAAAACATTGTACACAGAGATGGATACACTGAGGTACAATCGAATGTAATAGACTTCTCTACTATGCAATGACTCAGGACAATTCAGGGGAACTTGTGAGAAGGAATGCTATCTACATCCAGAGAAAGAACTGTGGAAATAGAAATGCATTAGAAAACTACATCATCAATCACATAATGTGATAGGGATATGATTAGGGTTTTGATGTTAAAAGATCACACTACTGCAGATATGAATAACATGGAAATAGGTTTCAAATGAGTGGGACATGACTGAAAACAACCAAAGATATGGGTAAGTAAATACAAAGAAATTTTTTTAAATCATCAATTAAACACCAAATTGGAAATCCTAAATAACAATAAAATTGAATTTAAGAAAATCTTTGAATTAATAAATTAAAAGTAAACATTTAACCAATAGTTTATCTATTTTGATGATTTTTAATTTATTAATTCAAATATCTCTTAAATTCTGTTTTATTGATATTTATGATTTCCAATTTGGTGTTTAGTTCAGCATTTAAAAAAATTTCTTTGTATTTACTTACCTGTGTCTTTGGTTGTTTTCAGTCAAGTCCCCCTCACTCTTCATGATCCCATTTGGGGTTTTCTTGGCAGAGGTACTGGAGTGGTTTGCCATTTCCTTCTCCAGATCATTTTATAGATGAGGCATTGAGGCAAACAGGGTTAAATGACTTACCCAGAGTCACATAGCTAGTAAGCATTTCATACCAGATTTGAACTTAGGAAGATGAGTCTTCCTGACTTCAAGTCTGGCATTCTATCCACTGTGTCACCTAGCTGTCACTTACCTGGCCATTGTTGTTTATTTATAATACAATATAAGGCTAGAAGTATTGTTATGTTTCTCCTTTTGTATCCCTAGTGCTTAGCTCAGTGTCTGACTCAATGTAGGTACCTAAAATATATTTGTAGGATTTAATTTTTGCATACAGAAAAAGTTGGATATCAGTATGGCTAAGTACCAAAAATAAATGCTGTGTTTGATCCATGACCCATGATATTAGAGAAGGGAGAAATCCATGTGAGCTATAGGAACTGAGGAAGATTTCATGGGAGAGATGAAATGTGAGCTAGCCATAGGGTGAGATTTGGTCAAATGAAGAGAAAGGAGTAAGGCTAAGTAAGTCAGAAGAGTATTCTAAGTGGGGAGAAAAATATGAACAAAATTAAGGAGGACTCATTTGATAACAAAGCAATATATTATAATGGAAAGAACAATGACTAGTCAGAAGACATGGTTCCAATTCCTCTCCAATGTTTATGACATATGTAAACTTGGAGAAATCACTTAATCTCCCTAGGCCTTTATGCCTTTATTGGTAAACTGAAGGACTTTGAGATCCCTTCTGGCTCTGCATCTATGAGCCTTTGAATTATCCTCATTCTACATATAATTATTGTTGCCATGTGAATCAAAATATACAAATTTCTTGCCTTGTAATTTTACTACATAATATTTTGTACTTATTGTTGTTTGCCCTTTGTTTTCAAAGATGATCAATGACATCATGGGGTGATGTCTTAACTTGTGCATAAATTGGATTTAAATGAGGTGGACTTGCACAAATTATTCATCATCCTCACTCTTTCTTCTAGAGCCATCAAATGGCAAGACAAAAATCAAGATGATGGGTGATGACTCTGGATGATAGTGGATAATCTTGGCATCTTAAATGTCTGACCATGCTTTAAGCACTCCGTCACATCTGCTTCTGCCATCTTCATGGTCACTGGAATAATTGTTCTCATCTACCCTCTCTGCCTAAGGAAGTCTTCAAATGCTTAGAGTAGACATTCCTTATTTCACTGATGGGCTTGTGACCCATTGGTTACCCTCAACCTAGTTTAATCTACCTGCTGGGACAATTTTGCTAGGGTGTGGTTGCTATGAATGCAGCTTTTTGGAGCCACAAGCCAGAGTTGAGTGTCAGGTGGACATCAAAGCCCTGAAAAGACTCAGCCAGTTCATAAACTAAAGATATTCATCTTCCTTGAACACCATAGACAGTTATGCTCTATTTAAGTTGGAAAAATGGTGAAAACTGTCTTCCTTAGGATTTTGCCTAAGTGTTGTTTTGAGATTATGTTGTTACTGAATAAAAATTTTCTAAATAGAAATGTAGGTAGAGAACAAGTTTTTAGTGAGACTTTTTTGTTTATATTTATAGATACTTATCTTACACTCCCCCTCTTTATAAGCTATCTCCACATAATTGTCAAATAACATTGCTAAAACACAGATCTGACCATGCTTCATCTCTGCTAAAAATCTTCAGCAGCTTCCTGTCACATTTAGGATAAAATGACAAATGCCATTTATTTAGCACTTTAAGTCACAAAACATTTCACATATGTTTTCTCATTTGATCCTCTCAGTAATCCCTGAGGTAGGTACTACAAGTATTTGGGTTTTTAAGGACAATTTTGGACAAATAAAATAATTGCTCATTTAAATGGTCATTAGATATTCATATGGTTTTTAGATATTATTTATACATAATATAATGTATATGCATTGTGTGTTTTATATGGTATTTACAGAGTAATTATGTATATTTCCATAATTACTATTATCCTCTGAGATATAATTGTTATAATAAATGTAATTTATAGTAATTATATATTTCCTTAATTATTATCCTGCAAGATGTATAGTATAAGGAATAACATCCTCATCCTACAGAAGAAAAAATAGAAGTTGGGGAAAGTATCCAAATAGACTTTAAGATCTGCAAAAAACTTTACATGTATTATTTCACTTAAGCCTCACAATAACACTCTGAGGGAATGAATTACAGGTATTAGTATCCTTATCATCCAGGTGAAGAAACTGATACTCAAGGAGATTAAATGACTTCCCCTAATGTCACATAGATAGTTAACATTAGAGAAGAGATTCAAATCCAAGACTCTTTAGGTCCAAGTCCAGCGTACTGTCTCCTACTCTACTTGCTATGTCTCACCAATTGGTGATTCATATTTCTTCACCAGGTTTATTCATGCTCTGATAGCCTTGGTATTAGGAAGAAGGAAGGAAGTCTTTCTCCCTTTCTAAAAAGAAGATAGTCTCATTACTGACCAAAGTTGGAAAATCCCAGGTCTTTTGTTGTTCACATGAAAGCATGAGTGAGACTTCTAGCTTGGGGGTGAAGGGATGGAAACATCAAAAGAAGAAACTCCCTTACATGGTACTACTAAGAATTAACTTCTTGCTTCTCTTTCTTAGGTGAGGTGTCTAGACATTCAGCACCCAGATATTATCTGCTTTGATTTCCTGTTTTTCCATACAACTTCTACTGATGGGCTTCACTCCCTCATTTTCTGTTCTCTTTAGTCTCGGAAAAACAGAACTTATTGCAATTGATGGAAGTTGTCACATGAGGTCATGTGGTGTGATCTGGAGCCATTTAATTGTGCAATTAGACCCACTTTACAGAAATATGGAATGCTCCATGAATTTGTGTCACTTTGTACAGGGGCCATGCTAATCTCTGTGTCCTTCCAGTTTTAATATATGTACTCCCAACATGAGCATGAGTAATTTAATTGTGATGGAGGAGAAAGTGTAATGTATTTGAAATAAAAGTGACTGGGCTCAATCATACCTGTTTCTTATTACCTATGTGACCCTGCCAAGTCACTTATCTCCTCTGGGCCTCATTTCCCTCTTCTGTAAACTAAGGGGCTTAGAGTCAGTGAATTCTGAGATTCTTCCTAGCTCTAATATGAATAAAATCAATCTTCTTTGGGCAACTATAAATTTTATGGTTTATGCTCTAATACATAGTCCTTGATCTTAACAAACACAGAATAGAGTTGAGATAATTGTTTTAACCCTTTTTTGGCTTTTCCAGCTTGTTACTCTACATTCTCTTCCTCTTTCCAGACCCTGATGTGATTCATAGTAAACAATTTACATTTGGTTTTGGGGAGGGCTTGATTTCCAAGTAAACTGAGTAGGTGGCTTCCTACATGATACGAGTTTCCAGAACCACAGGATATGAGACCATTTAGCTTGACCTCCACCTGACAAAGTTCTTTCTTTATTCAACATCACTGACAAATGGTCATTATACTCCAGTGAAGACCCCACTGCTAGGGAAACCTATTATCTCTTGAAGCAGTCCATTGCACTTTGGGAGAGCTCTAGTTATAAGGAACTTTTTTTCACATCAAGCATGAATCTACTTCTCTGTAATTTTCACCTTTTGTTCATAGTTTTGTCCTTTAGGGACAAGAGGGGAAGGGGTAAGGGAAGAAGTATTTATTAATTGATTACCACGTGCCAAGTGCTGTGCTAAGCACTTAACAAAAATTGTCTCATTTGATCCTCACAGCTACACTATTAGGCTGATCCTCATTTTATAGCTAAAGGAATGGTGGGCAAGTAGAAATTAAGTGGCTTGCCCAGGGTCACATAGCTCATAAGTGTTTGAGGCTGGATTTGGACTCAGGTTGTCCTGATTCCAGGCCACCCAAATGCTTGACTGACAGGTAGATTATAAGCGTACTCCATCTTTTTTAGATGACAACCTTTCAAATACTTGAAGATAGCTTCCATATCCTCATTGAATCTTCCCTTCATCAGGAATCCCTGAGAAATGGCTTTCCTACCATTAAGACATGGCACTTAGAATTGCACCAGAAGAGACAAATTTCTTTATAGGTGATACATCTTTGTCTTCTGGAGTTCCCCGTGATACTGCAACTAGGGGAAATACATTAAGCATGTTATTACCTAGGAAGATGTTATAGAGAGTCTCATTGAATTAGAGTTTGCCCTCTCTACCATCATCATCATTATCGTCATTGTCATCATCATCACCACTACTTCTACCACCATCAACTGTATTATCATTTGTTGGACTTCTTTCATTTGCTTATCCTCAAGACACAAAGAAGTCTGTCTGGTATCTTTGGACAATTCCCTTACTTTTCTCTAAGTCTTAGCATACCTTTGTGTATAATGAAGCAAATAGAAATGGGCTGTCTATTTTCTAGAATATAATCCCTTTTGTGAAAGGGTTTACATTCTAATTGGAGACATGAATTAATATTTGAGGGGCTGGAGGCAATTAAAAGCTAAGGATTGTTCTGTGCTTCCTCTTCCCCAGGTAAATGCCAAAACATTTAATATTGACCTAGTCCTGTCATATGCATGACTGAATTCCCCAACACCAGGTATTTGCAGGAAGTTTTGCCAATCAGACACACTGGAATGCCCTGGCCTCTGACTCAAATAGGGCAGTGTTAGGGTTCCCAGCCCCAGGAACTGTATCTAAGAGGAAGCTCTTATCTACCACTTATGACCTTTACAGATTTGCTGGCAGACCTTATGGGATCCTTTGACCTCATTTGCTTTCTGTTTTGTCTCTTCCTGGCAAGTATGAATAAATGTACTGTTCTTCCCAAGGCAAAATGCCTCTAAATTCAGAATCTCTACCTGACATTCCAACCCATAGCCCATGAGCCAGACCAGAGATCAGAGATCAGAATATCATAGGTATAGATATATAGGTACAGGTATATATTGAACATTTTATTTTACAGTTAGGGGAACTGAGGTTGAGAGAGGTTAAGCAACTTCCTCAAGGCCACACAAATAGTGGTGGTGCTGGTATAGATGGGGGAACCTCATGGTAATCTCTACTGCAGTGTAATGTGGACATGTGGCAGAGACTGACAAGGACGTTTCTGACTGTGTTGTCTGAAGCCTTTGGTAAATGGAATGAGTACAAAATGAATGGAGGACAGATATGCCATATTGGAGTCAGAAAACTTAAGATTGACAACTGATTCTGCCTTTTATTAGCTGTGTGAACTGGGAATGGGTCACTTTATCTCTCTGAGTTTCCATGAAGAGAAGCTACAAGGATGAAAAGGAATAAGTAAAAGTTTGGTTAGACTAATATGAACCATGATTTATTTTTTAAATATCTATCCTCCCTTATTTTTATATCATCTTCTTTTACAAATATATTGTTGCTTCTTCTCTCCTCTCTAGTTAGACTTAAGGGATGATTCTTAGACACTGGAGGAGCCTATAGAAAAGAAATCCGTAATATATCATCTGGCTTCCCCTTTTGGTATGTAACACTCAGTTCCAGAAATAGCTTGCTGCTTTCATTTTATATGTTGTCATTAGACAGGATACTAAGCAGTGCTCCTGCCTCAAACCAGTGTAATACATTTAATGCTATTGGGAAACCACCTCCTTTTATTTTTATAGATGAGGAAACAGAAGCCCAGAGAAGGAGTGATAATAAAGTGCCACAGCTGGGGCTTGAACTCAGGTTCTCTGAATCCTTTTGCACCAGCTCTCAAATTCTATGACTCTGTGATGTTCCAACTCTAAATCGAGCATTCTTTGCTTCTCTCAACCCAATCCTCCTACCTGGTATTACAATATTATTCCTTTGGGCTTTATTGGTTTTTCTGGTCTTCAAGGGTTTCATTGGTAATTCAAGTAGGTCTGGGCAGCACCGAGCCTTATGGATCAAGCCCTTGCAAGAACATGACTGGGGCTAAGACCCTAGGATGCTGAGGGGGAGGTGGGAGGGAAACCAAAGGATAACTTTACACTCTCCACACTTCTTTCCAGGTTATTCAATTCCTCTCCCCTTATCTTGAGGCTACAATCATTCAGGCCTAGTAGAGGCTCGGGTCGAGGGCCCCTGCAGCTCCCCATTTCCAAGCCTAGGCTCCCACTGCACCTGAACTAAAGGAAAAGTCCATTCTCAGAATGGTGCTGGAATCAGACGAAAACAATTTAAATTTAAAAAATGATAGAAATATAGCTGAGTCATTAACCTTTCACTGCTGGTTTTGTATGTCTGTACTTTCTCCACAAGAGCTGGGTTTTTCAAGAGCTGGGTTATGTGGATGACAAGTTCATTTTGAGTTTGTGCTAGGGGTTCTGTTTCTTTCACCATAGAAAGAAGGCAGAGTATCGGGAAAAAGAGAAAAAAAAAGGCTCTGCATGAACTCAGAATGACTCGAGGGAAAGTATTTCACTCCTCAAGACCTTTATTTTCTCCTTTGAAAAATGAGAGTTAGACTAGATAGACATCCTCTAAGGTCCCTTCTAGTTCTGGACCAAGGATCTTATAGGGATAGGACGTAGCAGGCAGACATTACACTGATAAAGATGTTGAGGCATAAACAAAATTAGAGCAGTAGAGAGAGACAGCCAAGTCCCTGCACTGGAAGATCAGAGCCAAGAAAGGATTAGGGTTGGCCTCCGAGTCCCTTGTTTAACATCCTAGTTCTGACACCTACATTCTGTGTAATCTTGAACACAAGTCACAACCCCGGGCCTCAGGAGGATGGCCTCATGGGTAGAGGAGCTGGGTGAATCTGGGTTCAAATAGTGCCTCAGACACATATTATATGGCTTTTGGTAAGTCACAACTTCATAGACTTGGTTTCCTCATCTGTAATGAGGAGGTGAGAGTGAATGGCTTCCAAGGTCTTCTCCTTCTATATCTGTGATCCCATGATCCTCCTCTATAAATGAGGAGATTGAATTAAATGAGGTGAGACCCTTTCTAGATCTAATTCATATGCCCCTAAAGCATTATATTGAGACTCCAATACAGTAATCACTTCCTAAAGTACTGAGTTTTTATCCATCTAATTGTTAGCATTGCTAAACTTCTGACTTTATTATTTTTTATTAACCCTTACCTTCCATCTTAGAATCAATACTGTGTATAGGTTCTAGGACAGAAGAGTAGTAAGGGCTAGGCAGTGGGGGTCAAGTGACTTGCCCAGGGTCACACAGCTGGGAAGTGTCAGATTTGAACCTAGGACCTCCTGTCTCTAGACCTGGGTCTCAATCCATGGAGCTACCCAACTGCTCCCATGACTTTTCTTGGTAATTTTAATTCAACAAACATTTGTCAAATGTCCAGTCATATTTGACCGATCAATAAATATTTAAGAGCCTACTCTGTGCCAGGCTCTGTGCTAAGTGAAAGGGATACAAAATGAGGTAAAAGATAGTTCTTGCCCTCAGAAAACACATCTAATGGGAAGACAAAATGTAAACAAATTATATATACATGTATGTATATATGTGTGTATACACATGTATAGGTATGTGTTTGCATATATATATATATATATATATATATAAAGCTATATGCAGGATAAACAGAAAATAATTAACAAAAAGAAAACACTAGAATTAAGACAAGTTGGAGAAAACTTCCAGTAAAGATGGGATTTTAGTCAGGACTTAAAGGAAGCCACTCTATGCAAGGCATATTATATGGCTTTTGGTTTAAAAGACAGAAGAGGCTGTCAAAACATAATGAGTGTTTTTGCAATTAAGCAGATCCCAGAATGGTAATGCATTTTTTAGAGAACTTCGTAATCAGGTTGCTAAAGGTAAGACATTAGAAGCTCTTTGACTTGCAGGTCCCTTTGGTTTATCTTTGAGACTTACGGGTCCCTTTTCCTTATTCTGGAAGAGAGTTAAACATGTGTTTACATGCTATGGTGACAAATCAAAGGGTGATATGAACAGTGACTCATCCTAGGGCTGAGGTTAACAAAGCCAAGTCTGAGAACTATATAAAGAGGGACCAATGGGGAACCTAGTAGAAAGGAAGAGAGTGAACTGGCTTTAACTAAAAGACAGAAGAGGCTGTCAGAATGAGAAGCTTTCTGCTGATATTGGCTCTGCATGCCTCTATCTCCTACTCTCTTCCAATAATCAATGCTTCATCTTTTGAAAAAGAGCTCTTGTTTGCACAGGTATGTTTCCTCATTGCATTCAATCAACAATTATGTGTATTTTTTGGCTTCTAGTGCTTTGCTGGAAAATTGGTCAATGGCTTTATTGTTTAATGTAGGTGCTAAGTAGATGTTTGTAGGTGCTAAGAACTAGTAGAACTAGTAGACAGTAGATCTTCGATAAATGCTTCTTCGTTGATTTGCTGATTTTATTTTGAAAACTCCTTGTTTAAAAGTAGTATGGGATAGCATTAGAGAATTCACTAAACCTATCTGAGATATTAGAAGTAATTATTTCAAGTCTGTTTCATATATATAATCTTCCTTTGCCAAATAGGAAAATTTCAAAACAATGGTATTGAAAAAGCATTTCAAGCTGAGATAGAGATGAAGTTATATTACTACTTTGTATGTTTTGGTAAAAGGAGGGAAATTGCAAACATGAATTGGAGATGTGATAATAATTAGAGATCTATTTCATCTACAATATTGTCATTAATCTTTGGTATTTCAGTTGATAAAATCAGCTCCCTTAGTACTAGCAGTCTATCTGGATAATCCTTTACCACTCTCAACCATTTTCTTTACAAGTGTCATTTGAATGGAATAACTTTCACTCTTCCCTCAATTTGTCATATTGAAAGAGGAAATGGAGAAATGCCAAGCTCAATGAGAATATATATGTATATATGTGTTTTAGTATCAAATAATATTTGTCTAGTTTCCTTTTCAAGTTACAGGCTGAGGAATGTGTTTGAGTAATATCTATCATTTTAAGGTGGACATGAATTTATTTGAAGTTCGGATGAAAATTGGTCTAATAGGATACACCAGGAACTAGGGGAAAAAACCAAACTTAACCATTACAGTTGAAGCAGTGATCATTAAATGAAGGTGTACCACCACTGTCCAAATGAGGCCAACATAGTCAGTACAAAGTTTCTAGCCATCTTAATGAGGATGGAGAAAACAAGAAGACATAGTGGATAAAAGACTGACCCTAGAGTCAGAAAGAGTTAAGTTCGGGTTCTATTTCTGATACATATAGTCTGTGGGACCAGGAACAAGTCACTTAATCTGTTGGTGCCCCAGATTACTCTTAAGGATTACAAATTACAGAACAACTGATAAAGTTCAATAACTTTCCACTCCAAGAGTTTCCAACTGTGAAATCACAGGTTGACACCTGTCAGTCTACCCTCTCCCCATGACCCCCAAAACAAGAGACTGAGGACCAGTTTATGCTCCAGAATACACCGTTTTATTATTTTCTTAAGATAGCTCAAATGGATAGATCAATGAAATAATGTTCAATTTCTCTCAGATATCTATAACTATATACAGATACAGATATATAGCTATATATTTGAAATGGTTTAAAAACTTATTAATAGCTTAAATTTTTATATCATTTTCATTATTTTTATTACTTAATACATCTCTCTCTTATTATTTGTCCAGAAAGTCATTTTTTTGTAAGAATAGTCAATATAATTACATAATGTTTAAATTTGCTCTCTTCTTCTTGTCTTTTCCATTTGCACTGGTGTATTTGTATATATATTGCTTTTCTTGTTCTATTTGCTTAATTTTCCATCAATTTTTTTAATCTTCCCATGTTGCTTATATAAGACCTCAGAGAAACTTAGAGGTGGGATAAATTCTTCTTATGTTTACTAATTTCCTTAGGAATACCTGAAAAAATATTTTCTCCTTACTCTGGAAGAAATGCCTTTGTATAGACTCAAAGGTAATAACCCAGTAGTGCAGAAGATTGAGGAAATGCAGAAATTCTTTGGGATGGAGGTGACAGGCACACTGGACTCCGCAACTTTGGAGATTATGCACAAACCTCGATGTGGAGTTCCTGATGTACAAAAGTATAGTGTTTTTCCAAATCGACCAACATGGAAGAAATATGATCTTACCTACAGGTAACATTTTATTCAGGTATTTTTATGCATAGTAACACTTGCCTTATCTGGAGATATGGAACCTCAAGTATTCAAGATACAGAACTCAAAATGCTTAAATTTTCAAATCTGGAGACAGAAAATATGCCTTATTTGACCAATTTCACTTATAAAGCCCAAGTACTAAAACTCATGATCAGGACTTACTATCTCTATAGTAGATGATCTCAAGCCTGATTCAGAACCTGTTGACTCTTACACTCAGCTAATCTTAGTTTCTTGCTGTATAGCTGATCACTCCCCAAATTTAGGTAATCTACTTTCTATCTCTCTTGCTCTATTAATACTGCTTTCTGGGAAGCTGGCAATATCACTCAACCATCAAATCCAATGGATTTTTTCAGTCTTTATCTTCTCTCACCTCTATGTACTATTTGGCATTGTTGATCAACCTTTCTTTCAGGAAATGCTATCTTTGTGACATTGGCCACCTTCTTTAGCTCAAGAAAAAACTAGTTTCCCAAAATTTTAGAAAAGCCCTTGATAATGTGTTTATGCTATATGTTTGAAAAGATGGAGTGACCTGGGTTAGAGGACAAAATGATTGACTGGGTTCATCGCTTGTTTACCAGGCTCAAAGAGTTGTCGTTAATGGTTTTATGCTGGTCTAGAAGGATGGCTCTATGTTTATGATCCCAAGAGATTACCTAAGACTTTAGAGATCATCTTGTCAAATCCCCCAACTTTCCAAAGGAGAAGATTGATATCCAGAGAGGGGAAAATAACTTGAGCAGGCTCTCACAATTAATAAATGAAAGAACCATGATTTGAATGTATATCCTCTGACTCCTGAGTCAGTGATCTCACCTTTTAGATTGGAACCTCCCTGAGGACAGGGTCTCTAAGTATAGTGTCTTGCACATAGTAAGCACTCAATCAGCATTTGTTGAATGAAAGAAGGACTAATTGCCTGAAATCAGAGGGCAAATTCAAGCAGAGCAGTCTGGACCATTGGTAACAAGTCAATATTCCTACATACTCATGATCCATGGAAGCACCATGATGGTAATGCAGTTTTACACTAATTATGTCTGTGATTGAACCAGGAAAAGAATCTGAGCTATGATACTTTGTTAAATTCAATTGAAATCAACTAACATTTATTAAGTATTGCTTGCCTTCTTAATGAGTGGGGATTGGGCAGGAGGGAGGGAGTAAATTTGGAATTGAAAATTTTAAAAGAATCTTAAATTTAAAAATATAAGGTATTTACAATATGGAAGGCATTGGGCTAGATAAAGGGAGCTACAAAGATAAAGCTAATTAATCCATTACTTAAGAAGTTTACATTTTATTGAGGGGTGGGGATTAGACATGCACACAAGTAACTAACAATAAATCACATACAAGTAACACAGATTAATTTCAAGGATTAAATTTTAAGTGAGGTTATTAGGAAAGTCTTCGTGCAGCATACTGAATTTTTAGAATTCCTTTTAAAATAGCTAAAGATGGGGGCAGCTAAGTGTCTCCAGGAATTAAGAGCCAGGCATATAAATGGGAAGTCCTAGGTTCAAATCTGACCTCAGAAACTTCCCCTAGCTGGGTGACAAGACCCTGGGAAAGTCTTCTAACCTTACCATTCTTCTACCTTAGAATAAATATGCAGTTCTGACTTCAAGATGAAAGGGAGGGATTAAAAATTAAAATTTTAAAAGAATAGCTAAAGTGAGCAAAGATTCAATTATCTGTTAAGTTCATTGCTGTCAAATACCTTATTCATCCCCACTCCAACAATGGCTAAAGACTGACATTCTATTCTAATATCAACCAATAATTTCCATTGTTTTTTTCTCATTGTTTTTGGGAAAGAATAATGAACTATACTCCTGACATGACCAGAAATGATGTAGACTATGCCATTGAGAAAGCTTTTGAAGTATGGAGCAATGTAACTCCCCTGACATTCAGAAAGATTTACACAGGAAAAGCAGACATAATGATATCTTTTGCATCTGGAGGTAAGATGGTCTAGGATGTAATACTTACTTTCCTTATATAGTTCTCAGCCTATCTGATAGTGTGAAGAGAATTCATTTTGTTTTCTTTTTTTCATCTAAGCTCATGGTGACTTTTATCCTTTTGATGGCCGGGGTGGCACCTTGGCCCATGCCTATGCCCCTGGCCCTGATATTGGAGGAGATGCTCACTTTGATGAGGATGAAGGTTGGACAAAAGACTTAAGAGGTAGGCAAATAAAAGCTATTCTCTTAGTGTGTCTATTCTACATATTATAACAGAGAACTCAGATCCACATTCCTTCCTTCCTTCATTCCTCCTTTTTGTCCACGAGCATTTAAAGAGTAGCTACTATGTACCAGACATTGTGCTAGACTTAGGAGATAAAAAACTAAAAATTATAATAGACTATGCACTTAATAAGTGTATATTCCATTGGAAAGAAACAACATTAACACACACACACACATATATATATATATGTAAATATATATGTAAATGCAAAATGTATTCAAAATAAATACAAAGAAGCTTCTGGGCTGGGAGATCATAAGCAACAGAGGGAACCAGGAGGTTAAAAAACAAAAGAAAAGGTCACTGAGGCTGGGGCTTTGAAGGAAACTAAGGATTCTAGGAAGTGGAGATGAAGAGGTAGTTCATTCAAGGCATGGGGAGTAGCCAGTGCAGAGGCACAAAGGGAGCCAGGACATGGAGGAAATAGGCTAAGACCAAAATATAAAGGGCTTTAAATGCCAGACAGAGAAGGTTACATTCAATCTTTGGGACAACTGGGAGTTGTAGAAGCTTCTTGAGTAGGAGAGAATGCCATGGTCAGCAATAGGATATTCTATAATCTCATTGGTTTTATTTGATTGAATAAAAGAAGTTTTTGCTTTTTTCATGTTGATATCCAAGTTTGTTTTTTCTGTGACCTAAAGGCTCCCAAGTTTATTCAGTGGAGAGATGATAGCTGTGCCTTGCTCCCCTCACCCAACATAAGGACAATGTCCATATTGTTCCTATGCTATATCTCCATGCTCTTTGGCTTTATTCAGGGTTCAGGGAATGTGGTGATGTGCCCTAAGTATGTTCCTGTAACATTTAGCAATCTTTTTTTAAAGAAGCCAAAAAAGTGTCATAGTCAGAGATTGAGACTAGGTTGTTAGACGTGGGAAAAGCTATTTGAGAAATAATTACATGTTATGTGTAAAAGACTCCTTCCTCTCTCTTTCATGCTCAGGGAATAAATCATGTCTAACAAGAAGAAAGAGGAAATAGGGGAATAGATATTATAACCTAATAGTGTATATATATATTCATATACATAGTGTGTATATGTATATATATATATACACAAATTTTATATCTATTTGGATTTGTAAAAATCACTGAAATTAGACTAAATATGAAGAAGTGTAGAAGAATCTGGAATCATTTGGTCTGTAGAAGATGAAACTTAATAATAGTCTATAAGTACAAATGAAGGAGTTATCAAATATATGAGATGGTAACCAACTATTATCCATTCTTTTTGAATACTGAACAAGAGGGAAAAGTCTTAAGTTGAAGTACAGAATATTTAAAATAGGAAGAATTTGATTCAATTCAATTAAATAAACATCTATTACATTCTTATTTTGTGCTGGGCACTAAACTTGGGACTGAGGATAGAAAGATATCAACAAAACAGTCCTTGACCACAAGGAGTTTACATTATACTGAGAATACTGAATATTATTTATCATGGGTATGGGTTATCCAGGGGGGTTGTGAAGTTACTTCACTAGATATCTTAACCAAGAAAACATATTCTTATTTTTCTGGCTTAACTATGATTCTGCTAGAATATGAAAGAATGGGTTAGATAAATCCAACCTCTGGTTAGAATATTTTTATTGGCTAGAAAAGTTGTTATTATCAGAGATCTTTACTTTTTAAAACCCTTAAACCCAATAAAAAAAATTGGCTCCTCCTTGCATCCAGTTCCTTCCTTCTCAGCTTCCTCTTTTTTTGCTGACTTCTAGACCCTGAGGTACTGGTAGTAGGTGGACAGAGCATGGAGGACAGAATGGTTCAAAGGAAGTGATTTAGTTAGGTCATTGGTCATTTTCACTGGGTAAAGGCAGAAGAGAAGATCTCCTATAGTTGTACTCAGTGTTTAGGCACTATTTATTTGTTTAACAGTATCCTTTATTTAAAATCTGCCTTTGGATTTCACTGATTCTTACCTAGACCATTTCCTTTTCAGGATTGAACTTGTTCCTTGTTGCTGCTCATGAATTTGGCCATTCACTGGGTCTTGAACATTCTACTGATCCACAAGCCTTAATGTTTCCCACCTACAGAAGAGCTGACCCCAGACAATTCCGCCTTTCTCAAGATGATATCAAAGGCATTCAGACCCTTTATGGTAGGCACCAAAAATTTCTCTTTTATCATCTAATATCTATTATGAGCATGAGGAACTGAAGTCAAGGAATCATAAGACTTTGAAGTTTAAAGACATCTTAGAAATCATCTAGTGCCGCCTCCTGGATGAATCAAATGGAGAAGTGAATTGATTTAATAAAGGTCATCCTACCAACTAGTGGCAGTCAGGCATAGAACCCAGGGCTCCTGGCTCCCATTCCAGTATACTTCCTACTTCACAGAACTAAGTCTCCATTTTGAAAAGAGTGTCAAAGGGGTCACTCCATTAGAAAAGTTCCAAGAGAATCCAAAAGGAGAATCCAGATGAAGTAAATAAAAGTAGTACTTCCTGCTCTTAGTTTGGGAGAAACTATTATATGAAATCATGCTAAATAGTATACATATCAGCACCAATCCATTAACTGTTTCAGAGGCAAAATGCTCAAGTCATTTTCATTCATTGTTATTCAAGAAAATTTGCCATGTCTCAAAAGAACTTTATAGAGTGGTTTCCTCCATAAGGTAGCATGTAAAGTTTTTCAAATGTTTTGGGGACTTTTTTTTTCAGGAAGTCGAGTGAATCGTCCTTCTAAGTCACCAGAATTGCCCACTAAACCCATTAACATGCCAAACATCTGCAATTCCTACATGACGTTTGATGCCACTGCTACCATCCGAGGAGAAATTCTTTTCTTTAAAGATAGGTAGGTCAACTTTCAAATAAAATTACAGGGTTATACAGTTATAAAATTTGGTTCTGGTAGGAACTTTAAAGAGACCTGGAAGGAAGATGGTATGGCAGAGTGCTTGGCTTGGAGTTCTAGACGCAATAGTCTGCCATAGGCACCTAGCTGGGCTTCTCTGGAGAAGTCATTTAACCTCTCTCAGATTCAGTTACCACGTCTATAAAATCAGTATGATAATAGCACTTGCCTCATGGGGTCGTTGTGGAGACCAAATGAGATGATGCTTATAAATGCCTTTGCAAACCTTCAAGTTCTAGATACATGTTAAATATTATTTTTTAGCCCAACCTTGTACATAGATTGTTCTTGCATAAAGGGCATTTGTTATCTCCTTGTCCCCCCATTAGACTGTGAATTCCTTGAGGTCAAGGACTAATTTTTGCATACTCCAGTGCTTTGTATAATACCAAATACATAGCAAATTCTTAATAAAATTTGTCCACTGATCCTTTCATTTTATAAATAAGAAATTGAGAAATCTTCCAAATTACACTATAGTAAGGTTTCACTAATTTAATTCATTTCCTTAGTGTTTGCTTATAACATTACTGAGAAGCATTTATTTATTTGTATTTATCAAATTTTATTGATTTTATTATATTTATCAAATGTATTTATGAAATTTATCAAATATTATATTTATCAAATATAAAATATTATATCAAATATTATCAAATTTATCCAGAAAATTATTTGTCTTTATTCTGTATTTATCAAACATCCAGCTGTGTACAGAACACTAGAATAAACATGAAGTACTTAACATATTGATACATACATAGAAGGAAATTCATGTGTTTTAGTGGTGGGTCAGCAGTAAGCATACCTTTATTTTTCTGAGAGGTCTCTAGAGAAAGATTATTTACAGTGTATAGTTTGGCCTCAGTGGACTAAATAAATGAATGTTGCTGTTGTTGGCATATCTCTAGAAAGAAGGAAACAAAGATTTAAAAATTACTCATGATGTGAAACATACTTTACAAATATCCCATTTGATGCTTACGACCATAGGAAGTGGGTTCAATTATTATCTCCATTTTACTATTGAGGAAACTGAGACACAGAGAGGTTAAATGACTTTTCCATCGTCATACAGTAAGTATCTGAGGCCAGATTTGAACTAGGGTATTCTTGACTCAGGATTCATCCTCTCGAACACAGAATGAGACTAATTCTTCTATCTATACATTGTCTTTCCTATCAGGTTCTTGTGGCGCAAACAGCCCCAAAACCCAGAAGTGAGTGTTAATTTGTTTTCTTCATTCTGGCCATCTCTACCATCTGGCATTCAGGCTGCGTATGAAATTGAAGCTAAGGATCAAGTTCTTCTTTTTAAAGGTAACTA
Organism: Gracilinanus agilis; assembly: GCF_016433145.1. NCBI lineage: Eukaryota > Metazoa > Chordata > Mammalia > Didelphimorphia > Didelphidae > Gracilinanus > Gracilinanus agilis. The sequence goes on along the minus strand of NC_058132.1, from coordinate 182,372,307 downwards.
CACACATTGCTTTATTTTCTCTCAATTATTTTTGGCAGTAAATACACTTAAAGAAAGTCCAAGTTAAGGAAAGACTAGTAGCTTTTATATGGTACAGTATTCTGAACTCATATATCTTCTGCATCTACCACCATGAACTGTCACTAAGAATAGCCCCAATACCAAAATTATAGTACCACAAGATCATAAGGGTAGAATTAGAAAGGACGCTACTAGCCATCTAATCCCACTCATGCAACATACTCAATTCTCATTGTCTCAGAGTCATTCTCTCCCTGCTTGAAGACCTTGAATGAAGGGGAACCTACTACCCAATACAAGTTTATTAAAAAACAAACAAATGAACACAATACATGAAAGAGTAAGATGGTCATATTGAAGAAGGAACATAAGGGAAGATGGGAAATAGTGTATTTTCAAGGACAGCTTTCTTTGGTTGAGGATGCTTTTCTGTCAATACAAGCAGGTTTCCCAATTTTTAGTGCATTTATAAAACTAAAGTGAGCTTAAAGCATATTTATTTCTACTTTCCAATTTACTCATTAAAAAGACAAGTTCACCTTTGTTTTATTGTGATTTATATATATTGTTAATATAGCCCTGCACATGAATACAGCCTACCTATATCTGACTGAAAATATTGGGCAGGCCTTCAAAATTGGGCGGTGTCAAGTAGTGACTGAATTTTTTTCATTATACATCTTACAGTCCTCAGTCTTAAATTCCTTCAAGCTACTTGTTATTATGGAAAAAAGTGGAAAGGATCGGGGGGAATTTGTGGAATGGATTGTGAGGTAAATGCTGTAGGATTGTTACTTTAAAAATGTTATATATTTTTAATGCTTCCTTTGTAAGCTGCATTTGGATTTTGGACAAAGGGGAAGGAATCATTTTAAAATTAAATTATTTTTCTTCATAGATGACAAGTACTGGGTGGTCAGGGGAACAGACCTCCTAACTCAATATCCCAAGAGCATCCATTCTCTGGGTTTCCCAAGCTATGTGAAAAAAGTTGATGCAGCCGTTCATAACCCATTTACCATGAAAACATATTTCTTCGTAGAAAATAATTACTGGAGGTGAGGTTGCTAGTTTATTATCTTTGTCTTAAGAATGGCAAGACAGAAGGGAGGGGGGAAAGGGCTTTCTATGATTTTCTCCCTTTCTTTATATTAGAGATAGAGCACACAGGTTTGGATGGCCTTTTTATTTTATGCTTAAGACCAGCATCAAATATCATCAGTTTTAAGGAAATATTAGTCTAGTTTAGTGATAGATTATTTTTCATTTTAGGGTTCTACTACACTTAAAATGTTCACAGAAACATGAAAAAAAATTTTACTTAAGTAGTTGGCAAGGGAGGAAGGCTCTTATTGAATGGAAATCCTGTGTCTCCATGGATGGATACTTGACAGTGAACAGAAGACCAGAGCAGTTTATTGATTTATTTTTTTGAAACCCTTACCTTCCATCTTAGAATCAATATTGTGTATTGGTTTTAAGGCAGAAGAGCAGTAAGGGCTAGGCCATGGGGGTTAAGTGACTTGCTCGGGATCATGCAGCTAGGAAATATCTGAGGCCACATTTGAACCCAGGACCTCTGGTCTCTAGGCCTGGCTCTCCATCCACTGAACTACCCAGCTGCCCCAGACCAGACCAGAGCAGTTTAGAAGTCAGAAGGGCTCCATCATTCTGCTATGCAGTATTTAAATCTATATATTTCTTGACTTGGCACAGACTTGTCATGACAAGACAGGAGAGTTGCCCATTTTGGTCTTTTCTGAGTTTTAATTCATATTTTAACCTCAGAGGAAGGGTAATGGATATGGTAGGTAGAATTTTTTGGGGAAGTTGGGGCCCTTGTTTTCAATCTCCCATCCCTATAAAGAGAAGTTAGCAGCTAATACCAGGCAGGACAATCTAGGAATACTGGGAGGAGAACTGTTGTAAAGATGAAAATTTTGTTAGGTAACAATCTGAACTTGGACAGAGGCCTACCTATTGTCATCTTTAGGAGATTCTCGCAGGGTGAGAGCTCATTTGATCTTCATTCTGGTATAGCCCTTAGTGGAAAAGGAAGGAAGGAAGGAAGGAAGGAAGGAAAGAAAGAGAGAGAGAGAGAGAAAGAAAAGAAAAGACTTTTCAGAATTA